>NW_026682913.1:0-300000 GCF_027887145.1 Ammospiza caudacuta
ATCGGAAAGGTGAAGAAGGAAGCTGTACAACACTGGGATTGTGTGCGCAGCTTGCCAACTGATAGGAAACAGTACCTTACCAATTTCCTGACGTTTCCAATCACATGAATATTCGATTGGAAGCTGTTTTGGACAACTTTTCTTTCCTTCATGCCAAACACTTGGCAGACCTCCGTGCAACGTCCAGAACACGATGGGAGATGTTTTCTGTGCTCCCGCAGGTTTTCCTTGCCAGACAGAGTGGAAAAGCTTTCTGCTAGGATGTAGACCACAAAAGACGCTAAAGACGAAGGAACGATGCTCTCCGGAGTTAAGAGCCGCTCCCAGACTTTTTTCGGCAGAAGCGGCGCTAAGAGAGCACTGTGAGCGGTACAATCGTCTTTGCGCGAAGAAGCCGCTTCTTCGGCTCCGGGAGCCGGAGAGAGCGGGCAGCATCGGAAAGGTGAAGAAGGAAGCTGTACAACACTGGGATTGTGTGCGCAGCTTGCCAACTGATAGAAAACAGTACCTTACCACTTTCCTGAAGTTTCCAATCACATGAATATTCGATTGGAAGCTGTTTTAAACAGCTTTTCTTTCCTTCATGCCAACACTTGGCAGACCTCCGTGCAACGTCCAGAACACGATGGGAGATGTTTTCTGTGCTCCCGCAGGTTTTCCTTGCCAGACAGAGTGGAAAAGCTTTCTGCTAGGATGTAGACCACAAAAGACGCTAAAGACGAAGGTACGATGCTCTCCGGAGCTAAGAGCCGCTCCCGGGCTTCTTTCGCAGAAGCGGCGCTAAGAGAGCACTGTGAGCGGTACAATCGTCTTTGCGCGAAGAAGCCGCTTCTTCGGCTCCGGGAGCCGGAGAGAGCGGCAGCATCGGAAAGGTGAAGAAGGAAGCTGTACAACACTGGGATTGTGTGCGCAGCTTGCCAACTGATAGAAAACAGTACATTACCACTTTCCTGACGTTTCCAATCACATGAATATTCGATTGGAAGCTGTTTTGGACAACTTTTCTTTCCTTCATGCCAAACACTTGGCAGACCTCCGTGCAACGTCCAGAACACGATGGGAGATGTTTTCTGTGCTCCCGCAGGTTTTCCTTGCCAGACAGAGTGGAAAAGCTTTCTGCTAGGATGTAGACCACAAAAGACGCTAAAGACGAAGGTACGATGCTCTCCGGAGCTAAGAGCCGCTCCCAGACTTCTTTCGGCAGAAGCGGCGCTAAGAGAGCACTGTGAGCGGTACAATTGTCTTTGCGCGAAGAAGCCGCTTCTTCGGCTCCGGGAGCCGGAGAGAGCGGCAGCATCGGAAAGGTGAAGAAGGAAGCTGTACAACACTGGGATTGTGTGCGCAGCATGTCAACTGATAGAAAACAGTACCTTACCACTTTCCTGACGTTTCCAATCACATGAATATTCGATTGGAAGCTGTTTTTAAACAGCTTATCTTTCCTTCATGCCAAACAGTTGGCACACCTCCGTGCAACTTCCAGAACACGATGGGAGATGTTTTCTGTGCTCCCGCAGGTTTTCCTTGCCGGACAGAGTGTAAAAGCTTTCTGCTAGGATGTAGACCACAAAAGACGCTAAAGACGAATGTACGATGCTCTCCGGAGCTAAGAGCCGCTCCGGGGCTTCTTTTGGCAGAAGCGGCGCTAAGAGAGCAATGTGAGCGGTACAATCGTCTTTGCGCGAAGAAGCCGCTTCTTCGGCTCCGGGAGCCGGAGAGAGCGGCAGCATCGGAAAGGTGAAGAAGGAAGCTGTACAACACTGGGATTGTGTGCGCAGCTTGCCAACTGATAGAAACAGTACTTTACCACTTTCCTGACATTTCCAATCACATGAATATTCGATTGGAAGCTGTTTTGGACAGCTTTTCTTTCTTTCATGCCAAATATTTGGCAGACCTCCGTGCAACGTCCAGAACACGATGGGAGGTGTTTTCTGTGCTCCCGCAGGTTTTCCTTGCCAGACAGAGTGGAAAAGATTTTGCTAGGATGTAGACCACAAAAGACGCTAAAGACGAAGGTACGATGCTCTCCAGAGCTAAGAGCCGCTCCCGGGCTTCTTTCGGCAGAAGCCGCGCTAAGAGAGCAGTGTGAGCGGTACAATCATCTTTGCGCGAAGAAGCCGCTTCTTCGGCTCCGGGAGCCGCGAGAGAGCGGCAGCATCGGAAAGGTGAAGAAGGAAGCTGTAAAACACTGGGATTGTGTGCGCAGCTTGCCAACTGATAGAAAACAGTACCTTACACTTTCCTGACGTTTCCAATCACATGAATATTCGATTGGAAGCTGTTTTGGACAGCTTTTCTTTCCTTCATGCCAAACACTTGGCAGACCTCCGTGCAACGTCCAGAACACGATGGGAGATGTTTTTCTGTGCTCCCGCAGGTTTTCCTTGCTAGACAGAGTGGAAAAGCTTTCTGCTAGGATGTAGACCACAAAAGACGCTAAAGACGAAGGTACGATGCTCTCCGGAGCTAAGCGCCGCTCCCGGGCTTCTTTCGGCAGAAGCGGCGCTAAGAGAGCACTGTGAGCGGTACAATCATCTTTGCGCGAAGAAGCCGCTTCTTCGGCTCCGGGAGCCGAGAGAGCGGCAGCATCGGAAAGGTGAAGAAGGAAGCTGTACAACACTGGGATTGTGTGCGCAGTTTGCCAACTGATAGAAAACAGTACCTTACACTTTCCTGACGTTTCCAATCACATGAATATTCCATTGGAAGCTGTTTTGGACAACTTTTCTTTCCTTCATGCCAAACACTTGGCAGACCTCCGTGCAACGTCCAGAACACGATGGGAGATGTTTTCTGTGCTCCCGCAGGTTTTCCTTGCCAGACAGAGTGGAAAAGCTTTCTGCTAGGATGTAGACCACAAAAGACGCTAAAGACGAAGGTACGATGCTCTCCGGAGCTAAGAGCCGCTCCCGGGCTTCTTTCGGCAGAAGCGGCGCTAAGAGAGCACTGTGAGCGGTACAATCGTCTTTGCGCGAAGAAGCCGCTTCTTCGGCTCCGGGAGCCGGAGAGAGCGGCAGCATCGGAAAGGTGAAGAAGGAAGCTGTACAACACTGGGATTGTGTGCGCAGCTTGCCAACTGATAGAAAACAGTACCTTACCACTTTCCTGACGTTTCCAATCACATGAATATTCGATTGGAAGCTGTTTTAAACAGCTTATCTTTCCTTCATGCCAAACAGTTGGCACACCTCCGTGCAACTTCCAGAACACGATGGGAGATGTTTTCTGTGCTCCCGCAGGTTTTCCTTGCCAGACAGAGTGTAAAAGCTTTCTGCTAGGATGTAGACCACAAAAGACGCTAAAGACGAATGTACGATGCTCTCCGGAGCTAAGAGCCGCTCCCGGGCTTCTTTTGGCAGAAGCGGCGCTAAGAGAGCAATGTGAGCGGTACAATCGTCTTTGCGCGAAGAAGCCGCTTCTTCGGCTCCGGGAGCCGGAGAGAGCGGCAGCATCGGAAAGGTGAAGAAGGAAGCTGTACAACACTGGGATTGTGTGCGCAGCTTGCCAACTGATAGAAACAGTACTTTACCACTTTCCTGACATTTCCAATCACATGAATATTCGATTGGAAGCTGTTTTGGACAGCTTTTCTTTCTTTCATGCCAAATATTTGGCAGACCTCCGTGCAACGTCCAGAACACGATGGGAGGTGTTTTCTGTGCTCCCGCAGGTTTTCCTTGCCAGACAGAGTGGAAAAGCTTTTTGCTAGGATGTAGACCACAAAAGACGCTAAAGACGAAGGTACGATGCTCTCCAGAGCTAAGAGCCGCTCCCGGGCTTCTTTCGGCAGAAGCCGCGCTAAGAGAGCAGTGTGAGCGGTACAATCATCTTTGCGCGAAGAAGCCGCTTCTTCGGCTCCGGGAGCCGGAGAGAGCGGCAGCATCGGAAAGGTGAAGAAGGAAGCTGTAAAACACTGGGATTGTGTGCGCAGCTTGCCAACTGATAGAAAACAGTACCTTACACTTTCCTGACGTTTCCAATCACATGAATATTCGATTGGAAGCTGTTTTGGACAGCTTTTCTTTCCTTCATGCCAAACACTTGGCAGACCTCCGTGCAACGTCCAGAACACGATGGGAGATGTTTTCTGTGCTCCCGCAGGTTTTCCTTGCTAGACAGAGTGGAAAAGCTTTCTGCTAGGATGTAGACCACAAAAGACCCTAAAGACGAAGGTACGATGCTCTCCGGAGCTAAGCGCCGCTCCCGGGCTTCTTTCGGCAGAAGCGGCGCTAAGAGAGCACTGTGAGCGGTACAATCGTCTTTGCGCTAAGAAGCCGCTTCTTCGGCTCCGGGAGCCGGAGAGAGCGGCAGCATCGGAAAGGTGAAGAAGGAAGCTGTACAACACTGGGATTGTGTGCGCAGCTTGCCAACTGATAGAAAACAGTACATTACCACATTCCTGACGTTTCCAATCACATGAATATGCGATTGGAAGCTGTTTTGGACAGCTTTTCTTTCCTTCATGCCAAACACTTGGCAGACCTCCGTGCAACGTCCAGAACACGATGGGAGATGTTTTCTGTGCTCCTGCAGGTTTTCCTTGCCAGACAGAGTGGAAAAGCTTTCTGCTAGGATGTAGACCACAAAAGACGCTAAAGACGAAGGTATGATGCTCTCCGGAGCTAAGAGCCGCTCCCGGGCTTCTTTCGGCAGAAGCGGCGCTAAGAGAGCACTGTGAGCGGTACAATCGTCTTTGCGCGAAGAAGCCGCTTCTTCGGCTCCGGGAGCCGGAGAGAGCGGCAGCATCGGAAAGGTGAAGAAGGAAGCTGTACAACACTGGGATTGTGTGCGCAGCTTGCCAACTGATAGAAAACAGTACCTTACCACTTTCCTGACGTTTCCAATCACATGAGTATTCGATAAGAAGCTGTTTTGGACAACTTTTCTTTCCTTCATGCCAAACACTTGGCAGACCTCCGTGCAACGTCCAGAACACGATGGGAGATGTTTTCTGTGCTCCCGCAGGTTTTCCTTGCCAGACAGAGTGGAAAAGCTTTCTGCTAGGATGTAGACCACAAAAGACGCTAAAGACGAAGGTACGATGCTCTCCGGAGCTAAGAGCCGCTCCCGGGCTTCTTTCGGCAGAAGCGGCGCTAAGAGAGCACTGTGAGCGGTACAATCGTCTTTGCGCGAAGAAGCCGCTTCTTCGGCTCCGGGAGCCGGAGAGAGCGGCAGCATCGGAAAGGTGAAGAAGGAAGCTGTACAACACTGGGATTGTGTGCGCAGCTTGCCAACTGATAGAAAACAGTACATTACCACTTTCCTGACGTTTCCAATCACATGAATATTCGATTGGAAGCTGTTTTGGACAACTTTTCTTTCCTTCATGCCAAACACTTGGCAGACCTCCGTGCAACGTCCAGAAGACGATGGGAGATGTTTTCTGTGCTCCCGCAGGTTTTCCTTGCCAGACAGAGTGGAAAAGCTTTCTGCTAGGATGTAGACCACAAAAGACGCTAAAGACGAAGGTACGATGCTCTCCGGAGCTTAGAGCCGCTCCCAGACTTCTTTCGGCAGAAGCGGCGCTAAGAGAGCACTGTGAGCGGTACAATCGTCTTTGCGCGAAGAAGCCGCTTCTTCGGCTCCGGGAGCCGGAGAGAGCGGCAGCATCGGAAAGGTGAAGAAGGAAGCTGTACAACACTGGGATTGTGTGCGCAGCTTGCCAACTGATAGAAAACAGTACCTTACCACTTTCCTGACGTTTCCAATCACATGAATATTCGATTGGAAGCTGTTTTAAACAGCTTATCTTTCCTTCATGCCAAACAGTTGGCACACCTCCGTGCAACTTCCAGAACACGATGGGAGATGTTTTCTGTGCTCCCGCAGGTTTTCCTTGCCAGACAGAGTGGAAAAGCTTTCTGCTAGGATGTAGACCACAAAAGACGCTAAAGACGAAGGTACGATGCTCTCCGGAGCTAAGAGCCGCTCCCGGGCTTCTTTCGGCAGAAGCGGCGCTAAGAGAGCACTGTGAGCGGTACAATCGTCTTTGCGCTAAGAAGCCGCTTCTTCGGCTCCGGGAGCCGGAGAGAGCGGCAGCATCGGAAAGGTGAAGAAGGAAGCTGTACAACACTGGGATTGTGTGCGCAGCTTGCCAACTGATAGAAAACAGTACCTTACCAATTTCCTGACGTTTCCAATCACATGAATATTCGATTGGAAGCTGTTTTGGACAACTTTTCTTTCCTTCATGCCAAACACTTGGCAGACCTCCGTGCAACGTCCAGAACACGATGGGAGATGTTTTCTGTGCTCCCGCAGGTTTTCCTTGCCAGACAGAGTGGAAAAGCTTTCTGCTAGGATGTAGACCACAAAAGACGCTAAAGACGAAGGAACGATGCTCTCCGGAGTTAAGAGCCGCTCCCAGACTTTTTTCGGCAGAAGCGGCGCTAAGAGAGCACTGTGAGCGGTACAATCGTCTTTGCGCGAAGAAGCCGCTTCTTCGGCTCCGGGAGCCGGAGAGAGCGGCAGCATCGGAAAGGTGAAGAAGGAAGCTGTACAACACTGGGATTGTGTGCGCAGCTTGCCAACTGATAGAAAACAGTACCTTACCACATTCCTGACGTTTCCAGTCACATGAATATTCGATTGGAAGCTGTTTTAAACAGCTTTTCTTTCCTTCATGCCAAACACTTGGCAGACCTCCGTGCAACGTCCAGAACACGATGGGAGATGTTTTCTGTGCTCCCGCAGGTTTTCCTTGCCAGACAGAGTGGAAAAGCTTTCTGCTAGGATGTAGACCACAAAAGACGCTAAAGACGAAGGTACGATGCTCTCCGGAGCTAAGAGCCGCTCCCGGGCTTCTTTCGGCAGAAGCGGCGCTAAGAGAGCACTGTGAGCGGTACAATCGTCTTTGCGCGAAGAAGCCGCTTCTTCGGCTCCGGGAGCCGGAGAGAGCGGCAGCATCGGAAAGGTGAAGAAGGAAGCTGTACAACACTGGGATTGTGTGCGCAGCTTGCCAACTGATAGAAAACAGTACCTTACCACTTTCCTGACGTTTCCAATCACATGAATATTCGATTGGAAGCTGTTTTAAACAGCTTATCTTTCCTTCATGCCAAACAGTTGGCACACCTCCGTGCAACGTCCAGAACACGATGGGAGATGTTTTCTGTGCTCCCGCAGGTTTTCCTTGCCAGACAGAGTGGAAAAGCTTTCTGCTAGGATGTAGACCACAAAAGACGCTAAAGACGAAGGTACGATGCTCTCCGGAGCTAAGAGCCGCTCCCGGGCTTCTTTCGGCAGAAGCGGCGCTAAGAGAGCACTGTGAGCGGTACAATCGTCTTTGCGCTAAGAAGCCGCTTCTTCGGCTCCGGGAGCCGGAGAGAGCGGCAGCATCGGAAAGGTGAAGAAGGAAGCTGTACAACACTGGGATTGTGTGCGCAGCTTGCCAACTGATAGAAAACAGTACCTTACCAATTTCCTGACGTTTCCAATCACATGAATATTCGATTGGAAGCTGTTTTGGACAACTTTTCTTTCCTTCATGCCAAACACTTGGCAGACCTCCGTGCAACGTCCAGAACACGATGGGAGATGTTTTCTGTGCTCCCGCAGGTTTTCCTTGCCAGACAGAGTGGAAAAGCTTTCTGCTAGGATGTAGACCACAAAAGACGCTAAAGACGAAGGAACGATGCTCTCCGGAGTTAAGAGCCGCTCCCAGACTTTTTTCGGCAGAAGCGGCGCTAAGAGAGCACTGTGAGCGGTACAATCGTCTTTGCGCGAAGAAGCCGCTTCTTCGGCTCCGGGAGCCGGAGAGAGCGGCAGCATCGGAAAGGTGAAGAAGGAAGCTGTACAACACTGGGATTGTGTGCGCAGCTTGCCAACTGATAGAAAACAGTACCTTACCACATTCCTGACGTTTCCAGTCACATGAATATTCGATTGGAAGCTGTTTTAAACAGCTTTTCTTTCCTTCATGCCAAACACTTGGCAGACCTCCGTGCAACGTCCAGAACACGATGGGAGATGTTTTCTGTGCTCCCGCAGGTTTTCCTTGCCAGACAGAGTGGAAAAGCTTTCTGCTAGGATGTAGACCACAAAAGACGCTAAAGACGAAGGTACGATGCTCTCCGGAGCTAAGAGCCGCTCCCGGGCTTCTTTCGGCAGAAGCGGCGCTAAGAGAGCACTGTGAGCCGTACAATCGTCTTTGCGCGAAGAAGCCGCTTCTTCGGCTCCGGGAGCCGGAGAGAGCGGCAGCATCGGAAAGGTGAAGAAGGAAGCTGTACAACACTGGGATTGTGTGCGCAGCTTGCCAACTGATAGAAAACAGTACATTACCACTTTCCTGACGTTTCCAATCACATGAATATTCGATTGGAAGCTGTTTTGGACAACTTTTCTTTCCTTCATGCCAAACACTTGGCAGACCTCCGTGCAACGTCCAGAACACGATGGGAGATGTTTTCTGTGCTCCCGCAGGTTTTCCTTGCCAGACAGAGTGGAAAAGCTTTCTGCTAGGATGTAGACCACAAAAGACGCTAAAGACGAAGGTACGATGCTCTCCGGAGCTAAGAGCCGCTCCCGGGCTTCTTTCGGCAGAAGCGGCGCTAAGAGAGCACTGTGAGCGGTACAATCGTCTTTGCGCGAAGAAGCCGCTTCTTCGGCTCCGGGAGCCGGAGAGAGCGGCAGCATCGGAAAGGTGAAGAAGGAAGCTGTACAACACTGGGATTGTGTGCGCAGCTTGCCAACTGATAGAAAACAGTACATTACCACTTTCCTGACGTTTCCAATCACATGAATATTCGATTGGAAGCTGTTTTGGACAACTTTTCTTTCCTTCATGCCAAACACTTGGCAGACCTCCGTGCAACGTCCAGAACACGATGGGAGATGTTTTCTGTGCTCCCGCAGGTTTTCCTTGCCAGACAGAGTGGAAAAGCTTTCTGCTAGGATGTAGACCACAAAAGACGCTAAAGACGAAGGTACGATGCTCTCCGGAGCTAAGAGCCGCTCCCAGACTTCTTTCGGCAGAAGCGGCGCTAAGAGAGCACTGTGAGCGGTACAATTGTCTTTGCGCGAAGAAGCCGCTTCTTCGGCTCCGGGAGCCGGAGAGAGCGGCAGCATCGGAAAGGTGAAGAAGGAAGCTGTACAACACTGGGATTGTGTGCGCAGCTTGCCAACTGATAGAAAACAGTACCTTACCACTTTCCTGACGTTTCCAATCACATGAATATTCGATTGGAAGCTGTTTTAAACAGCTTATCTTTCCTTCATGCCAAACAGTTGGCACACCTCCGTGCAACTTCCAGAACACGATGGGAGATGTTTTCTGTGCTCCCGCAGGTTTTCCTTGCCAGACAGAGAGTAAAAGCTTTCTGCTAGGATGTAGACCACAAAAGACGCTAAAGACGAATGTACGATGCTCTCCGGAGCTAAGAGCCGCTCCCGGGCTTCTTTTGGCAGAAGCGGCGCTAAGAGAGCAATGTGAGCGGTACAATCCTCTTTGCGCGAAGAAGCCGCTTCTTCGGCTCCGGGAGCCGGAGAGAGCGGCAGCATCGGAAAGGTGAAGAAGGAAGCTGTACAACACTGGGATTGTGTGCGCAGCTTGCCAACTGATAGAAACAGTACTTTACCACTTTCCTGACATTTCCAATCACATGAATATTCGATTGGAAGCTGTTTTGGACAGCTTTTCTTTCTTTCATGCCAAATATTTGGCAGACCTCCGTGCAACGTCCAGAACACGATGGGAGGTGTTTTCTGTGCTCCCGCAGGTTTTCCTTGCCAGACAGAGTGGAAAAGCTTTTTGCTAGGATGTAGACCACAAAAGACGCTAAAGACGAAGGTACGATGCTCTCCAGAGCTAAGAGCCGCTCCCGGGCTTCTTTCGGCAGAAGCCGCGCTAAGAGAGCAGTGTGAGCGGTACAATCATCTTTGCGCGAAGAAGCCGCTTCTTCGGCTCCGGGAGCCGGAGAGAGCGGCAGCATCGGAAAGGTGAAGAAGGAAGCTGTAAAACACTGGGATTGTGTCCGCAGCTTGCCAACTGATAGAAAACAGTACCTTACACTTTCCTGACGTTTCCAATCACATGAATATTCGATTGGAAGCTGTTTTGGACAGCTTTTCTTTCCTTCATGCCAAACACTTGGCAGACCTCCGTGCAACGTCCAGAACACGATGGGAGATGTTTTCTGTGCTCCCGCAGGTTTTCCTTGCTAGACAGAGTGGAAAAGCTTTCTGCTAGGATGTAGACCACAAAAGACCCTAAAGACGAAGGTACGATGCTCTCCGGAGCTAAGCGCCGCTCCCGGGCTTCTTTCGGCAGAAGCGGCGCTAAGAGAGCACTGTGAGCGGTACAATCGTCTTTGCGCTAAGAAGCCGCTTCTTCAGCTCCGGGAGCCGGAGAGAGCGGCAGCATCGGAAAGGTGAAGAAGGAAGCTGTACAACACTGGGATTGTGTGCGCAGCTTGCCAACTGATAGAAAACAGTACATTACCACATTCCTGACGTTTCCAATCACATGAATATGCGATTGGAAGCTGTTTTGGACAGCTTTTCTTTCCTTCATGCCAAACACTTGGCAGACCTCCGTGCAACGTCCAGAACACGATGGGAGATGTTTTCTGTGCTCCTGCAGGTTTTCCTTGCCAGACAGAGTGGAAAAGCTTTCTGCTAGGATGTAGACCACAAAAGACGCTAAAGACGAAGGTATGATGCTCTCCGGAGCTAAGAGCCGCTCCCGGGCTTCTTTCGGCAGAAGCGGCGCTAAGAGAGCACTGTGAGCGGTACAATCGTCTTTGCGCGAAGAAGCCGCTTCTTCGGCTCCGGGAGCCGGAGAGAGCGGCAGCATCGGAAAGGTGAAGAAGGAAGCTGTACAACACTGGGATTGTGTGCGCAGCTTGCCAACTGATAGAAAACAGTACCTTACCACTTTCCTGACGTTTCCAATCACATGAGTATTCGATAAGAAGCTGTTTTGGACAACTTTTCTTTCCTTCATGCCAAACACTTGGCAGACCTCCGTGCAACGTCCAGAACACGATGGGAGATGATTTCTGTGCTCCCGCAGGTTTTCCTTGCCAGACAGAGTGGAAAAGCTTTCTGCTAGGATGTAGACCACAAAAGACGCTAAAGACGAAGGTACAATGCTCTCCGGAGCTAAGAGCCGCTCCCGGGCTTCTTTCGGCAGAAGCGGCGCTAAGAGAGCACTGTGAGCGGTACAATCGTCTTTGCGCGAAGAAGCCGCTTCTTCGGCTCCGGGAGCCGGAGAGAGCGGCAGCATCGGAAAGGTGAAGAAGGAAGCTGTACAACACTGGGATTGTGTGCGCAGCTTGCCAACTGATAGAAAACAGTACATTACCACTTTCCTGACGTTTCCAATCACATGAATATTCGATTGGAAGCTGTTTTGGACAACTTTTCTTTCCTTCATGCCAAACACTTGGCAGACCTCCGTGCAACGTCCAGAAGACGATGGGAGATGTTTTCTGTGCTCCCGCAGGTTTTCCTTGCCAGACAGAGTGGAAAAGCTTTCTGCTAGGATGTAGACCACAAAAGACGCTAAAGACGAAGGTACGATGCTCTCCGGAGCTAAGAGCCGCTCCCAGACTTCTTTCGGCAGAAGCGGCGCTAAGAGAGCACTGTGAGCGGTACAATCGTCTTTGCGCGAAGAAGCCGCTTCTTCGGCTCCGGGAGCCAGAGAGAGCGGCAGCATCGGAAAGGTGAAGAAGGAAGCTGTACAACACTGGGATTGTGTGCGCAGCTTGCCAACTGATAGAAAACAGTACCTTACCACTTTCCTGACGTTTCCAATCACATGAATATTCGATTGGAAGCTGTTTTAAACAGCTTATCTTTCCTTCATGCCAAACAGTTGGCACACCTCCGTGCAACTTCCAGAACACGATGGGAGATGTTTTCTGTGCTCCCGCAGGTTTTCCTTGCCAGACAGAGTGGAAAAGCTTTCTGCTAGGATGTAGACCACAAAAGACGCTAAAGACGAAGGTACGATGCTCTCCGGAGCTAAGAGCCGCTCCCGGGCTTCTTTCGGCAGAAGCGGCGCTAAGAGAGCACTGTGAGCGGTACAATCGTCTTTGCGCTAAGAAGCCGCTTCTTCGGCTCCGGGAGCCGGAGAGAGCGGCAGCATCGGAAAGGTGAAGAAGGAAGCTGTACAACACTGGGATTGTGTGCGCAGCTTGCCAACTGATAGGAAACAGTACCTTACCAATTTCCTGACGTTTCCAATCACATGAATATTCGATTGGAAGCTGTTTTGGACAACTTTTCTTTCCTTCATGCCAAACACTTGGCAGACCTCCGTGCAACGTCCAGAACACGATGGGAGATGTTTTCTGTGCTCCCGCAGGTTTTCCTTGCCAGACAGAGTGGAAAAGCTTTCTGCTAGGATGTAGACCACAAAAGACGCTAAAGACGAAGGAACGATGCTCTCCGGAGTTAAGAGCCGCTCCCAGACTTTTTTCGGCAGAAGCGGCGCTAAGAGAGCACTGTGAGCGGTACAATCGTCTTTGCGCGAAGAAGCCGCTTCTTCGGCTCCGGGAGCCGGAGAGAGCGGCAGCATCGGAAAGGTGAAGAAGGAAGCTGTACAACACTGGGATTGTGTGCGCAGCTTGCCAACTGATAGAAAACAGTACCTTACCACATTCCTGAAGTTTCCAATCACATGAATATTCGATTGGAAGCTGTTTTAAACAGCTTTTCTTTCCTTCATGCCAAACATTTGGCAGACCTCCGTGCAACGTCCAGAACACGATGGGAGATGTTTTCTGTGCTCCCGCAGGTTTTCCTTGCCAGACAGAGTGGAAAAGCTTTCTGCTAGGATGTAGACCACAAAAGACGCTAAAGACGAAGGTACGATGCTCTCCGGAGCTAAGAGCCGCTCCCGGGCTTCTTTCGGCAGAAGCGGCGATAAGAGAGCACTGTGAGCGGTACAATCGTCTTTGCGCGAAGAAGCCGCTTCTTCGGCTCCGGGAGCCGGAGAGAGCGGCAGCATCGGAAAGGTGAAGAAGGAAGCTGTACAACACTGGGATTGTGTGCGCAGCTTGCCAACTGATAGAAAACAGTACATTACCACTTTCCTGACGTTTCCAATCACATGAATATTCGATTGGAAGCTGTTTTGGACAACTTTTCTTTCCTTCATGCCAAACACTTGGCAGACCTCCGTGCAACGTCCAGAACACGATGGGAGATGTTTTCTGTGCTCCCGCAGGTTTTCCTTGCCAGACAGAGTGGAAAAGCTTTCTGCTAGGATGTAGACCACAAAAGACGCTAAAGACGAAGGTACGATGCTCTCCGGAGCTAAGAGCCGCTCCCAGACTTCTTTCGGCAGAAGCGGCGCTAAGAGAGCACTGTGAGCGGTACAATCGTCTTTGCGCGAAGAAGCCGCTTCTTCGGCTCCGGGAGCCGGAGAGAGCGGCAGCATCGGAAAGGTGAAGAAGGAAGCTGTACAACACTGGGATTGTGTGCGCAGCATGTCAACTGATAGAAAACAGTACCTTACCACTTTCCTGACGTTTCCAATCACATGAATATTCGATTGGAAGCTGTTTTAAACAGCTTATCTTTCCTTCATGCCAAACAGTTGGCACACCTCCGTGCAACTTCCAGAACACGATGGGAGATGTTTTCTGTGCTCCCGCAGGTTTTCCTTGCCAGACAGAGTGTAAAAGCTTTCTGCTAGGATGTAGACCACAAAAGACGCTAAAGACGAATGTACGATGCTCTCCGGAGCTAAGAGCCGCTCCCGGGCTTCTTTTGGCAGAAGCGGCGCTAAGAGAGCAATGTGAGCGGTACAATCGTCTTTGCGCGAAGAAGCCGCTTCTTCGGCTCCGGGAGCCGGAGAGAGCGGCAGCATCGGAAAGGTGAAGAAGGAAGCTGTACAACACTGGGATTGTGTGCGCAGCTTGCCAACTGATAGAAACAGTACTTTACCACTTTCCTGACATTTCCAATCACATGAATATTCGATTGGAAGCTGTTTTGGACAGCTTTTCTTTCTTTCATGCCAAATATTTGGCAGACCTCCGTGCAACGTCCAGAACACGATGGGAGGTGTTTTCTGTGCTCCCGCAGGTTTTCCTTGCCAGACAGAGTGGAAAAGCTTTTTGCTAGGATGTAGACCACAAAAGACGCTAAAGACGAAGGTACGATGCTCTCCAGAGCTAAGAGCCGCTCCCGGGCTTCTTTCGGCAGAAGCCGCGCTAAGAGAGCAGTGTGAGCGGTACAATCATCTTTGCGCGAAGAAGCCGCTTCTTCGGCTCCGGGAGCCGGAGAGAGCGGCAGCATCGGAAAGGTGAAGAAGGAAGCTGTAAAACACTGGGATTGTGTGCGCAGCTTGCCAACTGATAGAAAACAGTACCTTACACTTTCCTGACGTTTCCAATCACATGAATATTCGATTGGAAGCTGTTTTGGACAGCTTTTCTTTCCTTCATGCCAAACACTTGGCAGACCTCCGTGCAACGTCCAGAACACGATGGGAGATGTTTTCTGTGCTCCCGCAGGTTTTCCTTGCTAGACAGAGTGGAAAAGCTTTCTGCTAGGATGTAGACCACAAAAGACGCTAAAGACGAAGGTACGATGCTCTCCGGAGCTAAGCGCCGCTCCCGGGCTTCTTTCGGCAGAAGCGGCGCTAAGAGAGCACTGTGAGCGGTACAATCATCTTTGCGCGAAGAAGCCGCTTCTTCGGCTCCGGGAGCCGGAGAGAGCGGCAGCATCGGAAAGGTGAAGAAGGAAGCTGTACAACACTGGGATTGTGTGCGCAGTTTGCCAACTGATAGAAAACAGTACCTTACACTTTCCTGACGTTTCCAATCACATGAATATTCCATTGGAAGCTGTTTTGGACAACTTTTCTTTCCTTCATGCCAAACACTTGGCAGACCTCCGTGCAACGTCCAGAACACGATGGGAGATGTTTTCTGTGCTCCCGCAGGTTTTCCTTGCCAGACAGAGTGGAAAAGCTTTCTGCTAGGATGTAGACCACAAAAGACGCTAAAGACGAAGGTACGATGCTCTCCGGAGCTAAGAGCCGCTCCCGGGCTTCTTTCGGCAGAAGCGGCGCTAAGAGAGCACTGTGAGCGGTACAATCGTCTTTGCGCGAAGAAGCCGCTTCTTCGGCTCCGGGAGCCGGAGAGAGCGGCAGCATCGGAAAGGTGAAGAAGGAAGCTGTACAACACTGGGATTGTGTGCGCAGCTTGCCAACTGATAGAAAACAGTACCTTACCACTTTCCTGACGTTTCCAATCACATGAATATTCGATTGGAAGCTGTTTTAAACAGCTTATCTTTCCTTCATGCCAAACAGTTGGCACACCTCCGTGCAACTTCCAGAACACGATGGGAGATGTTTTCTGTGCTCCCGCAGGTTTTCCTTGCCAGACAGAGTGTAAAAGCTTTCTGCTAGGATGTAGACCACAAAAGACGCTAAAGACGAATGTACGATGCTCTCCGGAGCTAAGAGCCGCTCCCGGGCTTCTTTTGGCAGAAGCGGCGCTAAGAGAGCAATGTGAGCGGTACAATCGTCTTTGCGCGAAGAAGCCGCTTCTTCGGCTCCGGGAGCCGGAGAGAGCGGCAGCATCGGAAAGGTGAAGAAGGAAGCTGTACAACACTGGGATTGTGTGCGCAGCTTGCCAACTGATAGAAACAGTACTTTACCACTTTCCTGACATTTCCAATCACATGAATATTCGATTGGAAGCTGTTTTGGACAGCTTTTCTTTCTTTCATGCCAAATATTTGGCAGACCTCCGTGCAACGTCCAGAACACGATGGGAGGTGTTTTCTGTGCTCCCGCATGTTTTCCTTGCCAGACAGAGTGGAAAAGCTTTTTGCTAGGATGTAGACCACAAAAGACGCTAAAGACGAAGGTACGATGCTCTCCAGAGCTAAGAGCCGCTCCCGGGCTTCTTTCGGCAGAAGCCGCGCTAAGAGAGCAGTGTGAGCGGTACAATCATCTTTGCGCGAAGAAGCCGCTTCTTCGGCTCCGGGAGCCGGAGAGAGCGGCAGCATCGGAAAGGTGAAGAAGGAAGCTGTAAAACACTGGGATTGTGTGCGCAGCTTGCCAACTGATAGAAAACAGTACCTTACACTTTCCTGACGTTTCCAATCACATGAATATTCGATTGGAAGCTGTTTTGGACAGCTTTTCTTTCCTTCATGCCAAACACTTGGCAGACCTCCGTGCAACGTCCAGAACACGATGGGAGATGTTTTCTGTGCTCCCGCAGGTTTTCCTTGCTAGACAGAGTGGAAAAGCTTTCTGCTAGGATGTAGACCACAAAAGACCCTAAAGACGAAGGTACGATGCTCTCCGGAGCTAAGCGCCGCTCCCGGGCTTCTTTCGGCAGAAGCGGCGCTAAGAGAGCACTGTGAGCGGTACAATCGTCTTTGCGCTAAGAAGCCGCTTCTTCGGCTCCGGGAGCCGGAGAGAGCGGCAGCATCGGAAAGGTGAAGAAGGAAGCTGTACAACACTGGGATTGTGTGCGCAGCTTGCCAACTGATAGAAAACAGTACATTACCACATTCCTGACGTTTCCAATCACATGAATATGCGATTGGAAGCTGTTTTGGACAGCTTTTCTTTCCTTCATGCCAAACACTTGGCAGACCTCCGTGCAACGTCCAGAACACGATGGGAGATGTTTTCTGTGCTCCTGCAGGTTTTCCTTGCCAGACAGAGTGGAAAAGCTTTCTGCTAGGATGTAGACCACAAAAGACGCTAAAGACGAAGGTATGATGCTCTCCGGAGCTAAGAGCCGCTCCCGGGCTTCTTTCGGCAGAAGCGGCGCTAAGAGAGCACTGTGAGCGGTACAATCGTCTTTGCGCGAAGAAGCCGCTTCTTCGGCTCCGGGAGCCGGAGAGAGCGGCAGCATCGGAAAGGTGAAGAAGGAAGCTGTACAACACTGGGATTGTGTGCGCAGCTTGCCAACTGATAGAAAACAGTACCTTACCACTTTCCTGACGTTTCCAATCACATGAGTATTCGATAAGAAGCTGTTTTGGACAACTTTTCTTTCCTTCATGCCAAACACTTGGCAGACCTCCGTGCAACGTCCAGAACACGATGGGAGATGTTTTCTGTGCTCCCGCAGGTTTTCCTTGCCAGACAGAGTGGAAAAGCTTTCTGCTAGGATGTAGACCACAAAAGACGCTAAAGACGAAGGTACGATGCTCTCCGGAGCTAAGAGCCGCTCCCGGGCTTCTTTCGGCAGAAGCGGCGCTAAGAGAGCACTGTGAGCGGTACAATCGTCTTTGCGCGAAGAAGCCGCTTCTTCGGCTCCGGGAGCCGGAGAGAGCGGCAGCATCGGAAAGGTGAAGAAGGAAGCTGTACAACACTGGGATTGTGTGCGCAGCTTGCCAACTGATAGAAAACAGTACATTACCACTTTCCTGACGTTTCCAATCACATGAATATTCGATTGGAAGCTGTTTTGGACAACTTTTCTTTCCTTCATGCCAAACACTTGGCAGACCTCCGTGCAACGTCCAGAAGACGATGGGAGATGTTTTCTGTGCTCCCGCAGGTTTTCCTTGCCAGACAGAGTGGAAAAGCTTTCTGCTAGGATGTAGACCACAAAAGACGCTAAAGACGAAGGTACGATGCTCTCCGGAGCTAAGAGCCGCTCCCAGACTTCTTTCGGCAGAAGCGGCGCTAAGAGAGCACTGTGAGCGGTACAATCGTCTTTGCGCGAAGAAGCCGCTTCTTCGGCTCCGGGAGCCGGAGAGAGCGGCAGCATCGGAAAGGTGAAGAAGGAAGCTGTACAACACTGGGATTGTGTGCGCAGCTTGCCAACTGATAGAAAACAGTACCTTACCACTTTCCTGACGTTTCCAATCACATGAATATTCGATTGGAAGCTGTTTTAAACAGCTTATCTTTCCTTCATGCCAAACAGTTGGCACACCTCCGTGCAACTTCCAGAACACGATGGGAGATGTTTTCTGTGCTCCCGCAGGTTTTCCTTGCCAGACAGAGTGGAAAAGCTTTCTGCTAGGATGTAGACCACAAAAGACGCTAAAGACGAAGGTACGATGCTCTCCGGAGCTAAGAGCCGCTCCCGGGCTTCTTTCGGCAGAAGCGGCGCTAAGAGAGCACTGTGAGCGGTACAATCGTCTTTGCGCTAAGAAGCCGCTTCTTCGGCTCCGGGAGCCGGAGAGAGCGGCAGCATCGGAAAGGTGAAGAAGGAAGCTGTACAACACTGGGATTGTGTGCGCAGCTTGCCAACTGATAGAAAACAGTACCTTACCAATTTCCTGACGTTTCCAATCACATGAATATTCGATTGGAAGCTGTTTTGGACAACTTTTCTTTCCTTCATGCCAAACACTTGGCAGACCTCCGTGCAACGTCCAGAACACGATGGGAGATGTTTTCTGTGCTCCCGCAGGTTTTCCTTGCCAGACAGAGTGGAAAAGCTTTCTGCTAGGATGTAGACCACAAAAGACGCTAAAGACGAAGGAACGATGCTCTCCGGAGTTAAGAGCCGCTCCCAGACTTTTTTCGGCAGAAGCGGCGCTAAGAGAGCACTGTGAGCGGTACAATCGTCTTTGCGCGAAGAAGCCGCTTCTTCGGCTCCGGGAGCCGGAGAGAGCGGCAGCATCGGAAAGGTGAAGAAGGAAGCTGTACAACACTGGGATTGTGTGCGCAGCTTGCCAACTGATAGAAAACAGTACCTTACCACATTCCTGACGTTTCCAATCACATGAATATTCGATTGGAAGCTGTTTTAAACAGCTTTTCTTTCCTTCATGCCAAACACTTGGCAGACCTCCGTGCAACGTCCAGAACACGATGGGAGATGTTTTCTGTGCTCCCGCAGGTTTTCCTTGCCAGACAGAGTGGAAAAGCTTTCTGCTAGGATGTAGACCACAAAAGACGCTAAAGACGAAGGTACGATGCTCTCCGGAGCTAAGAGCCGCTCCCGGGCTTCTTTCGGCAGAAGCGGCGATAAGAGAGCACTGTGAGCGGTACAATCGTCTTTGCGCGAAGAAGCCGCTTCTTCGGCTCCGGGAGCCGGAGAGAGCGGCAGCATCGGAAAGGTGAAGAAGGAAGCTGTACAACACTGGGATTGTGTGCGCAGCTTGCCAACTGATAGAAAACAGTACATTACCACTTTCCTGACGTTTCCAATCACATGAATATTCGATTGGAAGCTGTTTTGGACAACTTTTCTTTCCTTCATGCCAAACACTTGGCAGACCTCCGTGCAACGTCCAGAACACGATGGGAGATGTTTTCTGTGCTCCCGCAGGTTTTCCTTGCCAGACAGAGTGGAAAAGCTTTCTGCTAGGATGTAGACCACAAAAGACGCTAAAGACGAAGGTACGATGCTCTCCGGAGCTAAGAGCCGCTCCCAGACTTCTTTCGGCAGAAGCGGCGCTAAGAGAGCACTGTGAGCGGTACAATTGTCTTTGCGCGAAGAAGCCGCTTCTTCGGCTCCGGGAGCCGGAGAGAGCGGCAGCATCGGAAAGGTGAAGAAGGAAGCTGTACAACACTGGGATTGTGTGCGCAGCTTGCCAACTGATAGAAAACAGTACCTTACCACTTTCCTGACGTTTCCAATCACATGAATATTCGATTGGAAGCTGTTTTAAACAGCTTATCTTTCCTTCATGCCAAACAGTTGGCACACCTCCGTGCAACTTCCAGAACACGATGGGAGATGTTTTCTGTGCTCCCGCAGGTTTTCCTTGCCAGACAGAGTGTAAAAGCTTTCTGCTAGGATGTAGACCACAAAAGACGCTAAAGACGAATGTACGATGCTCTCCGGAGCTAAGAGCCGCTCCCGGGCTTCTTTTGGCAGAAGCGGCGCTAAGAGAGCAATGTGAGCGGTACAATCGTCTTTGCGCGAAGAAGCCGCTTCTTCGGCTCCGGGAGCCGGAGAGAGCGGCAGCATCGGAAAGGTGAAGAAGGAAGCTGTACAACACTGGGATTGTGTGCGCAGCTTGCCAACTGATAGAAACAGTACTTTACCACTTTCCTGACATTTCCAATCACATGAATATTCGATTGGAAGCTGTTTTGGACAGCTTTTCTTTCTTTCATGCCAAATATTTGGCAGACCTCCGTGCAACGTCCAGAACACGATGGGAGGTGTTTTCTGTGCTCCCGCAGGTTTTCCTTGCCAGACAGAGTGGAAAAGCTTTTTGCTAGGATGTAGACCACAAAAGACGCTAAAGACGAAGGTACGATGCTCTCCAGAGCTAAGAGCCGCTCCCGGGCTTCTTTCGGCAGAAGCCGCGCTAAGAGAGCAGTGTGAGCGGTACAATCATCTTTGCGCGAAGAAGCCGCTTCTTCGGCTCCGGGAGCCGGAGAGAGCGGCAGCATCGGAAAGGTGAAGAAGGAAGCTGTAAAACACTGGGATTGTGTGCGCAGCTTGCCAACTGATAGAAAACAGTACCTTACACTTTCCTGACGTTTCCAATCACATGAATATTCGATTGGAAGCTGTTTTGGACAGCTTTTCTTTCCTTCATGCCAAACACTTGGCAGACCTCCGTGCAACGTCCAGAACACGATGGGAGATGTTTTCTGTGCTCCCGCAGGTTTTCCTTGCTAGACAGAGTGGAAAAGCTTTCTGCTAGGATGTAGACCACAAAAGACGCTAAAGACGAAGGTACGATGCTCTCCGGAGCTAAGCGCCGCTCCCGGGCTTCTTTCGGCAGAAGCGGCGCTAAGAGAGCACTGTGAGCGGTACAATCGTCTTTGCGCGAAGAAGCCGCTTCTTCGGCTCCGGGAGCCGGAGAGAGCGGCAGCATCGGAAAGGTGAAGAAGGAAGCTGTACAACACTGGGATTGTGTGCGCAGCTTGCCAACTGATAGAAAACAGTACATTACCACATTCCTGACGTTTCCAATCACATGAATATGCGATTGGAAGCTGTTTTGGACAGCTTTTCTTTCCTTCATGCCAAACACTTGGCAGACCTCCGTGCAACGTCCAGAACACGATGGGAGATGTTTTCTGTGCTCCCGCAGGTTTTCCTTGCCAGACAGAGTGTAAAAGCTTTCTGCTAGGATGTAGACCACAAAAGACGCTAAAGACGAATGTACGATGCTCTCCGGAGCTAAGAGCCGCTCCCGGGCTTCTTTTGGCAGAAGCGGCGCTAAGAGAGCAATGTGAGCGGTACAATCGTCTTTGCGCGAAGAAGCCGCTTCTTCGGCTCCGGGAGCCGGAGAGAGCGGCAGCATCGGAAAGGTGAAGAAGGAAGCTGTACAACACTGGGATTGTGTGCGCAGCTTGCCAACTGATAGAAACAGTACTTTACCACTTTCCTGACATTTCCAATCACATGAATATTCGATTGGAAGCTGTTTTGGACAGCTTTTCTTTCTTTCATGCCAAATATTTGGCAGACCTCCGTGCAACGTCCAGAACACGATGGGAGGTGTTTTCTGTGCTCCCGCAGGTTTTCCTTGCCAGACAGAGTGGAAAAGCTTTTTGCTAGGATGTAGACCACAAAAGACGCTAAAGACGAAGGTACGATGCTCTCCAGAGCTAAGAGCCGCTCCCGGGCTTCTTTCGGCAGAAGCCGCGCTAAGAGAGCAGTGTGAGCGGTACAATCATCTTTGCGCGAAGAAGCCGCTTCTTCGGCTCCGGGAGCCGGAGAGAGCGGCAGCATCGGAAAGGTGAAGAAGGAAGCTGTAAAACACTGGGATTGTGTGCGCAGCTTGCCAACTGATAGAAAACAGTACCTTACACTTTCCTGACGTTTCCAATCACATGAATATTCGATTGGAAGCTGTTTTGGACAGCTTTTCTTTCCTTCATGCCAAACACTTGGCAGACCTCCGTGCAACGTCCAGAACACGATGGGAGATGTTTTCTGTGCTCCCGCAGGTTTTCCTTGCTAGACAGAGTGGAAAAGCTTTCTGCTAGGATGTAGACCACAAAAGACGCTAAAGACGAAGGTACGATGCTCTCCGGAGCTAAGCGCCGCTGCCGGGCTTCTTTCGGCAGAAGCGGCGCTAAGAGAGCACTGTGAGCGGTACAATCGTCTTTGCGCGAAGAAGCCGCTTCTTCGGCTCCGGGAGCCGGAGAGAGCGGCAGCATCGGAAAGGTGAAGAAGGAAGCTGTACAACACTGGGATTGTGTGCGCAGCTTGCCAACTGATAGAAAACAGTACATTACCACATTCCTGACGTTTCCAATCACATGAATATGCGATTGGAAGCTGTTTTGGACAGCTTTTCTTTCCTTCATGCCAAACACTTGGCAGACCTCCGTGCAACGTCCAGAACACGATGGGAGATGTTTTCTGTGCTCCTGCAGGTTTTCCTTGCCAGACAGAGTGGAAAAGCTTTCTGCTAGGATGTAGACCACAAAAGACGCTAAAGACGAAGGTATGATGCTCTCCGGAGCTAAGAGCCGCTCCCGGGCTTCTTTCGGCAGAAGCGGCGCTAAGAGAGCACTGTGAGCGGTACAATCGTCTTTGCGCGAAGAAGCCGCTTCTTCGGCTCCGGGAGCCGGAGAGAGCGGCAGCATCGGAAAGGTGAAGAAGGAAGCTGTACAACACTGGGATTGTGTGCGCAGCTTGCCAACTGATAGAAAACAGTACCTTACCACTTTCCTGACGTTTCCAATCACATGAGTATTCGATAAGAAGCTGTTTTGGACAACTTTTCTTTCCTTCATGCCAAACACTTGGCAGACCTCCGTGCAACGTCCAGAACACGATGGGAGATGTTTTCTGTGCTCCCGCAGGTTTTCCTTGCCAGACAGAGTGGAAAAGCTTTCTGCTAGGATGTAGACCACAAAAGACGCTAAAGACGAAGGTACGATGCTCTCCGGAGCTAAGAGCCGCTCCCGGGCTTCTTTCGGCAGAAGCGGCGCTAAGAGAGCACTGTGAGCGGTACAATCGTCTTTGCGCGAAGAAGCCGCTTCTTCGGCTCCGGGAGCCGGAGAGAGCGGCAGCATCGGAAAGGTGAAGAAGGAAGCTGTACAACACTGGGATTGTGTGCGCAGCTTGCCAACTGATAGAAAACAGTACATTACCACTTTCCTGACGTTTCCAATCACATGAATATTCGATTGGAAGCTGTTTTGGACAACTTTTCTTTCCTTCATGCCAAACACTTGGCAGACCTCCGTGCAACGTCCAGAAGACGATGGGAGATGTTTTCTGTGCTCCCGCAGGTTTTCCTTGCCAGACAGAGTGGAAAAGCTTTCTGCTAGGATGTAGACCACAAAAGACGCTAAAGACGAAGGTACGATGCTCTCCGGAGCTAAGAGCCGCTCCCAGACTTCTTTCGGCAGAAGCGGCGCTAAGAGAGCACTGTGAGCGGTACAATCGTCTTTGCGCGAAGAAGCCGCTTCTTCGGCTCCGGGAGCCGGAGAGAGCGGCAGCATCGGAAAGGTGAAGAAGGAAGCTGTACAACACTGGGATTGTGTGCGCAGCTTGCCAACTGATAGAAAACAGTACCTTACCACTTTCCTGACGTTTCCAATCACATGAATATTCGATTGGAAGCTGTTTTAAACAGCTTATCTTTCCTTCATGCCAAACAGTTGGCACACCTCCGTGCAACTTCCAGAACACGATGGGAGATGTTTTCTGTGCTCCCGCAGGTTTTCCTTGCCAGACAGAGTGGAAAAGCTTTCTGCTAGGATGTAGACCACAAAAGACGCTAAAGACGAAGGTACGATGCTCTCCGGAGCTAAGAGCCGCTCCCGGGCTTCTTTCGGCAGAAGCGGCGCTAAGAGAGCACTGTGAGCGGTACAATCGTCTTTGCGCGAAGAAGCCGCTTCTTCGGCTCCGGGAGCCGGAGAGAGCGGCAGCATCGGAAAGGTGAAGAAGGAAGCTGTACAACACTGGGATTGTGTGCGCAGCTTGCCAACTGATAGAAAACAGTACCTTACCACTTTCCTGACGTTTCCAATCACATGAATATTCGATTGGAAGCTGTTTTGGACAACTTTTCTTTCCTTCATGCCAAACACTTGGCAGACCTCCGTGCAACGTCCAGAACACGATGGGAGATGTTTTCTGTGCTCCCGCAGGTTTTCCTTGCCAGACAGAGTGGAAAAGCTTTCTGCTAGGATGTAGACCACAAAAGACGCTAAAGACGAAGGAACGATGCTCTCCGGAGTTAAGAGCCGCTCCCAGACTTTTTTCGGCAGAAGCGGCGCTAAGAGAGCACTGTGAGCGGTACAATCGTCTTTGCGCGAAAAAGCCGCTTCTTCGGCTCCGGGAGCCGGAGAGAGCGGCAGCATCGGAAAGGTGAAGAAGGAAGCTGTACAACACTGGGATTGTGTGCGCAGCTTGCCAACTGATAGAAAACAGTACCTTACCACATTCCTGACGTTTCCAATCACATGAATATTCGATTGGAAGCTGTTTTAAACAGCTTTTCTTTCCTTCATGCCAAACACTTGGCAGACCTCCGTGCAACGTCCAGAACACGATGGGAGATGTTTTCTGTGCTCCCGCAGGTTTTCCTTGCCAGACAGAGTGGAAAAGCTTTCTGCTAGGATGTAGACCACAAAAGACGCTAAAGACGAAGGTACGATGCTCTCCGGAGCTAAGAGCCGCTCCCGGGCTTCTTTCGGCAGAAGCGGCGATAAGAGAGCACTGTGAGCGGTACAATCGTCTTTGCGCGAAGAAGCCGCTTCTTCGGCTCCGGGAGCCGGAGAGAGCGGCAGCATCGGAAAGGTGAAGAAGGAAGCTGTACAACACTGGGATTGTGTGCGCAGCTTGCCAACTGATAGAAAACAGTACATTACCACTTTCCTGACGTTTCCAATCGCATGAATATGCGATTGGAATCTGTTTTGGACAGCTTTTCTTTCTTTCATGCCAAATATTTGGCAGACCTCCGTGCAACGTCCAGAACACGATGGGAGGTGTTTTCTGTGCTCCCGCAGGTTTTCCTTGCCAGACAGAGTGGAAAAGCTTTTTGCTAGGATGTAGACCACAAAAGACGCTAAAGACGAAGGTACGATGCTCTCCAGAGCTAAGAGCCGCTCCCGGGCTTCTTTCGGCAGAAGCCGCGCTAAGAGAGCAGTGTGAGCGGTACAATCATCTTTGCGCGAAGAAGCCGCTTCTTCGGCTCCGGGAGCCGGAGAGAGCGGCAGCATCGGAAAGGTGAAGAAGGAAGCTGTAAAACACTGGGATTGTGTGCGCAGCTTGCCAACTGATAGAAAACAGTACCTTACACTTTCCTGACGTTTCCAATCACATGAATATTCGATTGGAAGCTGTTTTGGACAGCTTTTCTTTCCTTCATGCCAAACACTTGGCAGACCTCCGTGCAACGTCCAGAACACGATGGGAGATGTTTTCTGTGCTCCCGCAGGTTTTCCTTGCTAGACAGAGTGGAAAAGCTTTCTGCTAGGATGTAGACCACAAAAGACGCTAAAGACGAAGGTACGATGCTCTCCGGAGCTAAGCGCCGCTCCCGGGCTTCTTTCGGCAGAAGCGGCGCTAAGAGAGCACTGTGAGCGGTACAATCGTCTTTGCGCGAAGAAGCCGCTTCTTCGGCTCCGGGAGCCGGAGAGAGCGGCAGCATCGGAAAGGTGAAGAAGGAAGCTGTACAACACTGGGATTGTGTGCGCAGCTTGCCAACTGATAGAAAACAGTACATTACCACATTCCTGACGTTTCCAATCACATGAATATGCGATTGGAAGCTGTTTTGGACAGCTTTTCTTTCCTTCATGCCAAACACTTGGCAGACCTCCGTGCAACGTCCAGAACACGATGGGAGATGTTTTCTGTGCTCCTGCAGGTTTTCCTTGCCAGACAGAGTGGAAAAGCTTTCTGCTAGGATGTAGACCACAAAAGACGCTAAAGACGAAGGTATGATGCTCTCCGGAGCTAAGAGCCGCTCCCGGGCTTCTTTCGGCAGAAGCGGCGCTAAGAGAGCACTGTGAGCGGTACAATCGTCTTTGCGCGAAGAAGCCGCTTCTTCGGCTCCGGGAGCCGGAGAGAGCGGCAGCATCGGAAAGGTGAAGAAGGAAGCTGTACAACACTGGGATTGTGTGCGCAGCTTGCCAACTGATAGAAAACAGTACCTTACCACTTTCCTGACGTTTCCAATCACATGAGTATTCGATAAGAAGCTGTTTTGGACAACTTTTCTTTCCTTCATGCCAAACACTTGGCAGACCTCCGTGCAACGTCCAGAACACGATGGGAGATGTTTTCTGTGCTCCCGCAGGTTTTCCTTGCCAGACAGAGTGGAAAAGCTTTCTGCTAGGATGTAGACCACAAAAGACGCTAAAGACGAAGGTACGATGCTCTCCGGAGCTAAGAGCCGCTCCCGGGCTTCTTTCGGCAGAAGCGGCGCTAAGAGAGCACTGTGAGCGGTACAATCGTCTTTGCGCGAAGAAGCCGCTTCTTCGGCTCCGGGAGCCGGAGAGAGCGGCAGCATCGGAAAGGTGAAGAAGGAAGCTGTACAACACTGGGATTGTGTGCGCAGCTTGCCAACTGATAGAAAACAGTACATTACCACTTTCCTGACGTTTCCAATCACATGAATATTCGATTGGAAGCTGTTTTGGACAACTTTTCTTTCCTTCATGCCAAACACTTGGCAGACCTCCGTGCAACGTCCAGAAGACGATGGGAGATGTTTTCTGTGCTCCCGCAGGTTTTCCTTGCCAGACAGAGTGGAAAAGCTTTCTGCTAGGATGTAGACCACAAAAGACGCTAAAGACGAAGGTACGATGCTCTCCGGAGCTAAGAGCCGCTCCCAGACTTCTTTCGGCAGAAGCGGCGCTAAGAGAGCACTGTGAGCGGTACAATCGTCTTTGCGCGAAGAAGCCGCTTCTTCGGCTCCGGGAGCCGGAGAGAGCGGCAGCATCGGAAAGGTGAAGAAGGAAGCTGTACAACACTGGGATTGTGTGCGCAGCTTGCCAACTGATAGAAAACAGTACCTTACCACTTTCCTGACGTTTCCAATCACATGAATATTCGATTGGAAGCTGTTTTAAACAGCTTATCTTTCCTTCATGCCAAACAGTTGGCACACCTCCGTGCAACTTCCAGAACACGATGGGAGATGTTTTCTGTGCTCCCGCAGGTTTTCCTTGCCAGACAGAGTGGAAAAGCTTTCTGCTAGGATGTAGACCACAAAAGACGCTAAAGACGAAGGTACGATGCTCTCCGGAGCTAAGAGCCGCTCCCGGGCTTCTTTCGGCAGAAGCGGCGCTAAGAGAGCACTGTGAGCGGTACAATCGTCTTTGCGCGAAGAAGCCGCTTCTTCGGCTCCGGGAGCCGGAGAGAGCGGCAGCATCGGAAAGGTGAAGAAGGAAGCTGTACAACACTGGGATTGTGTGCGCAGCTTGCCAACTGATAGAAAACAGTACCTTACCACTTTCCTGACGTTTCCAATCACATGAATATTCGATTGGAAGCTGTTTTGGACAACTTTTCTTTCCTTCATGCCAAACACTTGGCAGACCTCCGTGCAACGTCCAGAACACGATGGGAGATGTTTTCTGTGCTCCCGCAGGTTTTCCTTGCCAGACAGAGTGGAAAAGCTTTCTGCTAGGATGTAGACCACAAAAGACGCTAAAGACGAAGGAACGATGCTCTCCGGAGTTAAGAGCCGCTCCCAGACTTTTTTCGGCAGAAGCGGCGCTAAGAGAGCACTGTGAGCGGTACAATCGTCTTTGCGCGAAGAAGCCGCTTCTTCGGCTCCGGGAGCCGGAGAGAGCGGCAGCATCGGAAAGGTGAAGAAGGAAGCTGTACAACACTGGGATTGTGTGCGCAGCTTGCCAACTGATAGAAAACAGTACCTTACCACATTCCTGACGTTTCCAATCACATGAATATTCGATTGGAAGCTGTTTTGGACAGCTTTTCTTTCCTTCATGCCAAACACTTGGCAGACCTCCGTGCAACGTCCAGAACACGATGGGAGATGTTTTCTGTGCTCCCGCAGGTTTTCCTTGCCAGACAGAGTGGAAAAGCTTTCTGCTAGGATGTAGACCACAAAAGACGCTAAAGACGAAGGTACGATGCTCTCCGGAGCTAAGAGCCGCTCCCGGGCTTCTTTCGGCAGAAGCGGCGATAAGAGAGCACTGTGAGCGGTACAATCGTCTTTGCGCGAAGAAGCCGCTTCTTCGGCTCCGGGAGCCGGAGAGAGCGGCAGCATCGGAAAGGTGAAGAAGGAAGCTGTACAACACTGGGATTGTGTGCGCAGCTTGCCAACTGATAGAAAACAGTACATTACCACTTTCCTGACGTTTCCAATCGCATGAATATGCGATTGGAATCTGTTTTGGACAGCTTTTCTTTCCTTCATGCCAAACACTTGGCAGACCTCCGTGCAACGTCCAGAACACGATGGGAGATGTTTTCTGTGCTCCCGCAGGTTTTCCTTGCCAGACAGAGTGGAAAAGCTTTCTGCTAGGATGTAGACCACAAAAGACGCTAAAGACGAAGGTACGATGCTCTCCGGAGCTAAGCGCCGCTCCCGGGCTTCTTTCGGCAGAAGCGGCGCTAAGAGAGCACTGTGAGCGGTACAATCGTCTTTGCGCGAAGAAGCCGCTTCTTCGGCTCCGGGAGCCGGAGAGAGCGGCAGCATCGGAAAGGTGAAGAAGGAAGCTGTACAACACTGGGATTGTGTGCGCAGTTTGCCAAATGATAGAAAACAGTACCTTACACTTTCCTGACGTTTCCAATCACATGAATATTCCATTGGAAGCTGTTTTGGACAACTTTTCTTTCCTTCATGCCAAACACTTGGCAGACCTCCGTGCAACGTCCAGAACACGATGGGAGATGTTTTCTGTGCTCCCGCAGGTTTTCCTTGCCAGACAGAGTGGAAAAGCTTTCTGCTAGGATGTAGACCACAAAAGACGCTAAAGACGAAGGTACGATGCTCTCCGGAGCTAAGAGCCGCTCCCGGGCTTCTTTCGGCAGAAGCGGCGCTAAGAGAGCACTGTGAGCGGTACAATCGTCTTTGCGCGAAGAAGCCGCTTCTTCGGCTCCGGGAGCCGGAGAGAGCGGCAGCATCGGAAAGGTGAAGAAGGAAGCTGTACAACACTGGGATTGTGTGCGCAGCTTGCCAACTGATAGAAAACAGTACCTTACCACTTTCCTGACATTTCCAATCACATGAATATTCGATTGGAAGCTGTTTTGGACAACTTTTCTTTCCTTCATGCCAAACACTTGGCAGACCTCCGTGCAACGTCCAGAACACGATGGGAGATGTTTTCTGTGCTCCCGCAGGTTTTCCTTGCCAGACAGAGTGGAAAAGCTTTCTGCTAGGATGTAGACCACAAAAGACGCTAAAGACGAAGGTACGATGCTCTCCGGAGCTAAGAGCCGCTCCCGGGCTTCTTTCGGCAGAAGCGGCGCTAAGAGAGCACTGTGAGCGGTACAATCGTCTTTGCGCGAAGAAGCCGCTTCTTCGGCTCCGGGAGCCGGAGAGAGCGGCAGCATCGGAAAGGTGAAGAAGGAAGCTGTACAACACTGGGATTGTGTGCGCAGCTTGCCAACTGATAGAAAACAGTACCTTACACTTTCCTGACGTTTCCAATCACATGAATATTCGATTGGAAGCTGTTTTGGACAACTTTTCTTTCCTTCATGCCAAACACTTGGCAGACCTCCGTGCAACGTCCAGAACACGATGGGAGATGTTTTCTGTGCTCCCGCAGGTTTTCCTTGCCAGACAGAGTGGAAAAGCTTTCTGCTAGGATGTAGACCACAAAAGACGCTAAAGACGAAGGTACGATGCTCTCCGGAGCTAAGAGCCGCTCCCGGGCTTCTTTCGGCAGAAGCGGCGCTAAGAGAGCACTGTGAGCGGTACAATCGTCTTTGCGCGAAGAAGCCGCTTCTTCGGCTCCGGGAGCCGGAGAGAGCGGCAGCATCGGAAAGGTGAAGAAGGAAGCTGTACAACACTGGGATTGTGTGCGCAGCTTGCCAACTGATAGAAAACAGTACCTTACCACTTTCCGGACGTTTCCAATCACATGAATATTCGATTGGAAGCTGTTTTAAACAGCTTATCTTTCCTTCATGCCAAACAGTTGGCACACCTCCGTGCAACTTCCAGAACACGATGGGAGATGTTTTCTGTGCTCCCGCAGGTTTTCCTTGCCAGACAGAGTGGAAAAGCTTTCTGCTAGGATGTAGACCACAAAAGACGCTAAAGATGAAGTTACGATGCTCTCCGGAGCTAAGAGCCGCTCCCGGGCTTCTTTTGGCAGAAGCGGCGCTAAGAGAGCAATGTGAGCGGTACAATCGTCTTTGCGCGAAGAAGCCGCTTCTTCGGCTCCGGGAGCCGGAGAGAGCGGCAGCATCGGAAAGGTGAAGAAGGAAGCTGTACAACACTGGGATTGTGTGCGCAGCTTGCCAACTGATAGAAACAGTACTTTACCACTTTCCTGACATTTCCAATCACATGAATATTCGATTGGAAGCTGTTTTGGACAGCTTTTCTTTCTTTCATGCCAAATATTTGGCAGACCTCCGTGCAACGTCCAGAACACGATGGGAGGTGTTTTCTGTGCTCCCGCAGGTTTTCCTTGCCAGACAGAGTGGAAAAGCTTTTTGCTAGGATGTAGACCACAAAAGACGCTAAAGACGAAGGTACGATGCTCTCCAGAGCTAAGAGCCGCTCCCGGGCTTCTTTCGGCAGAAGCCGCGCTAAGAGAGCAGTGTGAGCGGTACAATCATCTTTGCGCGAAGAAGCCGCTTCTTCGGCTCCGGGAGCCGGAGAGAGCGGCAGCATCGGAAAGGTGAAGAAGGAAGCTGTAAAACACTGGGATTGTGTGCGCAGCTTGCCAACTGATAGAAAACAGTACCTTACACTTTCCTGACGTTTCCAATCACATGAATATTCGATTGGAAGCTGTTTTGGACAGCTTTTCTTTCCTTCATGCCAAACACTTGGCAGACCTCCGTGCAACGTCCAGAACACGATGGGAGATGTTTTCTGTGCTCCCGCAGGTTTTCCTTGCTAGACAGAGTGGAAAAGCTTTCTGCTAGGATGTAGACCACAAAAGACGCTAAAGACGAAGGTACGATGCTCTCCGGAGCTAAGCGCCGCTCCCGGGCTTCTTTCGGCAGAAGCGGCGCTAAGAGAGCACTGTGAGCGGTACAATCGTCTTTGCGCGAAGAAGCCGCTTCTTCGGCTCCGGGAGCCGGAGAGAGCGGCAGCATCGGAAAGGTGAAGAAGGAAGCTGTACAACACTGGGATTGTGTGCGCAGCTTGCCAACTGATAGAAAACAGTACATTACCACATTCCTGACGTTTCCAATCACATGAATATGCGATTGGAAGCTGTTTTGGACAGCTTTTCTTTCCTTCATGCCAAACACTTGGCAGACCTCCGTGCAACGTCCAGAACACGATGGGAGATGTTTTCTGTGCTCCTGCAGGTTTTCCTTGCCAGACAGAGTGGAAAAGCTTTCTGCTAGGATGTAGACCACAAAAGACGCTAAAGACGAAGGTATGATGCTCTCCGGAGCTAAGAGCCGCTCCCGGGCTTCTTTCGGCAGAAGCGGCGCTAAGAGAGCACTGTGAGCGGTACAATCGTCTTTGCGCGAAGAAGCCGCTTCTTCGGCTCCGGGAGCCGGAGAGAGCGGCAGCATCGGAAAGGTGAAGAAGGAAGCTGTACAACACTGGGATTGTGTGCGCAGCTTGCCAACTGATAGAAAACAGTACCTTACCACTTTCCTGACGTTTCCAATCACATGAGTATTCGATAAGAAGCTGTTTTGGACAACTTTTCTTTCCTTCATGCCAAACACTTGGCAGACCTCCGTGCAACGTCCAGAACACGATGGGAGATGTTTTCTGTGCTCCCGCAGGTTTTCCTTGCCAGACAGAGTGGAAAAGCTTTCTGCTAGGATGTAGACCACAAAAGACGCTAAAGACGAAGGTACGATGCTCTCCGGAGCTAAGAGCCGCTCCCGGGCTTCTTTCGGCAGAAGCGGCGCTAAGAGAGCACTGTGAGCGGTACAATCGTCTTTGCGCGAAGAAGCCGCTTCTTTGGCTCCGGGAGCCGGAGAGAGCGGCAGCATCGGAAAGGTGAAGAAGGAAGCTGTACAACACTGGGATTGTGTGCGCAGCTTGCCAACTGATAGAAAACAGTACATTACCACTTTCCTGACGTTTCCAATCACATGAATATTCGATTGGAAGCTGTTTTGGACAACTTTTCTTTCCTTCATGCCAAACACTTGGCAGACCTCCGTGCAACGTCCAGAAGACGATGGGAGATGTTTTCTGTGCTCCCGCAGGTTTTCCTTGCCAGACAGAGTGGAAAAGCTTTCTGCTAGGATGTAGACCACAAAAGACGCTAAAGACGAAGGTACGATGCTCTCCGGAGCTAAGAGCCGCTCCCAGACTTCTTTCGGCAGAAGCGGCGCTAAGAGAGCACTGTGAGCGGTACAATCGTCTTTGCGCGAAGAAGCCGCTTCTTCGGCTCCGGGAGCCGGAGAGAGCGGCAGCATCGGAAAGGTGAAGAAGGAAGCTGTACAACACTGGGATTGTGTGCGCAGCTTGCCAACTGATAGAAACAGTACTTTACCACTTTCCTGACATTTCCAATCACATGAATATTCGATTGGAAGCTGTTTTGGACAGCTTTTCTTTCTTTCATGCCAAATATTTGGCAGACCTCCGTGCAACGTCCAGAACACGATGGGAGGTGTTTTCTGTGCTCCCGCAGGTTTTCCTTGCCAGACAGAGTGGAAAAGCTTTTTGCTAGGATGTAGACCACAAAAGACGCTAAAGACGAAGGTACGATGCTCTCCAGAGCTAAGAGCCGCTCCCGGGCTTCTTTCGGCAGAAGCCGCGCTAAGAGATCAGTGTGAGCGGTACAATCATCTTTGCGCGAAGAAGCCGCTTCTTCGGCTCCGGGAGCCGGAGAGAGCGGCAGCATCGGAAAGGTGAAGAAGGAAGCTGTAAAACACTGGGATTGTGTGCGCAGCTTGCCAACTGATAGAAAACAGTACCTTACACTTTCCTGACGTTTCCAATCACATGAATATTCGATTGGAAGCTGTTTTGGACAGCTTTTCTTTCCTTCATGCCAAACACTTGGCAGACCTCCGTGCAACGTCCAGAACACGATGGGAGATGTTTTCTGTGCTCCCGCAGGTTTTCCTTGCTAGACAGAGTGGAAAAGCTTTCTGCTAGGATGTAGACCACAAAAGACGCTAAAGACGAAGGTACGATGCTCTCCGGAGCTAAGCGCCGCTCCCGGGCTTCTTTCGGCAGAAGCGGCGCTAAGAGAGCACTGTGAGCGGTACAATCGTCTTTGCGCGAAGAAGCCGCTTCTTCGGCTCCGGGAGCCGGAGAGAGCGGCAGCATCGGAAAGGTGAAGAAGGAAGCTGTACAACACTGGGATTGTGTGCGCAGCTTGCCAACTGATAGAAAACAGTACATTACCACATTCCTGACGTTTCCAATCACATGAATATGCGATTGGAAGCTGTTTTGGACAGCTTTTCTTTCCTTCATGCCAAACATTTGGCAGACCTCCGTGCAACGTCCAGAACACGATGGGAGATGTTTTCTGTGCTCCTGCAGGTTTTCCTTGCCAGACAGAGTGGAAAAGCTTTCTGCTAGGATGTAGACCACAAAAGACGCTAAAGACGAAGGTATGATGCTCTCCGGAGCTAAGCGCCGCTCCCGGGCTTCTTTCGGCAGAAGCGGCGCTAAGAGAGCACTGTGAGCGGTACAATCGTCTTTGCGCGAAGAAGCCGCTTCTTCGGCTCCGGGAGCCGGAGAGAGCGGCAGCATCGGAAAGGTGAAGAAGGAAGCTGTACAACACTGGGATTGTGTGCGCAGCTTGCCAACTGATAGAAAACAGTACCTTACCACTTTCCTGACGTTTCCAATCACATGAGTATTCGATAAGAAGCTGTTTTGGACAACTTTTCTTTCCTTCATGCCAAACACTTGGCAGACCTCCGTGCAACGTCCAGAACACGATGGGAGATGTTTTCTGTGCTCCCGCAGGTTTTCCTTGCCAGACAGAGTGGAAAAGCTTTCTGCTAGGATGTAGACCACAAAAGACGCTAAAGACGAAGGTACGATGCTCTCCGGAGCTAAGAGCCGCTCCCGGGCTTCTTTCGGCAGAAGCGGCGCTAAGAGAGCACTGTGAGCGGTACAATCGTCTTTGCGCGAAGAAGCCGCTTCTTCGGCTCCGGGAGCCGGAGAGAGCGGCAGCATCGGAAAGGTGAAGAAGGAAGCTGTACAACACTGGGATTGTGTGCGCAGCTTGCCAACTGATAGAAAACAGTACATTACCACTTTCCTGACGTTTCCAATCACATGAATATTCGATTGGAAGCTGTTTTGGACAACTTTTCTTTCCTTCATGCCAAACACTTGGCAGACCTCCGTGCAACGTCCAGAAGACGATGGGAGATGTTTTCTGTGCTCCCGCAGGTTTTCCTTGCCAGACAGAGTGGAAAAGCTTTCTGCTAGGATGTAGACCACAAAAGACGCTAAAGACGAAGGTACGATGCTCTCCGGAGCTAAGAGCCGCTCCCAGACTTCTTTCGGCAGAAGCGGCGCTAAGAGAGCACTGTGAGCGGTACAATCGTCTTTGCGCGAAGAAGCCGCTTCTTCGGCTCCGGGAGCCGGAGAGAGCGGCAGCATCGGAAAGGTGAAGAAGGAAGCTGTACAACACTGGGATTGTGTGCGCAGCTTGCCAACTGATAGAAAACAGTACCTTACCACTTTCCTGACGTTTCCAATCACATGAATATTCGATTGGAAGCTGTTTTAAACAGCTTATCTTTCCTTCATGCCAAACAGTTGGCACACCTCCGTGCAACTTCCAGAACACGATGGGAGATGTTTTCTGTGCTCCCGCAGGTTTTCCTTGCCAGACAGAGTGGAAAAGCTTTCTGCTAGGATGTAGACCACAAAAGACGCTAAAGACGAAGGTACGATGCTCTCCGGAGCTAAGAGCCGCTCCCGGGCTTCTTTCGGCAGAAGCGGCGCTAAGAGAGCACTGTGAGCGGTACAATCGTCTTTGCGCTAAGAAGCCGCTTCTTCGGCTCCGGGAGCCGGAGAGAGCGGCAGCATCGGAAAGGTGAAGAAGGAAGCTGTACAACACTGGGATTGTGTGCGCAGCTTGCCAACTGATAGAAAACAGTACCTTACCAATTTCCTGACGTTTCCAATCACATGAATATTCGATTGGAAGCTGTTTTGGACAACTTTTCTTTCCTTCATGCCAAACACTTGGCAGACCTCCGTGCAACGTCCAGAACACGATGGGAGATGTTTTCTGTGCTCCCGCAGGTTTTCCTTGCCAGACAGAGTGGAAAAGCTTTCTGCTAGGATGTAGACCACAAAAGACGCTAAAGACGAAGGAACGATGCTCTCCGGAGTTAAGAGCCGCTCCCAGACTTTTTTCGGCAGAAGCGGCGCTAAGAGAGCACTGTGAGCGGTACAATCGTCTTTGCGCGAAGAAGCCGCTTCTTCGGCTCCGGGAGCCGGAGAGAGCGGCAGCATCGGAAAGGTGAAGAAGGAAGCTGTACAACACTGGGATTGTGTGCGCAGCTTGCCAACTGATAGAAAACAGTACCTTACCACATTCCTGACGTTTCCAATCACATGAATATTCGATTGGAAGCTGTTTTAAACAGCTTTTCTTTCCTTCATGCCAAACACTTGGCAGACCTCCGTGCAACGTCCAGAACACGATGGGAGATGTTTTCTGTGCTCCCGCAGGTTTTCCTTGCCAGACAGAGTGGAAAAGCTTTCTGCTAGGATGTAGACCACAAAAGACGCTAAAGACGAAGGTACGATGCTCTCCGGAGCTAAGAGCCGCTCCCGGGCTTCTTTCGGCAGAAGCGGCGATAAGAGAGCACTGTGAGCGGTACAATCGTCTTTGGGCGAAGAAGCCGCTTCTTCGGCTCCGGGAGCCGGAGAGAGCGGCAGCATCGGAAAGGTGAAGAAGGAAGCTGTACAACACTGGGATTGTGTGCGCAGCTTGCCAACTGATAGAAAACAGTACATTACCACTTTCCTGACGTTTCCAATCGCATGAATATGCGATTGGAATCTGTTTTGGACAGCTTTTCTTTCCTTCATGCCAAACAGTTGGCACACCTCCGTGCAACGTCCAGAACACGATGGGAGATGTTTTCTGTGCTCCCGCAGGTTTTCCTTGCCAGACAGAGTGGAAAAGCTTTCTGCTAGGATGTAGACCACAAAAGACGCTAAAGACGAAGGTACGATGCTCTCCGGAGCTAAGCGCCGCTCCCGGGCTTCTTTCGGCAGAAGCGGCGCTAAGAGAGCACTGTGAGCGGTACAATCGTCTTTGCGCGAAGAAGCCGCTTCTTCGGCTCCGGGAGCCGGAGAGAGCGGCAGCATCGGAAAGGTGAAGAAGGAAGCTGTACAACACTGGGATTGTGTGCGCAGCTTGCCAACTGATAGAAAACAGTACCTTACCACTTTCCTGACGTTTCCAATCACATGAGTATTCGATAAGAAGCTGTTTTGGACAACTTTTCTTTCCTTCATGCCAAACACTTGGCAGACCTCCGTGCAACGTCCAGAACACGATGGGAGATGTTTTCTGTGCTCCCGCAGGTTTTCCTTGCCAGACAGAGTGGAAAAGCTTTCTGCTAGGATGTAGACCACAAAAGACGCTAAAGACGAAGGTACGATGCTCTCCGGAGCTAAGAGCCGCTCCCGGGCTTCTTTCGGCAGAAGCGGCGCTAAGAGAGCACTGTGAGCGGTACAATCGTCTTTGCGCGAAGAAGCCGCTTCTTTGGCTCCGGGAGCCGGAGAGAGCGGCAGCATCGGAAAGGTGAAGAAGGAAGCTGTACAACACTGGGATTGTGTGCGCAGCTTGCCAACTGATAGAAAACAGTACATTACCACTTTCCTGACGTTTCCAATCACATGAATATTCGATTGGAAGCTGTTTTGGACAACTTTTCTTTCCTTCATGCCAAACACTTGGCAGACCTCCGTGCAACGTCCAGAAGACGATGGGAGATGTTTTCTGTGCTCCCGCAGGTTTTCCTTGCCAGACAGAGTGGAAAAGCTTTCTGCTAGGATGTAGACCACAAAAGACGCTAAAGACGAAGGTACGATGCTCTCCGGAGCTAAGAGCCGCTCCCAGATTTCTTTCGGCAGAAGCGGCGCTAAGAGAGCACTGTGAGCGGTACAATCGTCTTTGCGCGAAGAAGCCGCTTCTTCGGCTCCGGGAGCCGGAGAGAGCGGCAGCATCGGAAAGGTGAAGAAGGAAGCTGTACAACACTGGGATTGTGTGCGCAGCTTGCCAACTGATAGAAAACAGTACCTTACCACTTTCCTGACGTTTCCAATCACATGAATATTCGATTGGAAGCTGTTTTAAACAGCTTATCTTTCCTTCATGCCAAACAGTTGGCACACCTCCGTGCAACTTCCAGAACACAATGGGAGATGTTTTCTGTGCTCCCGCAGGTTTTCCTTGCCAGACAGAGTGGAAAAGCTTTCTGCTAGGATGTAGACCACAAAAGACGCTAAAGACGAAGGTACGATGCTCTCCGGAGCTAAGAGCCGCTCCCGGGCTTCTTTCGGCAGAAGCAGCGCTAAGAGAGCACTGTGAGCGGTACAATCGTCTTTGCGCTAAGAAGCCGCTTCTTCGGCTCCGGGAGCCGGAGAGAGCGGCAGCATCGGAAAGGTGAAGAAGGAAGCTGTACAACACTGGGATTGTGTGCGCAGCTTGCCAACTGATAGAAAACAGTACCTTACCAATTTCCTGACGTTTCCAATCACATGAATATTCGATTGGAAGCTGTTTTGGACAACTTTTCTTTCCTTCATGCCAAACACTTGGCAGACCTCCGTGCAACGTCCAGAACACGATGGGAGATGTTTTCTGTGCTCCCGCAGGTTTTCCTTGCCAGACAGAGTGGAAAAGCTTTCTGCTAGGATGTAGACCACAAAAGACGCTAAAGACGAAGGAACGATGCTCTCCGGAGTTAAGAGCCGCTCCCAGACTTTTTTCGGCAGAAGCGGCGCTAAGAGAGCACTGTGAGCGGTACAATCGTCTTTGCGCGAAGAAGCCGCTTCTTCGGCTCCGGGAGCCGGAGAGAGCGGCAGCATCGGAAAGGTGAAGAAGGAAGCTGTACAACACTGGGATTGTGTGCGCAGCTTGCCAACTGATAGAAAACAGTACCTTACCACATTCCTGACGTTTCCAATCACATGAATATTCGATTGGAAGCTGTTTTAAACAGCTTTTCTTTCCTTCATGCCAAACACTTGGCAGACCTCCGTGCAACGTCCAGAACACGATGGGAGATGTTTTCTGTGCTCCCGCAGGTTTTCCTTGCCAGACAGAGTGGAAAAGCTTTCTGCTAGGATGTAGACCACAAAAGACGCTAAAGACGAAGGTACGATGCTCTCCGGAGCTAAGAGCCGCTCCCGGGCTTCTTTCGGCAGAAGCGGCGCTAAGAGAGCACTGTGAGCGGTACAATCGTCTTTGCGCGAAGAAGCCGCTTCTTCGGCTCCGGGAGCCGGAGAGAGCGGCAGCATCGGAAAGGTGAAGAAGGAAGCTGTACAACACTGGGATTGTGTGCGCAGCTTGCCAACTGATAGAAAACAGTACCTTACCACTTTCCTGACATTTCCAATCACATGAATATTCGATTGGAAGCTGTTTTGGACAACTTTTCTTTCCTTCATGCCAAACACTTGGCAGACCTCCGTGCAACGTCCAGAACACGATGGGAGATGTTTTCTGTGCTCCCGCAGGTTTTCCTTGCCAGACAGAGTGGAAAAGCTTTCTGCTAGGATGTAGACCACAAAAGACGCTAAAGACGAAGGTACGATGCTCTCCGGAGCTAAGAGCCGCTCCCGGGCTTCTTTCGGCAGAAGCGGCGCTAAGAGAGCACTGTGAGCGGTACAATCGTCTTTGCGCGAAGAAGCCGCTTCTTCGGCTCCGGGAGCCGGAGAGAGCGGCAGCATCGGAAAGGTGAAGAAGGAAGCTGTACAACACTGGGATTGTGTGCGCAGCTTGCCAACTGATAGAAAACAGTACCTTACACTTTCCTGACGTTTCCAATCACATGAATATTCGATTGGAAGCTGTTTTGGACAACTTTTCTTTCCTTCATGCCAAACACTTGGCAGACCTCCGTGCAACGTCCAGAACACGATGGGAGATGTTTTCTGTGCTCCCGCAGGTTTTCCTTGCCAGACAGAGTGGAAAAGCTTTCTGCTAGGATGTAGACCACAAAAGACGCTAAAGACGAAGGTACGATGCTCTCCGGAGCTAAGAGCCGCTCCCAGACTTCTTTCGGCAGAAGCGGCGCTAAGAGAGCACTGTGAGCGGTACAATCGTCTTTGCGCGAAGAAGCCGCTTCTTCGGCTCCGGGAGCCGGAGAGAGCGGCAGCATCGGAAAGGTGAAGAAGGAAGCTGTACAACACTGGGATTGTGTGCGCAGCTTGCCAACTGATAGAAAACAGTACCTTACCACTTTCCGGACGTTTCCAATCACATGAATATTCGATTGGAAGCTGTTTTAAACAGCTTATCTTTCCTTCATGCCAAACAGTTGGCACACCTCCGTGCAACTTCCAGAACACGATGGGAGATGTTTTCTGTGCTCCCGCAGGTTTTCCTTGCCAGACAGAGTGGAAAAGCTTTCTGCTAGGATGTAGACCACAAAAGACGCTAAAGATGAAGTTACGATGCTCTCCGGAGCTAAGAGCCGCTCCCGGGCTTCTTTTGGCAGAAGCGGCGCTAAGAGAGCAATGTGAGCGGTACAATCGTCTTTGCGCGAAGAAGCCGCTTCTTCGGCTCCGGGAGCCGGAGAGAGCGGCAGCATCGGAAAGGTGAAGAAGGAAGCTGTACAACACTGGGATTGTGTGCGCAGCTTGCCAACTGATAGAAACAGTACTTTACCACTTTCCTGACATTTCCAATCACATGAATATTCGATTGGAAGCTGTTTTGGACAGCTTTTCTTTCTTTCATGCCAAATATTTGGCAGACATCCGTGCAACGTCCAGAACACGATGGGAGGTGTTTTCTGTGCTCCCGCAGGTTTTCCTTGCCAGACAGAGTGGAAAAGCTTTTTGCTAGGATGTAGACCACAAAAGACGCTAAAGACGAAGGTACGATGCTCTCCGGAGCTAAGCGCCGCTCCCGGGCTTCTTTTGGCAGAAGCGGCGCTAAGAGAGCACTGTGAGCGGTACAATCGTCTTTGCGCGAAGAAGCCGCTTCTTCGGCTCCGGGAGCCAGAGAGAGCGGCAGCATCGGAAAGGTGAAGAAGGAAGCTGTACAACACTGGGATTGTGTGCGCAGCTGCCAACTGATAGAAAACAGTACCTTACACTTTCCTGACGTTTCCAATCACATGAATATTCGATTGGAAGCTGTTTTGGACAGCTTTTCTTTCCTTCATGCCAAACACTTGGCAGACCTCCGTGCAACGTCCAGAACACGATGGGAGATGTTTTCTGTGCTCCCGCAGGTTTTCCTTGCCAGACAGAGTGGAAAAGCTTTCTGCTAGGATGTAGACCACAAAAGACGCTAAAGACGAAGGTACGATGCTCTCCGGAGCTAAGAGCCGCTCCCGGGCTTCTTTCGGCAGAAGCGGCGCTAAGAGAGCACTGTGAGCGGTACAATCGTCTTTGCGCGAAGAAGCCGCTTCTTCGGCTCCGGGAGCCGGAGAGAGCGGCAGCATCGGAAAGGTGAAGAAGGAAGCTGTACAACACTGGGATTGTGTGCGCAGCTTGCCAACTGATAGAAAACAGTACATTACCACTTTCCTGACGTTTCCAATCACATGAATATGCGATTGGAAGCTGTTTTGGACAGCTTTTCTTTCCTTCATGCCAAACACTTGGCAGACCTCCGTGCAATGTCCAGAACACGATGGGAGATGTTTTCTGTGCTCCCGCAGGTTTTCCTTGCCAGACAGAGTGGAAAAGCTTTCTGCTAGGATGTAGACCACAAAAGACGCTAAAGACGAAGGTACGATGCTCTCCGGAGCTAAGCGCCGCTCCCGGGCTTCTTTCGGCAGAAGCCGCGCTAAGAGAGCACTGTGAGCGGTACAATCGTCTTTGGGCGAAGAAGCCGCTTCTTCGGCTCCGGGAGCCGGAGAGAGCGGCAGCATCGGAAAGGTGAAGAAGGAAGCTGCACAACACTGGGATTGTGTGCGCAGCTTGCCAACTGATAGAAAACAGTACATTACCACTTTCCTGACGTTTCCAATCACATGAATATGCGATTGGAAGCTGTTTTGGACAGCTTTTCTTTCCTTCATGCCAAACACTTGGCAGACCTCCGTGCAACGTCCAGAACACGATGGGAGATGTTTTCTGTGCTCCTGCAGGTTTTCCTTGCCAGACAGAGTGGAAAAGCTTTCTGCTAGGATGTAGACCACAAAAGACGCTAAAGACGAAGGTATGATGCTCTCCGGAGCTAAGAGCCGCTCCCGGGCTTCTTTCGGCAGAAGCGGCGCTAAGAGAGCACTGTGAGCGGTACAATGGTCTTTGCGCGAAGAAGCCGCTTCTTCGGCTCCGGGAGCCGGAGAGAGCGGCAGCATCGGAAAGGTGAAGAAGGAAGCTGTACAACACTGGGATTGTGTGCGCAGCTTGCCAGCTGATAGAAAACAGTACCTTACACTTTCCTGACGTTTCCAATCACATGAATATTCGATTGGAAGCTGTTTTGGACAACTTTTCTTTCCTTCATGCCAAACACTTGGCAGACCTCCGTGCAACGTCCAGAACACGATGGGAGATGTTTTCTGTGCTCCCGCAGGTTTTCCTTGCCAGACAGAGTGGAAAAGCTTTCTGCTAGGATGTAGATCACAAAAGACGCTAAAGACGAAGGTACGATGCTCTCCGGAGCTAAGAGCCGCTCCCGGGCTTCTTTCGGCAGAAGCGGCGCTAAGAGAGCACTGTGAGCGGTACAATCGTCTTTGCGCGAAGAAGCCGCTTCTTCGGCTCCGGGAGCCGGAGAGATCGGCAGCATCGGAAAGGTGAAGAAGGAAGCTGTACAACACTGGGATTGTGTGCGCAGCTTGCCAACTGATAGAAAACAGTACCTTACCACTTTCCTGACGTTTCCAATCACATGAATATGCCATTGGAAGCTGTTTTGGACAACTTTTCTTTCCTTCATGCCAAACACTTGGCAGACCTCCGTGCAACGTCTAGAACACGATGGGAGATGTTTTCTGTGCTCCCGCAGGTTTTCCTTGCCAGACAGAGTGGAAAAGCTTTCTGCTAGGATGTAGACCACAAAAGACGCTAAAGACGAAGGTACGATGCTCTCCGGAGCTAAGCGCCGCTCCCGGGCTTCTTTCGGCAGAAGCGGCGCTAAGAGAGCACTGTGAGCGGTACAATCGTCTTTGCGCGAAGAAGCCGCTTCTTCGGCTCCGGGAGCCGGAGAGAGCGGCAGCATCGGAAAGGTGAAGAAGGAAGCTGTACAACACTGGGATTGTGTGCGCAGCTTGCCAACTGATAGAAAACAGTACCTTACCACTTTCCTGACGTTTCCAATCACATGAATATTCGATTGGAAGCTGTTTTGGACAACTTTTCTTTCCTTCATGCCAAACACTTGGCAGACCTCCGTGCAACGTCCAGAACACGATGGGAGATGTTTTCTGTGCTCCCGCAGGTTTTCCTTGCCAGACAGAGTGGAAAAGCTTTCTGCTAGGATGTAGACCACAAAAGACGCTAAAGACGATGGTACGATGCCGTCCGGAGCTAAGAGCCGCTCCCGGGCTTCTTTCGGCAGAAGCGGCGCTAAGAGAGCACTGTGAGCGGTACAATCGTCTTTGCGCGAAGAAGCCGCTTCTTCGGCTCCGGGAGCCGGAGAGAGCGGCAGCATCGGAAAGGTGAAGAAGGAAGCTGTACAACACTGGGATTGTGTGCGCAGCTTGCCAACTGATAGAAAACAGTACCTTACCACTTTCCGGACGTTTCCAATCACATGAATATTCGATTGGAAGATGTTTTTGACAACTTTTCTTTCCTACAGGCCAAACACTTGGCAGACCTCTGTGCAACGTCCAGAACACGATGGGAGATGTTTTCTGTGCTCCCGCAGGTTTTCCTTGCCAGACAGTGTGGAAAAGCTTTCTGCTAGGATGTAGACCACAAAAGACCCTAAAGACGAAGGTACGATGCTCTCCGGAGCTAAGCGCCGCTCCCGGGCTTCTTTCGGCAGAAGCGGCGCTAAGAGAGCACTGTGAGCGGTACAATCGTCTTTGCGCGAAGAAGCCGCTTCTTCGGCTCCGGGAGCCGGAGAGAGCGGCAGCATCGGAAAGGTGAAGAAGGAAGCTGTACAACACTGGGATTGTGTGCGCAGCTTGCCAACTGATAGAAAACAGTACCTTACCACTTTCCTGACGTTTCCAATCACATGAATATTCGATAAGAAGCTGTTTTGGACAACTTTTCTTTCCTTCATGCCAAACACTTGGCAGACCTCCGTGCAACGTCCAGAACACGATGGGAGATGTTTTCTGTGCTCCCGCAGGTTTTCCTTGCCAGACAGAGTGGAAAAGCTTTCTGCTAGGATGTAGACCACAAAAGACGCTAAAGACGAAGGTACGATGCTCTCCGGAGGTAAGAGCCGCTCCCGGGCTTCTTTCGGTAGAAGCGGTGTTTAGAGAGCACTGTGAGCGGTACAATGGTCTTTGCGCGAAGAAGCCGCTTCTTCGGCTCCGGGAGCCGGAGAGAGCGGCAGCATCGGAAAGGTGAAGAAGGAAGCTGTACAACACTGGGATTGTGTGCGCAGCTTGCCAACTGATAGAAAACAGTACCTTACCACTTTCCTGACGTTTCCAATCACATGAATATTCGATTGGAAGCTGTTTTGGACAGCTTTTCTTTCCTTCATGCCAAACACTTGGCAGACCTCCGTGCAACGTCCAGAACACGATGGGAGATGTTTTCTGTGCTCCCGCAGGTTTTCCTTGCCAGACAGAGTGGAAAAGCTTTCTGCTAGGATGTAGACCACAAAAGACGCTAAAGACGAAGGTACGATGCTCTCCGGAGCTAAGAGCCGCTCCCGGGCTTCTTTCGGCAGAAGCCGCGCTAAGAGAGCACTGTGAGCGGTACAATCGTCTTTGTGCGAAGAAGCCGCTTCTTCGGCTCCGGGAGCCGGAGAGAGCGGCAGCATCGGAAAGGTGAAGAAGGAAGCTGTACAACACTGGGATTGTGTGCGCAGCTTGCCAACTGATAGAAAACAGTACCTTACACTTTCCTGACGTTTCCAATCACATGAATATACCATTGGAAGCTGTTTTGGACAACTTTTCTTTCCTTCATGCCAAACACTTGGCAGACCTCCGTGCAACGTCCAGAACACGATGGGAGATGTTTTCTGTGCTCCCGCAGGTTTTCCTTGCCAGACAGAGTGGAAAAGCTTTCTGCTAGGATGTAGACCACAAAAGACGCTAAAGACGAAGGTACGATGCTCTCCGGAGCTAAGAGCCGCTCCCGGGCTTCTTTCGGCAGAAGCGGCGCTAAGAGAGCACTGTGAGCGGTACAATCGTCTTTGCGCTAAGAAGCCGCTTCTTCGGCTCCGGGAGCCGGAGAGAGCGGCAGCATCGGAAAGGTGAAGAAGGAAGCTGTACAACACTGGGATTGTGTGCGCAGCTTGCCAACTGATACAAAGAGTACTTTACCACTTTCCTGACGTTTCCAATCACATGAATATTCGATTGGAAACTGTTTTGGACAACTTTTCTTTCTTTCATGCCAAACAGTTGGCAGACCTCCGTGCAACGTCCAGAACACGATGGGAGATGTTTTCTGTGCTCCCGCAGGTTTTCCTTGCCAGACAGAGTGGAAAAGCTTTCTGCTAGGATGTAGACCACAAAAGACGCTAAAGACGAAGGTACGATGCTCTCCGGAGCTAAGAGCCGCTCCCGGGCTTCTTTCGGCAGAAGCGGCGCTAAGAGAGCACTGTGAGCGGTACAATCGTCTTTGCGCTAAGAAGCCGCTTCTTCGGCTCCGGGAGCCGGAGAGAGCGGCAGCATCGGAAAGGTGAAGAAGGAAGCTGTACAACATTGGGATTGTGTGCGCAGCTTGCCAACTGATAGAAACAGTACCTTACCACTTTCCTGACGTTTCCAATCACATGAATATTCGATTGGAAGCTGTTTTGGACAACTTTTCTTTCCTTCATGCCAAACACTTGGCAGACCTCCGTGCAACGTCCAGAACACGATGGGAGATGTTTTCTGTGCTCCCGCAGGTTTTCCTTGCCAGACAGAGTGGAAAAGCTTTCTGCTAGGATGTAGACCACAAAAGACGCTAAAGACGAAGGTAAGATGCTCTCCGGAGCTAAGAGCCGCTCCCGGGCTTCTTTCGGCAGAAGCGGCGCTAAGAGAGCACTGTGAGCGGTACAATCGTCTTTGCGCGAAGAAGCCGCTTCTTCGGCTCCGGGAGCCGGAGAGAGCGGCAGCATCGGAAAGGTGAAGAAGGAAGCTGTACAACACTGGGATTGTGTGCGCAGCTTGCCAACTGATAGAAAACAGTACATTACCACTTTCCTGACGTTTCCAATCGCATGAATATGCGATTGGAAGCTGTTTTGGACAGCTTTTCTTTCCTTCATGCCAAACACTTGGCAGACCTCCGTGCAACGTCCAGAACACGATGGGAGATGTTTTCTGTGCTCCCGCAGGTTTTCCTTGCCAGACAGAGTGGAAAAGCTTTCTGCTAGGATGTAGACCACAAAAGACGCTAAAGACGAAGGTACGATGCTCTCCGGAGCTAAGCGCCGCTCCCGGGCTTCTTTCGGCAGAAGCGGCGCTAAGAGAGCACTGTGAGCGGTACAATCGTCTTTGTGCGAAGAAGCCGTTTCTTCGGCTCCGGGAGCCGGAGAGAGCGGCAGCATCGGAAAGGTGAAGAAGGAAGCTGTACAACACTGGGATTGTGTGCGCAGCTTGCCAACTGATAGAAAACAGTACCTTACCACTTTCCTGACGTTTCCAATCACATGAATATTCGATAAGAAGCTGTTTTGGACAACTTTTCTTTCCTTCATGCCAAACACTTGGCAGACCTCCGTGCAACGTCTAGAACACGATGGGAGATGTTTTCTGTGCTCCCGCAGGTTTTCCTTGCCAGACAGAGTGGAAAAGCTTTCTGCTAGGATGTAGACCACAAAAGACGCTAAAGACGAAGGTACGATGCTCTCCGGAGCTAAGCGCCGCTCCCGGGCTTCTTTCGGCAGAAGCGGCGCTAAGAGAGCACTGTGAGCGGTACAATCGTCTTTGCGCGAAGAAGCCGCTTCTTCGGCTCCGGGAGCCGGAGAGAGCGGCAGCATCGGAAAGGTGAAGAAGGAAGCTGTACAACACTGGGATTGTGTGCGCAGCTTGCCAACTGATAGAAAACAGTACCTTACCACTTTCCTGACGTTTCCAATCACATGAATATTCGATTGGAAGCTGTTTTGGACAATTTTTCTTTCCTTCATGCCAAACACTTGGCAGACCTCCGTGCATCGCTTAGAACACGATGGGAGATGTTTTCTGTGCTCCGGCAGGTTTTCCTTGCCAGACAGAGTGGAAAAGCTTTCTGCTAGGATGTAGACCACAAAAGACGCTAAAGACGAAGGTACGATGCTGTCCGGAGCTAAGAGCCGCTCCCGGGCTTCTTTCGGCAGAAGCGGCGCTAAGAGAGCACTGTGAGCGGTACAATCGTCTTTGCGCGAAGAAGCCGCTTCTTCGGCTCCGGGAGCCGGAGAGAGCGGCAGCATCGGAAAGGTGAAGAAGGAAGCTGTACAACACTGGGATTGTGTGCGCAGCTTGCCAACTGATAGAAAACAGTACCTTACCACTTTCCTGACGTTTCCAATCACATGAATATTCGATTGGAAGATGTTTTGGACAACTTTTCTTTCCTACATGCCAGACACTTGGCAGACCTCCGTGCAACGTCCAGAACACGATGGGAGATGTTTTCTGTGTTCCCGCAGGTTTTCCTTGCCAGACAGTGTGGAAAAGCTTTCTGCTAGGATGTAGACCACAAAAGACGCTAAAGACGAAGGTACGATGCTCTCCGGAGCTAAGCGCCGCTCCCGGGCTTCTTTCGGCAGAAGCGGCGCTAAGAGAGCACTGTGAGCGGTACAATCGTCTTTGGGCGAAGAAGCCGCTTCTTCGGCTCCGGGAGCCGGAGAGAGCGGCAGCATCGGAAAGGTGAAGAAGGAAGCTGTACAACACTGGGATTGTGTGCGCAGCTTGCCAACTGATAGAAAACAGTACCTTACCACTTTCCTGACGTTTCCAATCACATGAATATTCGATAAGAAGCTGTTTTGGACAACTTTTCTTTCCTTCATGCCAAACACTTGGCAGACCTCCGTGCAACGTCCAGAACACGATGGGAGATGTTTTCTGTGCTCCCGCAGGTTTTCCTTGCCAGACAGAGTGGAAAAGCTTTCTGCTAGGATGTAGACCACAAAAGACGCTAAAGACGAAGGTACGACGCTCTCCGGAGCTAAGAGCCGCTCCCGGGCTTCTTTCGGCAGAAGCGGCGCTAAGAGAGCACTGTGAGCGGTACAATGGTCTTTGCGCGAAGAAGCCGCTTCTTCGGCTCCGGGAGCCGGAGAGAGCGGCAGCATTGGAAAGGTGAAGAAGGAAGCTGTACAATACTGGGATTGTGTGCGCAGCTTGCCAACTGATAGAAACAGTACTTTACCACTTTCCTGACGTTTCCAATCACATGAATATTCGATTGGAAGCTGTTTTGGACAGCTTTTCTTTCCTTCATGCCAAACACTTGGCAGACCTCCGTGCAACGTCCAGAACACGATGGGAGATGTTTTCTGTGCTCCCGCAGGTTTTCCTTGCCAGACAGAGTGGAAAAGCTTTCTGCTAGGATGTAGACCACAAAAGACGCTAAAGACGAAGGTACGATGCTCTCCGGAGCTAAGAGCCGCTCCCGGGCTCCTTTCGGCAGAAGCCGCGCTAAGAGAGCACTGTGAGCGGTACAATCGTCTTTGCGCGAAGAAGCCGCTTCTTCGGCTCCGGGAGCCGGAGAGAGCGGCAGCATCGGAAAGGTGAAGAAGGAAGCTGTACAACACTGGGATTGTGTGCGCAGTTTGCCAACTGATAGAAAACAGTACCTTACACTTTCCTGACGTTTCCAATCACATGAATATTCAATTGGAAGCTGTTTTGGACAACTTTTCTTTCCTTCATGCCAAACACTTGGCAGACCTCCGTGCAACGTCCAGAACACGATGGGAGATGTTTTCTGTGCTCCCGCAGGTTTTCCTTGCCAGACAGAGTGGAAAAGCTTTCTGCTAGGATGTAGACCACAAAAGACGCTAAAGACGAAGGTACGATGCTCTCCGGAGCTAAGAGCCGCTCCCGGGCTTCTTTCGGCAGAAGCGGCGCTAAGAGAGCACTGTGAGCGGTACAATCGTCTTTGCGCGAAGAAGCCGCTTCTTCGGCTCCGGGAGCCGGAGAGAGCGGCAGCATCGGAAAGGTGAAGAAGGAAGCTGTACAACACTGGGATTGTGTGCGCAGCTTGCCAACTGATAGAAAACAGTACCTTACCACTTTCCTGACGTTTCCAATCACATGAATATTCGATTGGAAGATGTTTTGGACAACTTTTCTTTCCTACATGCCAGACACTTGGCAGACCTCCGTGCAACGTCCAGAACACGATGGGAGATGTTTTCTGTGCTCCCGCAGGTTTTCCTTGCCAGACAGTGTGGAAAAGCTTTCTGCTAGGATGTAGACCACAAAAGACGCTAAAGACGAAGGTACGATGCTCTCCGGAGCTAAGCGCCGCTCCCGGGCTTCTTTCGGCAGAAGCGGCGCTAAGAGAGCACTGTGAGCGGTACAATCGTCTTTGGGCGAAGAAGCCGCTTCTTCGGCTCCGGGAGCCGGAGAGAGCGGCAGCATCGGAAAGGTGAAGAAGGAAGCTGTACAACACTGGGATTGTGTGCGCAGCTTGCCAACTGATAGAAAACAGTACCTTACCACTTTCCTGACGTTTCCAATCACATGAATATTCGATAAGAAGCTGTTTTGGACAACTTTTCTTTCCTTCATGCCAAACACTTGGCAGACCTCCGTGCAACGTCCAGAACACGATGGGAGATGTTTTCTGTGCTCCCGCAGGTTTTCCTTGCCAGACAGAGTGGAAAAGCTTTCTGCTAGGATGTAGACCACAAAAGACGCTAAAGACGAAGGTACGACGCTCTCCGGAGCTAAGAGCCGCTCCCGGGCTTCTTTCGGCAGAAGCGGCGCTAAGAGAGCACTGTGAGCGGTACAATCGTCTTTGCGCGAAGAAGCCGCTTCTTCGGCTCCGGGAGCCGGAGAGAGCGGCAGCATTGGAAAGGTGAAGAAGGAAGCTGTACAATACTGGGATTGTGTGCGCAGCTTGCCAACTGATAGAAACAGTACTTTACCACTTTCCTGACGTTTCCAATCACATGAATATTCGATTGGAAGCTGTTTTGGACAGCTTTTCTTTCCTTCATGCCAAACACTTGGCAGACCTCCGTGCAACGTCCAGAACACGATGGGAGATGTTTTCTGTGCTCCCGCAGGTTTTCCTTGCCAGACAGAGTGGAAAAGCTTTCTGCTAGGATGTAGACCACAAAAGACGCTAAAGACGAAGGTACGATGCTCTCCGGAGCTAAGAGCCGCTCCCGGGCTCCTTTCGGCAGAAGCCGCGCTAAGAGAGCACTGTGAGCGGTACAATCGTCTTTGCGCGAAGAAGCCGCTTCTTCGGCTCCGGGAGCCGGAGAGAGCGGCAGCATCGGAAAGGTGAAGAAGGAAGCTGTACAACACTGGGATTGTGTGCGCAGTTTGCCAACTGATAGAAAACAGTACCTTACACTTTCCTGACGTTTCCAATCACATGAATATTCAATTGGAAGCTGTTTTGGACAACTTTTCTTTCCTTCATGCCAAACACTTGGCAGACCTCCGTGCAACGTCCAGAACACGATGGGAGATGTTTTCTGTGCTCCCGCAGGTTTTCCTTGCCAGACAGAGTGGAAAAGCTTTCTGCTAGGATGTAGACCACAAAAGACGCTAAAGACGAAGGTACGATGCTCTCCGGAGCTAAGAGCCGCTCCCGGGCTTCTTTCGGCAGAAGCGGCGCTAAGAGAGCACTGTGAGCGGTACAATGGTCTTTGCGCGAAGAAGCCGCTTCTTGGGCTCCGGGAGCCGGAGAGAGCGGCAGCATCGGAAAGGTGAAGAAGGAAGCTGTACAACACTGGGATTGTGTGCGCAGCTTGCCAACTGATACAAAGAGTACTTTACCACTTTCCTGACGTTTCCAATCACATGAATATTCGATTGGAAACTGTTTTGGACAACTTTTCTTTCTTTCATGCCAAACAGTTGGCAGACCTCCGTGCAACGTCCAGAACACGATGGGAGATGTTTTCTGTGCTCCCGCAGGTTTTCCTTGCCAGACAGAGTGGAAAAGCTTTCTGCTAGGATGTAGACCACAAAAGACGCTAAAGACGAAGGTACGATGCTCTCCGGAGCTAAGAGCCGCTCCCGGGCTTCTTTCGGCAGAAGCGGCGCTAAGAGAGCACTGTGAGCGGTACAATCGTCTTTGCACGAAGAAGCCGCTTCTTCGGCTCCGGGAGCCGGAGAGAGCGGCAGCATCGGAAAGGTGAAGAAGGAAGCTGTACAACATTGGGATTGTGTGCGCAGCTTGCCAACTGATAGAAACAGTACATTACCACTTTCCTGACGTTTCCAATCACATGAATATTCGATTGGAAGCTGTTTTGGACAACTTTTCTTTCCTTCATGCCAAACACTTGGCAGACCTCCGTGCAACGTCCAGAACACGATGGGAGATGTTTTCTGTGCTCCCGCAGGTTTTCCTTGCCAGACAGAGTGGAAAAGCTTTCTGCTAGGATGTAGACCACAAAAGACGCTAAAGACGAAGGTAAGATGCTCTCCGGAGCTAAGAGCCGCTCCCGGGCTTCTTTCGGCAGAAGCGGCGCTAAGAGAGCACTGTGAGCGGTACAATCGTCTTTGCGCGAAGAAGCCGCTTCTTCGGCTCCGGGAGCCGGAGAGAGCGGCAGCATCGGAAAGGTGAAGAAGGAAGCTGTACAACACTGGGATTGTGTGCGCAGCTTGCCAACTGATAGAAAACAGTACATTACCACTTTCCTGACGTTTCCAATCGCATGAATATGCGATTGGAAGCTGTTTTGGACAGCTTTTCTTTCCTTCATGCCAAACACTTGGCAGACCTCCGTGCAACGTCCAGAACACGATGGGAGATGTTTTCTGTGCTCCCGCAGGTTTTCCTTGCCAGACAGAGTGGAAAAGCTTTCTGCTAGGATGTAGACCACAAAAGACGCTAAAGACGAAGGTACGATGCTCTCCGGAGCTAAGCGCCGCTCCCGGGCTTCTTTCGGCAGAAGCGGCGCTAAGAGAGCACTGTGAGCGGTACAATCGTCTTTGTGCGAAGAAGCCGTTTCTTCGGCTCCGGGAGCCGGAGAGAGCGGCAGCATCGGAAAGGTGAAGAAGGAAGCTGTACAACACTGGGATTGTGTGCGCAGCTTGCCAACTGATAGAAAACAGTACCTTACCACTTTCCTGACGTTTCCAATCACATGAGTATTCGATAAGAAGCTGTTTTGGACAACTTTTCTTTCCTTCATGCCAAACACTTGGCAGACCTCCGTGCAACGTCTAGAACACGATGGGAGATGTTTTCTGTGCTCCCGCAGGTTTTCCTTGCCAGACAGAGTGGAAAAGCTTTCTGCTAGGATGTAGACCACAAAAGACGCTAAAGACGAAGGTACGATGCTCTCCGGAGCTAAGCGCCGCTCCCGGGCTTCTTTCGGCAGAAGCGGCGCTAAGAGAGCACTGTGAGCGGTACAATCGTCTTTGCGCGAAGAAGCCGCTTCTTCGGCTCCGGGAGCCGGAGAGAGCGGCAGCATCGGAAAGGTGAAGAAGGAAGCTGTACAACACTGGGATTGTGTGCGCAGCTTGCCAACTGATAGAAAACAGTACCTTACCACTTTCCTGACGTTTCCAATCACATGAATATTCGATTGGAAGCTGTTTTGGACAATTTTTCTTTCCTTCATGCCAAACACTTGGCAGACCTCCGTGCATCGCTTAGAACACGATGGGAGATGTTTTCTGTGCTCCGGCAGGTTTTCCTTGCCAGACAGAGTGGAAAAGCTTTCTGCTAGGATGTAGACCACAAAAGACGCTAAAGACGAAGGTACGATGCTGTCCGGAGCTAAGAGCCGCTCCCGGGCTTCTTTCGGCAGAAGCGGCGCTAAGAGAGCACTGTGAGCGGTACAATCGTCTTTGCGCGAAGAAGCCGCTTCTTCGGCTCCGGGAGCCGGAGAGAGCGGCAGCATCGGAAAGGTGAAGAAGGAAGCTGTACAACACTGGGATTGTGTGCGCAGCTTGCCAACTGATAGAAAACAGTACCTTACCACTTTCCTGACGTTTCCAATCACATGAATATTCGATTGGAAGATGTTTTGGACAACTTTTCTTTCCTACATGCCAGACACTTGGCAGACCTCCGTGCAACGTCCAGAACACGATGGGAGATGTTTTCTGTGCTCCCGCAGGTTTTCCTTGCCAGACAGTGTGGAAAAGCTTTCTGCTAGGATGTAGACCACAAAAGACGCTAAAGACGAAGGTACGACGCTCTCCGGAGCTAAGAGCCGCTCCCGGGCTTCTTTCGGCAGAAGCGGCGCTAAGAGAGCACTGTGAGCGGTACAATGGTCTTTGCGCGAAGAAGCCGCTTCTTCGGCTCCGGGAGCCGGAGAGAGCGGCAGCATTGGAAAGGTGAAGAAGGAAGCTGTACAATACTGGGATTGTGTGCGCAGCTTGCCAACTGATAGAAACAGTACTTTACCACTTTCCTGACGTTTCCAATCACATGAATATTCGATTGGAAGCTGTTTTGGACAGCTTTTCTTTCCTTCATGCCAAACACTTGGCAGACCTCCGTGCAACGTCCAGAACACGATGGGAGATGTTTTCTGTGCTCCCGCAGGTTTTCCTTGCCAGACAGAGTGGAAAAGCTTTCTGCTAGGATGTAGACCACAAAAGACGCTAAAGACGAAGGTACGATGCTCTCCGGAGCTAAGAGCCGCTCCCGGGCTCCTTTCGGCAGAAGCCGCGCTAAGAGAGCACTGTGAGCGGTACAATCGTCTTTGCGCGAAGAAGCCGCTTCTTCGGCTCCGGGAGCCGGAGAGAGCGGCAGCATCGGAAAGGTGAAGAAGGAAGCTGTACAACACTGGGATTGTGTGCGCAGTTTGCCAACTGATAGAAAACAGTACCTTACACTTTCCTGACGTTTCCAATCACATGAATATTCAATTGGAAGCTGTTTTGGACAACTTTTCTTTCCTTCATGCCAAACACTTGGCAGACCTCCGTGCAACGTCCAGAACACGATGGGAGATGTTTTCTGTGCTCCCGCAGGTTTTCCTTGCCAGACAGAGTGGAAAAGCTTTCTGCTAGGATGTAGACCACAAAAGACGCTAAAGACGAAGGTACGATGCTCTCCGGAGCTAAGAGCCGCTCCCGGGCTTCTTTCGGCAGAAGCGGCGCTAAGAGAGCACTGTGAGCGGTACAATCGTCTTTGCGCGAAGAAGCCGCTTCTTCGGCTCCGGGAGCCGGAGAGAGCGGCAGCATCGGAAAGGTGAAGAAGGAAGCTGTACAACACTGGGATTGTGTGCGCAGCTTGCCAACTGATAGAAAACAGTACCTTACCACTTTCCTGAGGTTTCCAATCATATGAATATTCGATTGGAAGCTGTTTTGGACAGCTTTTCTTTCCTTCATGCCAAACACTTGGCAGACCTCCGTGCAACGTCCAGAACACGATGGGAGATGTTTTCTGTGCTCCCGCAGGTTTTCCTTGCCAGACAGAGTGGAAAAGCTTTCTGCTAGGATGTAGACCACAAAAGACGCTAAAGACGAAGGTACGATGCTCTCCAGAGCTAAGAGCCGCTCCCGGGCTTCTTTCAGCAGAAGCGGCGCTAAGAGAGCACTGTGAGCGGTACAATCGTCTTTGCGCGAAGAAGCCGCTTCTTCGGCTCCGGGAGCCGGAGAGAGCGGCAGCATCGGAAAGGTGAAGAAGGAAGCTGTACAACACTGGGATTGTGTGCGCAGCTTGCCAACTGATACAAAGAGTACTTTACCACTTTCCTGACGTTTCCAATCACATGAATATTCGATTGGAAACTGTTTTGGACAACTTTTCTTTCTTTCATGCCAAACACTTGGCAGACCTCCGTGCAACGTCCAGAACACGATGGGAGATGTTTTCTGTGCTCCCGCAGGTTTTCCTTGCCAGACAGAGTGGAAAAGCTTTCTGCTAGGATGTAGACCACAAAAGACGCTAAAGACGAAGGTACGATGCTCTCCGGAGCTAAGAGCCGCTCCCGGGCTTCTTTCGGCAGAAGCGGCGCTAAGAGAGCACTGTGAGCGGTACAATCGTCTTTGCACGAAGAAGCCGCTTCTTCGGCTCCGGGAGCCGGAGAGAGCGGCAGCATCGGAAAGGTGAAGAAGGAAGCTGTACAACACTGGGATTGTGTGCGCAGCTTGCCAACTGATAGAAAACAGTACCTTACACTTTCCTGACGTTTCCAATCACATGAATATTCAATTGGAAGCTGTTTTGGACAACTTTTCTTTCCTTCATGCCAAACACTTGGCAGACCTCCGTGCAACGTCCAGAACACGATGGGAGATGTTTTCTGTTCTCCCGCAGGTTTTCCTTGCCAGACAGAGTGGAAAAGCTTTCTGCTAGGATGTAGACCACAAAAGACGCTAAAGACGAAGGTACGATGCTCTCCGGAGCTAAGAGCCGCTCCCGGGCTTCTTTCGGCAGAAGCGGCGCTAAGAGAGCACTGTGAGCGGTACAATGGTCTTTGCGCGAAGAAGCCGCTTCTTCGGCTCCGGGAGCCGGAGAGAGCGGCAGCATTGGAAAGGTGAAGAAGGAAGCTGTACAATACTGGGATTGTGTGCGCAGCTTGCCAACTGATAGAAACAGTACTTTACCACTTTCCTGACGTTTCCAATCACATGAATATTCGATTGGAAGCTGTTTTGGACAGCTTTTCTTTCCTTCATGCCAAACACTTGGCAGACCTCCGTGCAACGTCCAGAACACGATGGGAGATGTTTTCTGTGCTCCCGCAGGTTTTCCTTGCCAGACAGAGTGGAAAAGCTTTCTGCTAGGATGTAGACCACAAAAGACGCTAAAGACGAAGGTACGATGCTCTCCGGAGCTAAGAGCCGCTCCCGGGCTCCTTTCGGCAGAAGCCGCGCTAAGAGAGCACTGTGAGCGGTACAATCGTCTTTGCGCGAAGAAGCCGCTTCTTCGGCTCCGGGAGCCGGAGAGAGCGGCAGCATCGGAAAGGTGAAGAAGGAAGCTGTACAACACTGGGATTGTGTGCGCAGTTTGCCAACTGATAGAAAACAGTACCTTACACTTTCCTGACGTTTCCAATCACATGAATATTCAATTGGAAGCTGTTTTGGACAACTTTTCTTTCCTTCATGCCAAACACTTGGCAGACCTCCGTGCAACGTCCAGAACACGATGGGAGATGTTTTCTGTGCTCCCGCAGGTTTTCCTTGCCAGACAGAGTGGAAAAGCTTTCTGCTAGGATGTAGACCACAAAAGACGCTAAAGACGAAGGTACGATGCTCTCCGGAGCTAAGAGCCGCTCCCGGGCTTCTTTCGGCAGAAGCGGCGCTAAGAGAGCACTGTGAGCGGTACAATCGTCTTTGCGCGAAGAAGCCGCTTCTTCGGCTCCGGGAGCCGGAGAGAGCGGCAGCATCGGAAAGGTGAAGAAGGAAGCTGTACAACACTGGGATTGTGTGCGCAGCTTGCCAACTGATAGAAAACAGTACCTTACCACTTTCCTGAGGTTTCCAATCATATGAATATTCGATTGGAAGCTGTTTTGGACAGCTTTTCTTTCCTTCATGCCAAACACTTGGCAGACCTCCGTGCAACGTCCAGAACACGATGGGAGATGTTTTCTGTGCTCCCGCAGGTTTTCCTTGCCAGACAGAGTGGAAAAGCTTTCTGCTAGGATGTAGACCACAAAAGACGCTAAAGACGAAGGTACGATGCTCTCCAGAGCTAAGAGCCGCTCCCGGGCTTCTTTCAGCAGAAGCGGCGCTAAGAGAGCACTGTGAGCGGTACAATCGTCTTTGCGCGAAGAAGCCGCTTCTTCGGCTCCGGGAGCCGGAGAGAGCGGCAGCATCGGAAAGGTGAAGAAGGAAGCTGTACAACACTGGGATTGTGTGCGCAGCTTGCCAACTGATACAAAGAGTACTTTACCACTTTCCTGACGTTTCCAATCACATGAATATTCGATTGGAAACTGTTTTGGACAACTTTTCTTTCTTTCATGCCAAACACTTGGCAGACCTCCGTGCAACGTCCAGAACACGATGGGAGATGTTTTCTGTGCTCCCGCAGGTTTTCCTTGCCAGACAGAGTGGAAAAGCTTTCTGCTAGGATGTAGACCACAAAAGACGCTAAAGACGAAGGTACGATGCTCTCCGGAGCTAAGAGCCGCTCCCGGGCTTCTTTCGGCAGAAGCGGCGCTAAGAGAGCACTGTGAGCGGTACAATCGTCTTTGCACGAAGAAGCCGCTTCTTCGGCTCCGGGAGCCGGAGAGAGCGGCAGCATCGGAAAGGTGAAGAAGGAAGCTGTACAACACTGGGATTGTGTGCGCAGCTTGCCAACTGATAGAAAACAGTACCTTACACTTTCCTGACGTTTCCAATCACATGAATATTCAATTGGAAGCTGTTTTGGACAACTTTTCTTTCCTTCATGCCAAACACTTGGCAGACCTCCGTGCAACGTCCAGAACACGATGGGAGATGTTTTCTGTTCTCCCGCAGGTTTTCCTTGCCAGACAGAGTGGAAAAGCTTTCTGCTAGGATGTAGACCACAAAAGACGCTAAAGACGAAGGTACGATGCTCTCCGGAGCTAAGAGCCGCTCCCGGGCTTCTTTCGGCAGAAGCGGCGCTAAGAGAGCACTGTGAGCGGTACAATCGTCTTTGCGCGAAGAAGCCGCTTCTTCGGCTCCGGGAGCCGGAGAGAGCGGCAGCATCGGAAAGGTGAAGAAGGAAGCTGTACAACACTGGGATTGTGTGCGCAGCTTGCCAACTGATAGAAAACAGTACCTTACCACTTTCCTGACGTTTCCAATCACATGAATATTCGATTGGAAGCTGTTTTGGACAACTTTTCTTTCCTTCATGCCAAACACTTGGCAGACCTCCGTGCAACGTCCAGAAGACGATGGGAGATGTTTTCTGTGCTCCCGCAGGTTTTCCTTGCCAGACAGAGTGGAAAAGCTTTCTGCTAGGATGTAGACCACAAAAGACGCTAAAGACGAAGGTACGATGCTCTCCGGAGCTAAGAGCCGCTCCCGGGCATCTTGCGGCAGAAGCGGCGCTAAGAGAGCACTGTGAGCGGTACAATCGTCTTTGCGCGAAGAAGCCGCTTCTTCGGCTCCGGGAGCCGGAGAGAGCGGCAGCATCGGAAAGGTGAAGAAGGAAGCTGTACAACATTGGGATTGTGTGCGCAGCTTGCCAACTGATAGAAACAGTACATTACCACTTTCCTGACGTTTCCAATCACATGAATATTCGATTGGAAGCTGTTTTGGACAGCTTTTCTTTCCTTCATGCCAAACACTTGGCAGACCTCCGTGCGACGTCCAGAACACGATGGGAGATGTTTTCTGTGCTCCCGCAGGTTTTCCTTGCTAGACAGAGTGGAAAAGCTTTCTGCTAGGATGTAGACCACAAAAGACGCTAAAGACGAAGGTACGATGCTCTCCGGAGCTAAGAGCCGCTCCCGGGCTTCTTTCGGCAGAAGCGGCGCTAAGAGAGCACTGTGAGCGGTACAATCGTCTTTGCGCGAAGAAGCCGCTTCTTCGGCTCCGGGAGCCGGAGAGAGCGGCAGCATCGGAAAGGTGAAGAAGGAAGCTGTACAACACTGGGATTGTGTGCGCAGCTTGCCAACTGATAGAAAACAGTACCTTACCACTTTCCTGACGTTTCCAATCGCATGAATATGCGATTGGAAGCTGTTTTGGACAGCTTTTCTTTCCTTCATGCCAAACACTTGGCAGACCTCCGTGCAACGTCCAGAACACGATGGGAGATGTTTTCTGTGCTCCCGCAGGTTTTCCTTGCCAGACAGAGTGGAAAAGCTTTCTGCTAGGATGTAGACCACAAAAGACGCTAAAGACGAAGGTACGATGCTCTCCGGAGCTAAGCGCCGCTCCCGGGCTTCTTTCGGCAGGAGCGGCGCTAAGAGAGCACTGTGAGCGGTACAATGGTCTTTGCGCGAAGAAGCCGCTTCTTCGGCTCCGGGAGCCGGAGAGAGCGGCAGCATCGGAAAGGTGAAGAAGGAAGCTGTACAACACTGGGATTGTGTGCGCAGCTTGCCAACTGATAGAAAACAGTACCTTACCACTTTCCTGACGTTTCCAATCACATGAATATTCGATTGGAAGCTGTATTAAACAGCTTATCTTTCCTTCATGCCTAACAATTGGCAGACATCCGTGCAACGTCCAGAACACGATGGGAGGTGTTTTCTGTGCTCCCGCAGGTTTTCCTTGCCAGACAGAGTGGAAAAGCTTTCTGCTAGGATGTAGACCACAAAAGACGCTAAAGACGAAGGTACGATGCTCTCCAGAGCTAAGAGCCGCTCCCGGGCTTCTTTCGGCAGAAGCCGCGCTAAGAGAGCAGTGTGAGCGGTACAATCATCTTTGCGCGAAGAAGCCGCTTCTTCGGCTCCGGGAGCCGGAGAGAGCGGCAGCATCGGAAAGGTGAAGAAGGAAGCTGTAAAACACTGGGATTGTGTGCGCAGCTTGCCAACAGATAGAAAACAGTACCTTACACTTTCCTGACGTTTCCAATCACATGAATATTTGATTGGAAGCTGTTTTGGACAGCTTTTCTTTCCTTCATGCCAAACACTTGGCAGACCTCCGTGCAACGTCCAGAACACGATGGGAGATGTTTTCTGTGCTCCCGCAGGTTTTCCTTGCCAGACAGAGTGTAAAAGCTTTCTGCTAGGATGTAGACCACAAAAGACGCTAAACACGAAGGTAAGATGCTCTCCGGAGCTAAGAGCCGCTCCCGGGCTTCTTTCGGCAGAAGCGGTGCTAAGAGAGCACTGTGAGCGGTACAATCGTCTTTGGGCGAAGAAGCCGCTTCTTCGGCTCCGGGAGCCGGAGAGAGCGGCAGCATCGGAAAGGTGAAGAAGGAAGCTGTACAACAATGGGATTGTGTGCGCAGCTTGCCAACTGATAGAAAACAGTACATTACCACTTTCCTGACGTTTCCAATCACATGAATATGCGATTGGAAGCTGTTTTGGACAGCTTTTCTTTCCTTCATGCCAAACACTTGGCAGACCTCCGTGCAACGTCCAGAACACGATGGGAGATGTTTTCTGTGCTCCCGCAGGTTTTCCTTGCCAGACAGAGTGGAAAAGCTTTCTGCTAGGATGTAGACCACAAAAGACGCTAAAGACGAAGGTACGATGCTCTCCGGAGCTAAGCGCCGCTCCCGGGCTTCTTTCGGCAGAAGCGGCGCTAAGAGAGCACTGTGAGCGGTACAATCGTCTTTGCGCGAAGAAGCCGCTTCTTCGGCTCCGGGAGCCGGAGAGAGCGGCAGCATCGGAAAGGTGAAGAAGGAAGCTGTACAACACTGGGATTGTGTGCGCAGCTTGCCAACTGATAGAAAACAGTACATTACCACTTTCCTGACGTTTCCAATCACATGAATATTCGATTGGAAGCTGTTTTGGACAGCTTTTCTTTCCTTCATGCCAAACACTTGGCAGACCTCCGTGCAACGTCCAGAACACGATGGGAGATGTTTTCTGTGCTCCCGCAGGTTTTCCTTGCCAGACAGAGTGGAAAAGCTTTCTGCTAGGATGTAGACCACAAAAGACGCTAAAGACGAAGGTATGATGCTCTCCGGAGCTAAGAGCCGCTCCCGGGCTTCTTTCGGCAGAAGCGGCGCTAAGAGAGCACTGTGAGCGGTACAGTCGTCTTTGCGCGAAGAAGCCGCTTCTTCGGCTCCGGGAGCCGGAGAGAGCGGCAGCATCGGAAAGGTGAAGAAGGAAGCTGTACAACACTGGGATTGTGTGCGCAGCTTGCCAACTGATAGAAAACAGTACCTTACACTTTCCTGACGTTTCCAATCACATGAATATTCGATTGGAAGCTGTTTTGGACAACTTTTCTTTCCTTCATGCCAAACACTTGGCAGACCTCCGTGCAACGTCCAGAACACGATGGGAGATGTTTTCTGTGCTCCTGCAGGTTTTCCTTGCCAGACAGAGTGGAAAAGCTTTCTGCTAGGATGTAGACCACAAAAGACGCTAAAGACGAAGGTACGATGCTCTCCGGAGCTAAGAGCCGCTCCCGGGCTTCTTTCGGCAGAAGCGGCGCTAAGAGAGCACTGTGAGCGGTACAATCGTCTTTGCGCGAAGAAGCCGCTTCTTCGGCTCCGGGAGCCGGAGAGAGCGGCAGCATCGGAAAGGTGAAGAAGGAAGCTGTACAACACTGGGATTGTGTGCGCAGCTTGCCAACTGATAGAAAGCAGTCCCTTACCACTTTCCTGATGTTTCCAATCACATGAATATTCGATTGGAAGCTGTTTTGGACAACTTTTCTTTCCTTCATGCCAAACACTTGGCAGACCTCCGTGCAACGTCCAGAACACGATGGGAGATGTTTTCTGTGCTCCCGCAGGTTTTCCTTGCCAGACAGAGTGGAAAAGCTTTCTGCTAGGATGTAGACCACAAAAGACGCTAAAGACGAAGGTACGATGCTCTCCGGAGCTAAGCGCCGCTCCCGGGCTTCTTTCGGCAGAAGCGGCGCTAAGAGAGCACTGTGAGCGGTTCAATCGTCTTTGCGCGAAGAAGCCGCTTCTTCGGCTCCGGGAGCCGGAGAGAGCGGCAGCATCGGAAAGGTGAAGAAGGAAGCTGTACAACACTGGGATTGTGTGCGCAGCTTGCCAACTGATAGAAAACAGTAACTTACCACTTTCCTGACGTTTCCAATCACATGAGTATTCGATAAGAAGCTGTTTTGGACAACTTTTCTTTCCTTCATGCCAAACACTTGGCAGACCTCCGTGCAACGTCCAGAAGACGATGGGAGATGTTTTCTGTGCTCCCGCAGGTTTTCCTTGCCAGACAGGGTGGAAAAGCTTTCTGCTAGGATGTAGACCACAAAAGACGCTAAAGACGAAGGTACGATTCTCTCCGGAGCTAAGCGCCTCTCCCGGGCTTCTTTCGGCAGAAGCGGCGCTAAGAGAGCACTGTGAGCGGTACAATCGTCTTTGCGCGAAGAAGCCGCTTCTTCGGCTCCGGGAGCCGGAGAGAGCGGCAGCATCGGAAAGGTGAAGAAGGAAGCTGTACAACACTGGGATTGTGTGCGCAGCTTGCCAACTGATAGAAAACAGTACCTTACCACTTTCCTGACGTTTCCAATCACATGAATATTCGATTGGAAGCTGTTTTGGACAACTTTTCTTTCCTTCATGCCAAACACTTGGCAGACCTCCGTGCAACGTCCAGAACACGATGGGAGATGTTTTCTGTGCTCCCGCAGGTTTTCCTTGCCAGACAGAGTGGAAAAGCTTTCTGCTAGGATGTAGACCACAAAAGACGCTAAAGACTAAGGTACGATGCTCTCCGGAGCTAAGCGCCGCTCCCGGGCTTCTTTCGGCAGAAGCGGCGCTAAGAGAGCACTGTGAGCGGTACAATCGTCTTTGCGCGAAGAAGCCGCTTCTTCGGCTCCGGGAGCCGGAGAGAGCGGCAGCATCGGAAAGGTGAAGAAGGAAGCTGTACAACACTGGGATTGTGTGCGCAGCTTGCCAACTGATAGAAAACAGTACCTTACCACTTTCCTGACGTTTCCAATCACATGAATATTCGATTGGAAGCTGTTTTGGACAACTTTTCTTTCCTTCATGCCAAACACTTGGCAGACCTCCGTGCAACGTCCAGAACACGATGGGAGATGTTTTCTGTGCTCCCGCAGGTTTTCCTTGCCAGACAGAGTGGAAAAGCTTTCTGCTAGGATGTAGACCACAAAAGACGCTAAACACGAAGGTACGATGCTCTCCGGAGCTAAGAGCCGCTCCCGGGCTTCTTTCGGCAGAAGCGGTGCTAAGAGAGCACTGTGAGCGGTACAATCGTCTTTGGGCGAAGAAGCCGCTTCTTCGGCTCCGGGAGCCGGAGAGAGCGGCAGCATCGGAAAGGTGAAGAAGGAAGCTGTACAACAATGGGATTGTGTGCGCAGCTTGCCAACTGATAGAAAACAGTACATTACCACTTTCCTGACGTTTCCAATCACATGAATATGCGATTGGAAGCTGTTTTGGACAGCTTTTCTTTCCTTCATGCCAAACACTTGGCAGACCTCCGTGCAACGTCCAGAACACGATGGGAGATGTTTTCTGTGCTCCGGCAGGTTTTCCTTGCCAGACAGAGTGGAAAAGCTTTCTGCTAGGATGTAGACCACAAAAGACGCTAAAGACGAAGGTATGATGCTCTCCGGAGCTAAGAGCCGCTCCCGGGCTTCTTTCGGCAGAAGCGGCGCTAAGAGAGCACTGTGAGCGGTACAGTCGTCTTTGCGCGAAGAAGCCGCTTCTTCGGCTCCGGGAGCCGGAGAGAGCGGCAGCATCGGAAAGGTGAAGAAGGAAGCTGTACAACACTGGGATTGTGTGCGCAGCTTGCCAACTGATAGAAAACAGTACCTTACACTTTCCTGACGTTTCCAATCACATGAATATTCGATTGGAAGCTGTTTTGGACAACTTTTCTTTCCTTCATGCCAAACACTTGGCAGACCTCCGTGCAACGTCCAGAACACGATGGGAGATGTTTTCTGTGCTCCTGCAGGTTTTCCTTGCCAGACAGAGTGGAAAAGCTTTCTGCTAGGATGTAGACCACAAAAGACGCTAAAGACGAAGGTACGATGCTCTCCGGAGCTAAGAGCCGCTCCCGGGCTTCTTTCGGCAGAAGCGGCGCTAAGAGAGCACTGTGAGCGGTACAATCGTCTTTGCGCGAAGAAGCCGCTTCTTCGGCTCCGGGAGCCGGAGAGAGCGGCAGCATCGGAAAGGTGAAGAAGGACGCTGTACAACACTGGGATTGTGTGCGCAGCTTGCCAACTGATAGAAAGCAGTCCCTTACCACTTTCCTGATGTTTCCAATCACATGAATATTCGATTGGAAGCTGTTTTGGACAACTTTTCTTTCCTTCATGCCAAACACTTGGCAGACCTCCGTGCAACGTCCAGAACACGATGGGAGATGTTTTCTGTGCTCCCGCAGGTTTTCCTTGCCAGACAGAGTAGAAAAGCTTTCTGCTAGGATGTAGACCACAAAAGACGCTAAAGACTAAGGTACGATGCTCTCCGGAGCTAAGCGCCGCTCCCGGGCTTCTTTCGGCAGAAGCGGCGCTAAGAGAGCACTGTGAGCGGTACAATCGTCTTTGCGCGAAGAAGCCGCTTCTTCGGCTCCGGGAGCCGGAGAGAGCGGCAGCATCGGAAAGGTGAAGAAGGAAGCTGTACAACACTGGGATTGTGTGCGCAGCTTGCCAACTGATAGAAAACAGTACCTTACCACTTTCCTGACGTTTCCAATCACATGAATATTCGATTGGAAGCTGTTTTGGACAACTTTTCTTTCCTTCATGCCAAACACTTGGCAGACCTCCGTACAACGTCCAGAACACGATGGGAGATGTTTTCTGTGCTCCCGCAGGTTTTCCTTGCCAGACAGAGTGGAAAAGCTTTCTGCTAGGATGTAGACCACAAAAGACGCTAAAGACGAAGGTACGATGCTCTCCGGAGCTAAGAGCCGCTCCCGGGCTTCTTTCGGCAGAAGCCGCGCTAAGAGAGCACTGTGAGCGGTACAATCGTCTTTGTGCGAAGAAGCCGCTTCTTCGGCTCCGGGAGCCGGAGAGAGCGGCAGCATCGGAAAGGTGAAGAAGGAAGCTGTACAACACTGGGATTGTGTGCGCAGCTTGCCAACTGATAGAAAACAGTACCTTACACTTTCCTGACGTTTCCAATCACATGAATATGCCATTGGAAGCTGTTTTGGACAACTTTTCTTTCCTTCATGCCAAACACTTGGCAGACCTCCGTGCAACGTCCAGAACACGATGGGAGATGTTTTCTGTGCTCCCGCAGGTTTTCCTTGCCAGACAGAGTGGAAAAGCTTTCTGCTAGGATGTAGACCACAAAAGACGCTAAAGACGAAGGTACGATGCTCTCCGGAGCTAAGCGCCGCTCCCGGGCTTCTTTCGGCAGAAGCGGCGCTAAGAGAGCACTGTGAGCGGTACAATCGTCTTTGCGCGAAGAAGCCGCTTCTTCGGCTCCGGGAGCCGGAGAGAGCGGCAGCATCGGAAAGGTGAAGAAGGAAGCTGTACAACACTGGGATTGTGTGCGCAGCTTGCCAACTGATAGAAAACAGTACCTTACCACTTTCCTGACGTTTCCAATCACATGAATATTCGATTGGAAACTGTTTTGGACAACTTTTCTTTCCTTCATGCCAAACACTTGGCAGACCTCCGTGCAACGTTTAGAACACGATGGGAGATGTTTTCTGTGCTCCCGCAGGTTTTCCTTGCCAGACAGAGTGGAAAAGCTTTCTGCTAGGATGTAGACCACAAAAGACGCTAAAGACGAAGGTACGATGCTCTCCGGAGCTAAGCGCCGCTCCCGGGCTTCTTTCGGCAGAAGCGGCGCTAAGAGAGCACTGTGAGCGGTACAATCGTCTTTGCGCGAAGAAGCCGCTTCTTCGGCTCCGGGAGCCGGAGAGAGCGGCAGCATCGGAAAGGTGAAGAAGAAAGCTGTACAACACTGGGATTGTGTGCGCAGCTTGCCAACTGATAGAAAACAGTACCTTACCACTTTCCTGACGTTTCCAATCACATGAATATTCGATTGGAAGCTGTTTTGGACAGCTTTTGTTTCCTTCATGCCAAACACTCGGCAGACCTCCGTGCAACGTCCAGAACACGATGGGAGATGTTTTCTGTACTCCCGCAGGTTTTCCTTGCCAGACAGAGTGGAAAAGCTTTCTGCTAGGATGTAGACCACAAAAGACGCTAAAGACGAAGGTACGATGCTCTCCGGAGCTAAGAGCCGCTCCCGGGCTTCTTTCGGCAGAAGCGGTGTTTAGAGAGCACTGTGAGCGGTACAATGGTCTTTGCGCGAAGAAGCCGCTTCTTCGGCTCCGGGAGCCGGAGAGAGCGGCAGCATCGGAAAGGTGAAGAAGGAAGCTGTACAACACTGGGATTGTGTGCGCAGCTTGCCAACTGATAGAAAACAGTACCTTACCACTTTCCTGACGTTTCCAATCACATGAATATTCGATTGGAAGCTGTTTTGGACAACTTTTCTTTCCTTCATGCCAAACACTTGGCAGACATCCGTGCAACGTCCAGAACACGATGGGAGATGTTTTCTGTGCTCCCGCAGGTTTTCCTTGCCAGACAGAGTGGAAAAGCTTTCTGCTAGGATGTAGACCACAAAAGACGCTAAAGACGAAGGTACGATGCTCTCCGGAGCTAAGAGCCGCTCCCGGGCTTCTTTCGGCAGAAGCGGCGCTAAGAGAGCACTGTGAGCGGTACAATCGTCTTTGTGCGAAGAAGCCGCTTCTTCGGCTCCGGGAGCCGGAGAGAGCGGCAGCATCGGAAAGGTGAAGAAGGAAGCTGTACAACACTGGGATTGTGTGCGCAGCTTGCCAACTGATAGAAAACAGTACCTTACACTTTCCTGACGTTTCCAATCACATGAATATGCCATTGGAAGCTGATTTGGACAACTTTTCTTTCCTTCATGCCAAACACTTGGCAGACCTCCGTGCAACATCCAGAACACGATGGGAGATGTTTTCTGTGCTCCCGCAGGTTTTCCTTGCCAGACAGAGTGGAAAAGCTTTCTGCTAGGATGTAGACCACAAAAGACGCTAAAGACGAAGGTACGATGCTCTCCGGAGCTAAGCGCCGCTCCCGGGCTTCTTTCGGCAGAAGCGGCGCTAAGAGAGCACTGTGAGCGGTACAATCGTCTTTGCGCGAAGAAGCCGCTTCTTCGGCTCCGGGAGCCGGAGAGAGCGGCAGCATCGGAAAGGTGAAGAAGGAAGCTGTACAACACTGGGATTGTGTGCGCAGCTTGCCAACTGATAGAAAACAGTACATTACCACTTTCCTGACGTTTCCAATCACATGAATTTTCGATTGGAAGCTGTTTTGGACAGCTTTTCTTTCCTTCATGCCAAACACTTGGCAGACCTCCGTGCAACGTCCAGAACACGATGGGAGATGTTTTCTGTGCTCCCGCAGGTTTTCCTTGCTAGACAGAGTGGAAAAGCTTTCTGCTAGGATGTAGACCACAAAAGACGCTAAAGACGAAGGTACGATGATCTCCGGAGCTAAGAGCCGCTCCCGGGCTTCTTTCAGCAGAAGCGGCGCTAAGAGAGCACTGTGAGCGGTACAATCGTCTTTGCGCGAAGAAGCCGCTTCTTCGGCTCCGGGAGCCGGAGAGAGCGGCAGCATCGGAAAGGTGAAGAAGGAAGCTGTACAACACTGGGATTGTGTGCGCAGCTTGCCAACTGATAGAAAACAGTACCTTACCACTTTCCTGACGTTTCCAATCACATGAATATTCGATTGGAAGCTGTTTTGGACAACTTTTCTTTCCTTCATGCCAAACACTTGGCAGACATCCGTGCAACGTCCAGAACACGATGGGAGATGTTTTCTGTGCTCCCGCAGGTTTTCCTTGCCAGACAGAGTGGAAAAGCTTTCTGCTAGGATGTAGACCACAAAAGACGCTAAAGACGAAGGTACGATGCTCTCCGGAGCTAAGAGCCGCTCCCGGGCTTCTTTCGGCAGAAGCGGCGCTAAGAGAGCACTGTGAGCGGTACAATCGTCTTTGTGCGAAGAAGCCGCTTCTTCGGCTCCGGGAGCCGGAGAGAGCGGCAGCATCGGAAAGGTGAAGAAGGAAGCTGTACAACACTGGGATTGTGTGCGCAGCTTGCCAACTGATAGAAAACAGTACCTTACACTTTCCTGACGTTTCCAATCACATGAATATGCCATTGGAAGCTGATTTGGACAACTTTTCTTTCCTTCATGCCAAACACTTGGCAGACCTCCGTGCAACATCCAGAACACGATGGGAGATGTTTTCTGTGCTCCCGCAGGTTTTCCTTGCCAGACAGAGTGGAAAAGCTTTCTGCTAGGATGTAGACCACAAAAGACGCTAAAGACGAAGGTACGATGCTCTCCGGAGCTAAGCGCCGCTCCCGGGCTTCTTTCGGCAGAAGCGGCGCTAAGAGAGCACTGTGAGCGGTACAATCGTCTTTGCGCGAAGAAGCCGCTTCTTCGGCTCCGGGAGCCGGAGAGAGCGGCAGCATCGGAAAGGTGAAGAAGGAAGCTGTACAACACTGGGATTGTGTGCGCAGCTTGCCAACTGATAGAAAACAGTACATTACCACTTTCCTGACGTTTCCAATCACATGAATTTTCGATTGGAAGCTGTTTTGGACAGCTTTTCTTTCCTTCATGCCAAACACTTGGCAGACCTCCGTGCAACGTCCAGAACACGATGGGAGATGTTTTCTGTGCTCCCGCAGGTTTTCCTTGCTAGACAGAGTGGAAAAGCTTTCTGCTAGGATGTAGACCACAAAAGACGCTAAAGACGAAGGTACGATGATCTCCGGAGCTAAGAGCCGCTCCCGGGCTTCTTTCAGCAGAAGCGGCGCTAAGAGAGCACTGTGAGCGGTACAATCGTCTTTGCGCGAAGAAGCCGCTTCTTCGGCTCCGGGAGCCGGAGAGAGCGGCAGCATCGGAAAGGTGAAGAAGGAAGCTGTACAACACTGGGATTGTGTGCGCAGCTTGCCAACTGATAGAAAACAGTACATTACCACTTTCCTGACGTTTCCAATCACATGAATATGCGATTGGAAGCTGTTTTGGACAGCTTTTCTTTCCTTCATGCCAAACACTTGGCAGACCTCCGTGCAACGTCCAGAAGACGATGGGAGATGTTTTCTGTGCTCCCGCAGGTTTTCCTTGCCAGACAGAGTGGAAAAGCTTTCTGCTAGGATGTAGACCACAAAAGACGCTAAAGACGAAGGTACGATGCTCTCCGGAGCTAAGCGCCGCTCCCGGGCTTCTTTCGGCAGAAGCGGCGCTAAGAGAGCACTGTGAGCGGTACAATCGTCTTTGCGCGAAGAAGCCGCTTCTTCGGCTCCGGGAGCCGGAGAGAGCGGCAGCATCGGAAAGGTGAAGAAGGAAGCTGTACAACACTGGGATTGTGTGCGCAGCTTGCCAACTGATAGAAAACAGTACATTACCACATTCCTGACGTTTCCAATCACATGAATATGCGATTGGAAGCTGTTTTGGACAACTTTACTTTCCTTCATGCCAAACACTTGGCAGACCTCCGTGCAACGTCCAGAACACGATGGGAGATGTTTTCTGTGCTCCCGCAGGTTTTCCTTGCCAGACAGAGTGGAAAAGCTTTCTGCTAGGATGTAGACCACAAAAGACGCTAAAGACGAAGGTACGATGCTCTCCGGAGCTAAGAGCCGCTCCCGGGCTTCTTTCGGCAGAAGCGGCGCTAAGAGAGCACTGTGAGCGGTACAGTCGTCTTTGAGCGAAGAAGCCGCTTCTTCGGCTCCGGGAGCCGGAGAGAGCGGCAGCATCGGAAAGGTGAAGAAGGAAGCTGTACAACACTGGGATTGTGTGCGCAGCTTGCCAACTGATAGAAAACAGTACCTTACACTTTCCTGACGTTTCCAATCACATGAATATTCGATTGGAAGCTGTTTTGGACAGCTTTTCTTTCCTTCATGCCAAACACTTGGCAGACCTCCGTGCAACGTCCAGAACACGATGGGAGATGTTTTCTGTGCTCCCGCAGGTTTTCCTTGCCAGACAGAGTGGAAAAGCTTTCTGCTAGGATGTAGACCACAAAAGACGCTAAAGACGAAGGTACGATGCTCTCCGGAGCTAAGAGCCGCTCCCGGGCTTCTTTCGGCAGAAGCGGCGCTAAGAGAGCACTGTGAGCGGTACAATGGTCTTTGCGCGAAGAAGCCGCTTCTTCGGCTCCGGGAGCCGGAGAGAGCGGCAGCATTGGAAAGGTGAAGAAGGAAGCTGTACAACACTGGGATTGTGTGCGCAGCTTGCCAACTGATAGAAACAGTACTTTACCACTTTCCTGACGTTTCCAATCACATGAATATTCGATTGGAAGCTGTTTTGGACAACTTTTCTTTCCTTCATGCCAAACACTTGGCAGACATCCGTGCAACGTCCAGAACACGATGGGAGATGTTTTCTGTGCTCCCGCATGTGTTCCTTGCCAGACAGAGTGGAAAAGCTTTCTGCTAGGATGTAGACCACAAAAGACGCTAAAGACGAAGGTACGATGCTCTCCGGAGCTAAGCGCCGCTCCCGGGCTTCTTTCGGCAGAAGCCGCGCTAAGAGAGCACTGTGAGCGGTACAATCGTCTTTACGCGAAGAAGCCGCTTCTTCGGCTCCGGGAGCCGGAGAGAGCGGCAGCATCGGAAAGGTGAAGAAGGAAGCTGTACAACACTGGGATTGTGTGCGCAGCTTGCCAACTGATAGAAAACAGTACCTTACACTTTCCTGACATTTCCAATCACATGAATATGCCATTGGAAGCTGTTTTGGACAACTTTTCTTTCCTTCATGCCAAACACTTGGCAGACCTCCGTGCAACGTCCAGAACACGATGGGAGATGTTTTCTGTGCTCCCGCAGGTTTTCCTTGCCAGACAGAGTGGAAAAGCTTTCTGCTAGGATGTAGACCACAAAAGACGCTAAAGACGAAGGTACGATGCTCTCCGGAGCTAAGCGCCGCTCCCGGGCTTCTTTCGGCAGAAGCGGCGCTAAGAGAGCACTGTGAGCGGTACAATCGTCTTTGGGCGAAGAAGCCGCTTCTTCGGCTCCGGGAGCCGGAGAGAGCGGCAGCATCGGAAAGGTGAAGAAGGAAGCTGTACAACACTGGGATTGTGTGCGCAGCTTGCCAACTGATAGAAAACAGTACCTTACCACTTTCCTGACGTTTCCAATCACATGAATATTCGATTGGAAACTGTTTTGGACAACTTTTCTTTCCTTCATGCCAAACACTTGGCAGACCTCCGTGCAACGTCCAGAACACGATGGGAGATGTTTTCTGTGCTCCCGCAGGTTTTCCTTGCCAGACAGAGTGGAAAAGCTTTCTGCTAGGATGTAGACCACAAAAGACGCTAAAGACGAAGGTACGATGCTCTCCGGAGCTAAGAGCCGCTCCCGGGCTTCTTTCGGCAGAAGCGGCGCTAAGAGAGCACTGTGAGCGGTACAATCGTCTTTGCGCGAAGAAGCCGCTTCTTCAGCTCCGGGAGCCGGAGAGAGCGGCAGCATCGGAAAGGTGAAGAAGGAAGCTGTACAACACTGGGATTGTGTGCGCAGCTTGCCAACTGATAGAAAACAGTACCTTACCACTTTCCTGACGTTTCCAATCACATGAATATTCGATTGGAAGCTGTTTTGGACAACTTTTCTTTCCTTCATGCCAAACACTTGGCAGACCTCCGTGCAACGTCCAGAACACGATGGGAGATGTTTTCTGTGCTCCCGCAGGTTTTCCTTGCCAGACAGAGTGGAAAAGCTTTCTGCTAGGATGTAGACCACAAAAGACGCTAAAGACGAAGGTACGATGCTCTCCGGAGCTAAGCGCCGCTCCCGGGCTTCTTTCGGCAGAAGCGGCGCTAAGAGAGCACTGTGAGCGGTACAATCGTCTTTGCGCGAAGAAGCCGCTTCTTCGGCTCCGGGAGCCGGAGAGAGCGGCAGCATCGGAAAGGTGAAGAAGGAAGCTGTACAACACTGGGATTGTGTGCGCAGCTTGCCAACTGATAGAAAACAGTACCTTACCACTTTCCTGACGTTTCCAATCACATGAATATTCGATTGGAAGCTGTTTTGGACAACTTTTCTTTCCTTCATGCCAAACACTTGGCAGACCTCCGTGCAACGTCTAGAACACGATGGGAGATGTTTTCTGTGCTCCCGCAGGTTTTCCTTGCCAGACAGAGTGGAAAAGCTTTCTGCTAGGATGTAGACCACAAAAGACGCTAAAGACGAAGGTACGATGCTCTCCGGAGCTAAGCGCCGCTCCCGGGCTTCTTTAGGCAGAAGCGGCGCTAAGAGAGCACTGTGAGCGGTACAATCGTCTTTGCGCGAAGAAGCCGCTTCTTCGGCTCCAGGAGCCGGAGAGAGCGGCAGCATCGGAAAGGTGAAGAAGGAAGCTGTACAACACTGGGATTGTGTGCGCAGCTTGCCAACTGATAGAAAACAGTACCTTACCACTTTCCTGACGTTTCCAATCACATGAATATTCGATTGGAAGATGTTTTGGACAACTTTTCTTTCCTTCATGCCAAACACTTGGCAGACCTCCGTGCAACGTCCAGAACACGATGGGAGATGTTTTCTGTGCTCCCGCAGGTTTTCCTTGCCAGACAGAGTGGAAAAGCTTTCTGCTAGGATGTAGACCACAAAAGACGCTAAAGACGAAGGTACGATGCTCTCCGGAGCTAAGCGCCGCTCCCGGGCTTCTTTCGGCAGAAGCGGCGCTAAGAGAGCACTGTGAGCGGTACAATCGTCTTTGCGCGAAGAAGCCGCTTCTTCGGCTCCGGGAGCCGGAGAGAGCGGCAGCATCGGAAAGGTGAAGAAGGAAGCTGTACAACACTGGGATTGTGTGCGCAGCTTGCCAACTGATAGAAAACAGTACCTTACCACTTTCCTGACGTTTCCAATCACATGAATATTCGATTGGAAGCTGTTTTGGACAACTTTTCTTTCCTTCATGCCAAACACTTGGCAGACCTCCGTGCAACGTCCAGAACACGATGGGAGATGTTTTCTGTGCTCCCGCAGGTTTTCCTTGCCAGACAGAGTGGAAAAGCTTTCTGCTAGGATGTAGACCACAAAAGACGCTAAAGACGAAGGTACGATGCTCTCCGGAGCTAAGAGCCGCTCCCGGGCTTCTTTCGGCAGAAGCGGTGTTTAGAGAGCACTGTGAGCGGTACAATGGTCTTTGCGCGAAGAAGCCGCTTCTTCGGCTCCGGGAGCCGGAGAGAGCGGCAGCATCGGAAAGGTGAAGAAGGAAGCTGTACAACACTGGGATTGTGTGCGCAGCTTGCCAACTGATAGAAAACAGTACCTTACCACTTTCCTGACGTTTCCAATCACATGAATATGCCATTGGAAGCTGTTTTGGACAACTTTTCTTTCCTTCATGCCAAACACTTGGCAGACCTCCGTGCAACGTCCAGAACACGATGGGAGATGTTTTCTGTGCTCCCGCAGGTTTTCCTTGCCAGACAGAGTGGAAAAGCTTTCTGCTAGGATGTAGACCACAAAAGACGCTAAAGACGAAGGTACGATGCTCTCCGGAGCTAAGCGCCGCTCCCGGGCTTCTTTCGGCAGAAGCGGCGCTAAGAGAGCACTGTGAGCGGTACAATCGTCTTTGCGCGAAGAAGCCGCTTCTTCGGCTCCGGGAGCCGGAGAGAGCGGCAGCATCGGAAAGGTGAAGAAGGAAGCTGTACAACACTGGGATTGTGTGCGCAGCTTGCCAACTGATAGAAAACAGTACCTTACCACTTTCCTGACGTTTCCAATCACATGAATATTCGATTGGAAACTGTTTTGGACAACTTTTCTTTCCTTCATGCCAAACACTTGGCAGACCTCCGTGCAACGTCCAGAACACAATGGGAGATGTTTTCTGTGCTCCCGCAGGTTTTCCTTGCCAGACAGAGTGGAAAAGCTTTCTGCTAGGATGTAGACCACAAAAGACGCTAAAGACGAAGGTACGATGCTCTCCGGAGCTAAGAGCCGCTCCCGGGCTTCTTTCGGCAGAAGCGGCGCTAAGAGAGCACTGTGAGCGGTACAATCGTCTTTGCGCGAAGAAGCCGCTTCTTCGGCTCCGGGAGCCGGAGAGAGCGGCAGCATCGGAAAGGTGAAGAAGGAAGCTGTACAACACTGGGATTGTGTGCGCAGCTTGCCAACTGATAGAAAACAGTACCTTACCACTTTCCTGACGTTTCCAATCACATGAATATTCGATTGGAAGCTGTTTTGGACAACTTTTCTTTCCTTCATGCCAAACACTTGGCAGACCTCCGTGCAACGTCCAGAACACGATGGGAGATGTTTTCTGTGCTCCCGCAGGTTTTCCTTGTCAGACAGAGTGGAAAAGCTTTCTGCTAGGATGTAGACCACAAAAGACGCTAAAGACGAAGGTACGATGCTCTCCGGAGCTAAGCGCCGCTCCCGGGCTTCTTTCGGCAGAAGCGGCGCTAAGAGAGCACTGTGAGCGGTACAATCGTCTTTGCGCGAAGAAGCCGCTTCTTCGGCTCCGGGAGCCGGAGAGAGCGGCAGCATCGGAAAGGTGAAGAAGGAAGCTGTACAACACTGGGATTGTGTGCGCAGCTTGCCAACTGATAGAAAACAGTACCTTACCACTTTCCTGACGTTTCCAATCACATGAATATTCGATTGGAAGCTGTTTTGGACAACTTTTCTTTCCTTCATGCCAAACACTTGGCAGACCTCCGTGCAACGTCTAGAACACGATGGGAGATGTTTTCTGTTCTCCCGCAGGTTTTCCTTGCCAGACAGAGTGGAAAAGCTTTCTGCTAGGATGCAGACCACAAAAGACGAAGGTACGATGCTCTCCGGAGCTAAGAGCCACTCCCGGGCTTCTTTCGGCAGAAGCGGCGCTAAGAGAGCACTGTGAGCGGTACAATGGTCTTTGCGCGAAGAAGCCGCTTCTTCGGCTCCGGGAGCCGGAGAGAGCGGCAGCATCGGAAAGGTGAAGAAGGAAGCTGTACAACACTGGGATTGTGTGCGCAGCTTGCCAACTGATAGAAAACAGTACCTTACCACTTTCCTGACGTTTCCAATCACATGAATATTCGATTGGAAGCTGTTTTGGACAACTTTTCTTTCCTTCATGCCAAACACTTGGCAGACCTCCGTGCAACGTCCAGAACACGATGGGAGATGTTTTCTGTGCTCCCGCAGGTTTTCCTTGCCAGACAGAGTGGAAAAGCTTTCTGCTAGGATGTAGACCACAAAAGACGCTAAAGACGAAGGTACGATGCTCTCCGGAGCTAAGCGCCGCTCCCGGGCTTCTTTCGGCAGAAGCGGCGCTAAGAGAGCACTGTGAGCGGTACAATCGTCTTTGCGCGAAGAAGCCGCTTCTTCGGCTCCGGGAGCCGGAGAGAGCGGCAGCATCGGAAAGGTGAAGAAGGAAGCTGTACAACACTGGGATTGTGTGCGCAGCTTGCCAACTGATAGAAAACAGTACCTTACCACTTTCCTGACGTTTCCAATCACATGAATATTCGATTGGAAGCTGTTTTGGACAACTTTTCTTTCCTTCATGCCAAACACTTGGCAGACCTCCGTGCAACGTCTAGAACACGATGGGAGATGTTTTCTGTTCTCCCGCAGGTTTTCCTTGCCAGACAGAGTGGAAAAGCTTTCTGCTAGGATGCAGACCACAAAAGACGAAGGTACGATGCTCTCCGGAGCTAAGAGCCACTCCCGGGCTTCTTTCGGCAGAAGCGGCGCTAAGAGAGCACTGTGAGCGGTACAATCGTCTTTGCGCGAAGAAGCCGCTTCTTCGGCTCCGGGAGCCGGAGAGAGCGGCAGCATCGGAAAGGTGAAGAAGGAAGCTGTACAACACTGGGATTGTGTGCGCAGCTTGCCAACTGATAGAAAACAGTACCTTACCACTTTCCTGACGTTTCCAATCACATGAATATTCGATTGGAAGCTGTTTTGGACAACTTTTCTTTCCTTCATGCCAAACACTTGGCAGACCTCCGTGCAACGTCCAGAACACGATGGGAGATGTTTTCTGTGCTCCCGCAGGTTTTCCTTGCCAGACAGAGTGGAAAAGCTTTCTGCTAGGATGTAGACCACAAAAGACGCTAAAGACGAAGGTACGATGCTCTCCGGAGCTTAGAGCCGCTCCCGGGCTTCTTTCGGCAGAAGCGGCGCTAAGAGAGCACTGTGAGCGGTACAATCGTCTTTGCGCGAAGAAGCCGCTTCTTCGGCTCCGGGAGCCGGAGAGAGCGGCAGCATCGGAAAGGTGAAGAAGGAAGCTGTACAACACTGGGATTGTGTGCGCAGCTTGCCAACTGATAGAAAACAGTACCTTACCACTTTCCGGACGTTTCCAATCACATGAATATTCGATTGGAAGATGTTTTGGACAACTTTTCTTTCCTTCATGCCAAACACTTGGCAGACCTCCGTGCAACGTCCAGAACACGATGGGAGATGTTTTCTGTGCTCCCGCAGGTTTTCCTTGCCAGACAGAGTGGAAAAGCTTTCTGCTAGGATGTAGACCACAAAAGACGCTAAAGACGAAGGTACGATGCTCTCCGGAGCTAAGCGCCGCTCCCGGGCTTCTTTCGGCAGAAGCGGTGCTAAGAGAGCACTGTGAGCGGTACAATCGTCTTTGCGCGAAGAAGCCGCTTCTTCGGCTCCGGGAGCCGGAGAGAACGGCAGCATCGGAAAGGTGAAGAAGGAAGCTGTACAACACTGGGACTGTGTGCGCAGCTTGCCAACTGATAGAAAACAGTACCTTACCACTTTCCTGACGTTTCCAATCGCATGAATATGCGATTGGAAGCTGTTTTGGACAACTTTTCTTTCCTTCATGCCAAACACTTGGCAGACCTCCGTGCAACGTCCAGAACACGATGGGAGATGTTTTCTGTGCTCCCGCAGGTTTTCCTTGCCAGACAGAGTGGAAAAGCTTTCTGCTAGGATGTAGACCACAAAAGACGCTAAAGACGAAGGTACGATGCTCTCCGGAGCTAAGAGCCGCTCCCGGGCTTCTTTCGGCAGAAGCGGCGCTAAGAGAGCACTGTGAGCGGTACAATCGTCTTTGCGCGAAGAAGCCGCTTCTTTGGCTCCGGGAGCCGGAGAGAGCGGCAGCATCGGAAAGGTGAAGAAGGAAGCTGTACAACACTGGGATTGTGTGCGCAGCTTGCCAACTGATAGAAAACAGTACCTTACCACTTTCCTGACGTTTCCAATCACATGAATATTCGATTGGAAGCTGTTTTGGACAACTTTTCTTTCCTTCATGCCAAACACTTGGCAGACCTCCGTGCAACGTCCAGAACACGATGGGAGATGTTTTCTGTGCTCCCGCAGGTTTTCCTTGCCAGACAGAGTGGAAAAGCTTTCTGCTAGGATGTAGACCACAAAAGACGCTAAAGACGAAGGTACGATGCTCTCCGGAGCTAAGAGCCGCTCCCGGGCTTCTTTCGGCAGAAGCGGCGCTAAGAGAGCACTGTGAGCGGTACAATCGTCTTTGCGCGAAGAAGCCGCTTCTTCGGCTCCGGGAGCCGGAGAGAGCGGCAGCATCGGAAAGGTGAAGAAGGAAGCTGTACAACACTGGGATTGTGTGCGCAGCTTGCCAACTGATAGAAAACAGTACCTTACACTTTCCTGACGTTTCCAATCACATGAATATTCGATTGGAAGCTGTTTTGGACAACTTTTCTTTCCTTCATGCCAAACACTTGGCAGACCTCCGTGCAACGTCCAGAACACGATGGGAGATGTTTTCTGTGCTCCCGCAGGTTTTCCTTGCCAGACAGAGTGGAAAAGCTTTCTGCTAGGATGTAGACCACAAAAGACGCTAAAGACGAAGGTACGATGCTCTCCGGAGCTAAGCGCCGCTCCCGGGCTTCTTTCGGCAGAAGCGGCGCTAAGTGAGCACTGTGAGCGGTACAATCATCTTTGGGCGAAGAAGCCGCTTCTTCGGCTCCGGGAGCCGGAGAGAGCGGCAGCATTGGAAAGGTGAAGAAGGAAGCTGTACAACACTGGGATTGTGTGCGCAGCTTGCCAACTGATAGAAAACAGTACCTTACCACTTTCCTGACGTTTCCAATCACATGAATATTCGATTGGAAGCTGTTTTGGACAACTTTTCTTTCCTTCATGCCAAACACTTGGCAGACATCCGTGCAACGTCCAGAACACGATGGGAGATGTTTTCTGTGCTCCCGCAGGTTTTCCTTGCCAGACAGAGTGGAAAAGCTTTCTGCTAGGATGTAGACCACAAAAGACGCTAAAGACGAAGGTACGATGCTCTCCGGAGCTAAGAGCCGCTCCCGGGCTTCTTTCGGCAGAAGCGGTGTTTAGAGAGCACTGTGAGCGGTACAATAGTCTTTGCGCGAAGAAGCCGCTTCTTCGGCTCCGGGAGCCGGAGAGAGCAGCAGCATCGGAAAGGTGAAGAAGGAAGCTGTACAACACTGGGATTGTGTGCGCAGCTTGCCAACTGATAGAAAACAGTACCTTACACTTTCCTGACGTTTCCAATCACATGAATATTCGATTGGAAGCTGTTTTGGACAACTTTTCTTTCCTTCATGCCAAACACTTGGCAGACCTCCGTGCAACGTCCAGAACACGATGGGAGATGTTTTCTGTGCTCCCGCAGGTTTTCCTTGCCAGACAGAGTGGAAAAGCTTTCTGCTAGGATGTAGACCACAAAAAACGCTAAAGACGAAGGTACGATGCTCTCCGGAGCTTAGAGCCGCTCCCGGGCTTCTTTCGGCAGAAGCGGCGCTAAGAGAGCACTGTGAGCGGTACAATCGTCTTTGGGCGAAGAAGCCGCTTCTTCGGCTCCGGGAGCCGGAGACAGCGGCAGCATCGGAAAGGTGAAGAAGGAAGCTGTACAACACTGGGATTGTGTGCGCAGCTTGCCAACTGATAGAAAACAGTACCTTACCACTTTCCTGACGTTTCCAATCACATGAATTATCGATTGGAAGCTGTTTTGGACAACTTTTCTTTCCTTCATGCCAAACACTTGGCAGACCTCCGTGCAACGTCCAGAACACGATGGGAGATGTTTTCTGTGCTCCCGCAGGTTTTCCTTGCCAGACAGAGTGGAAAAGCTTTCTGCTAGGATGTAGACCACAAAAGACGCTAAAGACGAAGGTACGATGCTCTCCGGAGCTAAGCGCCGCTGCCGGGCTTCTTTCGGCAGAAGCGGCGCTAAGAGAGCACTGTGAGCGGTACAATCGTCTTTGCGCGAAGAAGCCGCTTCTTCGGCTCCGGGAGCCGGAGAGAGAGGCAGCATCGGAAAGGTGAAGAAGGAAGCTGTACAACACTGGGATTGTGTGCGCAGCTTGCCAACTGATAGAAAACAGTACCTTACACTTTCCTGACGTTTCCAATCACATGAATATTCGATTGGAAGCTGTTTTGGACAACTTTTCTTTCCTTCATGCCAAACACTTGGCAGACCTCCGTGCAACGTCCAGAACACGATGGGAGATGTTTTCTGTGCTCCCGCAGGTTTTCCTTGCCAGACAGAGTGGAAAAGCTTTCTGCTAGGATGTAGACCACAAAAGACGCTAAAGACGAAGGTACGATGCTCTCCGGAGCTAAGAGCCGCTCCCGGGCTTCTTTCGGCAGAAGCGGTGTTTAGAGAGCACTGTGAGCGGTACAATAGTCTTTGCGTGAAGAAGCCGCTTCTTCGGCTCCGGGAGCCGGAGAGAGCGGCAGCATCGGAAAGGTGAAGAAGGAAGCTGTACAACACTGGGATTGTGTGCGCAGCTTGCCAACTGATAGAAAACAGTACCTTACACTTTCCTGACATTTCCAATCACATGAATATTCGATTGGAAGCTGTTTTGGACAACTTTTCTTTCCTTCATGCCAAACACTTGGCAGACCTCCGTGCAACGTCCAGAACACGATGGGAGATGTTTTCTGTGCTCCCGCAGGTTTTCCTTGCCAGACAGAGTGGAAAAGCTTTCTGCTAGGATGTAGACCACAAAAAACGCTAAAGACGAAGGTACGATGCTCTCCGGAGCTTAGAGCCGCTCCCGGGCTTCTTTCGGCAGAAGCGGCGCTAAGAGAGCACTGTGAGCGGTACAATCGTCTTTGCGCGAAGAAGCCGCTTCTTCGGCTCCGGGAGCCGGAGAGAGCGGCAGCATCGGAAAGGTGAAGAAGGAAGCTGTACAACACTGGGATTGTGTGCGCAGCTTGCCAACTGATAGAAAACAGTACCTTACCACTTTCCTGACGTTTCCAATCACATGAATATTCGATTGGAAGCTGTTTTGGACAACTTTTCTTTCCTTCATGCCAAACACTTGGCAGACCTCCGTGCAACGTCCAGAACACGATGGGAGATGTTTTCTGTGCTCCCGCAGGTTTTCCTTGCCAGACAGAGTGGAAAAGCTTTCTGCTAGGATGTAGACCACAAAAGACGCTAAAGACGAAGGTACGATGCTCTCCGGAGCTAAGCGCCGCTCCCGGGCTTCTTTCGGCAGAAGCGGCGCTAAGAGAGCACTGTGAGCGGTACAATGGTCTTTGGGCGAAGAAGCCGCTTCTTCGGCTCCGGGAGCCGGAGAGAGCGGCAGCATCGGAAAGGTGAAGAAGGAAGCTGTACAACACTGGGATTGTGTGCGCAGCTTGCCAACTGATAGAAAACAGTATCTTACCACTTTCCTGACGTTTCCAATCACATGAATATTCGATTGGAAGCTGTTTTGGACAACTTTTCTTTCCTTCATGCCAAACACTTGGCAGACCTCCGTGCAACGTCCAGAACACGATGGGAGATGTTTTCTGTGCTCCCGCAGGTTTTCCTTGCCAGACAGAGTGGAAAAGTTTTCTGCTAGGATGTAGACCACAAAAGACGCTAAAGACGAAGGTACGATGCTCTCCAGAGCTAAGAGCCGCTCCCGGGCTTCTTTCGGCAGAAGCGGCGCTAAGAGAGCACTGTGAGCGGTACAATCGTCTTTGCGCGAAGAAGCCGCTTCTTCGGCTCCGGGAGCCGGAGAGAGCGGCAGCATCGGAAAGGTGAAGAAGGAAGCTGTACAACAGTGGGATTGTGTGCGCAGCTTGCCAACTGATAGAAAACAGTACCTTACACTTTCCTGACGTTTCCAATCACATGAATATTCGATTGGAAGCTGTTTTGGACAACTTTTCTTTCCTTCATGCCAAACACTTGGCAGACCTCCGTGCAACGTCCAGAACACGATGGGAGATGTTTTCTGTGCTCCCGCAGGTTTTCCTTGCCAGACAGAGTGGAAAAGCTTTCTGCTAGGATGTAGACCACAAAAGACGCTAAAGACGAAGGTACGATGCTCTCCGGAGCTAAGCGCCGCTCCCGGGCTTCTTTCGGCAGAAGCGGCGCTAAGAGAGCACTGTGAGCGGTACAATCATCTTTGGGCGAAGAAGCCGCTTCTTCGGCTCCGGGAGCCGGAGAGAGCGGCAGCATCGGAAAGGTGAAGAAGGAAGCTGTACAACACTGGGATTGTGTGCGCAGCTTGCCAACTGATAGAAAACAGTACCTTACACTTTCCTGACGTTTCCAATCACATGAATATTCGATTGGAAGCTGTTTTGGACAACTTTTCTTTCCTTCATGCCAAACACTTGGCAGACCTCCGTGCAACGTCCAGAACACGATGGGAGATGTTTTCTGTGCTCCCGCAGGTTTTCCTTGCCAGACAGAGTGGAAAAGTTTTCTGCTAGGATGTAGACCACAAAAGACGCTAAAGACGAAGGTACGATGCTCTCCAGAGCTAAGAGCCGCTCCCGGGTTTCTTTCGGCAGAAGCGGCGCTAAGAGAGCACTGTGAGCGGTACAATCGTCTTTGCGCGAAGAAGCCGCTTCTTCGGCTCCGGGAGCCGGAGAGAGCGGCAGCATCGGAAAGGTGAAGAAGGAAGCTGTACAACACTGGGATTGTGTGCGCAGCTTGCCAACTGATAGAAAACAGTACCTTACCACTTTCCTGACGTTTCCAATCACATGAATATTCGATTGGAAGCTGTTTTGGACAACTTTACTTTCCTTCATGCCAAACACTTGGCAGACCTCCGTGCAACGTCCAGAACACGATGGGAGATGTTTTCTGTGCTCCCGCAGGTTTTCCTTGCCAGACAGAGTGGAAAAGCTTTCTGCTAGGATGTAGACCACAAAAGACGCTAAAGACGAAGGTACGATGCTCTCCGGAGATAAGAGCCGCTCCCGGGCTTCTTTCGGCAGAAGCGGCGCTAAGAGACCACTGTGAGCGGTACAATCGTCTTTGGGCGAAGAAGCCGCTTCTTCGGCTCCGGGAGCCGGAGAGAGCGGCAGCATCGGAAAGGTGAAGAAGGAAGCTGTACAACACTGGGATTGTGTGCGCAGCTTGCCAACTGATAGAAAACAGTACCTTACCACTTTCCTGACGTTTCCAATCACATGAATATTCGATTGGAAGCTGTTTTGGACAACTTTTCTTTCCTTCATGCCAAACACTTGGCAGACCTCCGTGCAACGTCCAGAACACGATGGGAGATGTTTTCTGTGCTCCCGCAGGTTTTCCTTGCCAGACAGAGTGGAAAAGCTTTCTGCTAGGATGTAGACCACAAAAGACGCTAAAGACGAAGGTACGATGCTCTCCGGAGCTAAGCGCCGCTCCCGGGCTTCTTTCGGCAGAAGCGGCGCTAAGAGAGCACTGTGAGCGGTACAATGGTCTTTGGGCGAAGAAGCCGCTTCTTCGGCTCCGGGAGCCGGAGAGAGCGGCAGCATCGGAAAGGTGAAGAAGGAAGCTGTACAACACTGGGATTGTGTGCGCAGCTTGCCAACTGATAGAAAACAGTACCTTACCACTTTCCTGACGTTTCCAATCACATGAATATTCGATTGGAAGCTGTTTTGGACAACTTTTCTTTCCTTCATGCCAAACACTTGGCAGACCTCCGTGCAACGTCCAGAACACGATGGGAGATGTTTTCTGTGCTCCCGCAGGTTTTCCTTGCCAGACAGAGTGGAAAAGCTTTCTGCTAGGATGTAGACCACAAAAGACGCTAAAGACGAAGGTACGATGCTCTCCGGAGCTAAGAGCCGCTCCCGGGCTTCTTTCGGCAGAAGCGGCGCTAAGAGAGCACTGTGAGCGGTACAATCGTCTTTGTGCGAAGAAGCCGCTTCTTCGGCTCCGGGAGCCGGAGAGAGCGGCAGCATCGGAAAGGTGAAGAAGGAAGCTGTACAACACTGGGATTGTGTGCGCAGCTTGCCAACTGATAGAAAACAGTACCTTACCACTTTCCTGACGTTTCCAATCACATGAATATTCGATTGGAAGCTGTTTTGGACAACTTTTCTTTCCTTCATGCCAAACACTTGGCAGACATCCGTGCAACGTCCAGAACACGATGGGAGATGTTTTCTGTGCTCCCGCAGGTTTTCCTTGCCAGACAGAGTGGAAAAGCTTTCTGCTAGGATGTAGACCACAAAAGACGCTAAAGACGAAGGTACGATGCTCTCCGGAGCTAAGCGCCGATCCCGGGCTTCTTTAGGCAGAAGCGGCGCTAAGAGAGCACTGTGAGCTGTACAATCCTCTTTGCGCGAAGAAGCCGCTTCTTTGGCTCCGGGAGCCGGAGAGAGCGGCAGCATCGGAAAGGTGAAGAAGGAAGCTGTACAACACTGGGATTGTGTGCGCAGCTTGCCAACTGATAGAAAACAGTACCTTACCACTTTCCTGACGTTTCCAATCACATGAATATTCGATTGGAAGCTGTTTTGGACAACTTTTCTTTCCTTCATGCCAAACACTTGGCAGACCTCCGTGCAACGTCCAGAACACGATGGGAGATGTTTTCTGTGCTCCCACAGGTTTTCCTTGCCAGACAGAGTGGAAAAGCTTTCTGCTAGGATGTAGACCACAAAAGACGCTAAAGACGAAGGTACGATGCTCTCCGGAGCTAAGAGCTGCTCCCGGGCTTCTTTCGGCAGAAGCGGCGCTAAGAGAGCACTGTGAGCGGTACAATCGTCTTTGGGCGAAGAAGCCGCTTCTTCGGCTCCGGGAGCCGGAGAGAGCGGCAGCATCGGAAAGGTGAAGAAGGAAGCTCTACAACACTGGGATTGTGTGCGCAGCTTGCCAACTGATAGAAAACAGTACCTTACCACTTTCCTGACGTTTCCAATCACATGACTATGCGATTGGAAGCTGTTTTGGACAACTTTTCTTTCCTTCATGCCAAACACTTGGCTGACCTCGTGCAACGTCCAGAACACGATGGGAGATGTTTTCTGTGCTCCCACAGGTTTTCCTTGCCAGACAGAGCGGAAAAGCTTTCTGCTAGGATGTAGACCACAAAAGACGCTAAAGACGAAGGTACGATGCTCTCCGGAGCTAAGAGCCGCTCCCGGGCTTCTTTCGGCAGAAGCGGCGCTAAGAGAGCACTGTGAGCGGTACAATCGTCTTTGCGCGAAGAAGCCGCTTCTTCGGCTCCGGGAGCCGGAGAGAGCGGCAGCATCGGAAAGGTGAAGAAGGAAGCTGTACAACACTGGGATTGTGTGCGCAGCTTGCCAACTGATAGAAAACAGTACCTTACCACTTTCCTGACTTTTCCAATCCCATGAATATGCGATTGGAAGCTGTTCTGGACAACTTTTCTTTCCTTCATGCCAAACACTTGGCAGACCTCCGTGCAACGTCCAGAACACGATGGGAGATGTTTTCTGTGCTCCCGCAGGTTTTCCTTGCCAGACAGAGTGGAAAAGCTTTCTGCTAGGATGTAGACCACAAAAGACGCTAAAGACGAAGGTACGATGCTCTCCGGAGCTAAGAGCCGCTCCCGGGCTTCTTTCGGCAGAAGCGGCGCTAAGAGAGCACTGTGAGCGGTACAATTGTCTTTGCGCGAAGAAGCCGCTTCTTCGGCTCCGGGAGCCGGAGAGAGCGGCAGCATCGGAAAGGTGAAGAAGGAAGCTGTACAACACTGGGATTGTGTGCGCAGCTTGCCAACTGATAGAAAACAGTACCTTACCACTTTCCTGACGTTTCCAATCACATGAATATGCGATTGGAAGCTGTTTTGGACAACTTTTCTTTCCTTCATGCCAAACACTTGGCAGACCTCCGTGCAACGTCCAGAACACGATGGGAGATGTTTTCTGTGCTCCCGCAGGTTTTCCTTGCCAGACAGAGTGGAAAAGCTTTCTGCTAGGATGTAGACCACAAAAGACGCTAAAGACGAAGGTACGATGCTCTCCGGAGCTAAGCGCCGCTCCCGGGCTTCTTTCGGCAGAAGCGGCGCTAAGAGAGCACTGTGAGCGGTACAATCGTCTTTGCGCGAAGAAGCCGCTTCTTCGGCTCCGGGAGCCGGAGAGAGCGGCAGCATCGGAAAGGTGAAGGAGGAGGCTGTACAACACTGGGATTGTGTGCGCAGCTTGCCAACTGATAGAAAACAGTACCTTACCACTTTCCTGACGTTTCCAATCACATGAATATGCCATTGGAAGCTGTTTTGGACAACTTTTCTTTCCTTCATGCCAAACACTTGGCAGACCTCTGTGCAACGTTTAGAACACGATGGGAGATGTTTTCTGTGCTCCCGCAGGTTTTCCTTGCCAGACAGAGTGGAAAAGCTTTCTGCTAGGATGTAGACCACAAAAGACGCTAAAGACGAAGGTACGATGCTCTCCGGAGCTAAGCGCCGCTCCCGGGCGTCTTTCGGCAGAAGCGGCGCTAAGAGAGCACTGTGAGCGGTACAATCGTCTTTGCGCGAAGAAGCCGCTTCTTCGGCTCGGGGAGCCGGAGAGAGCGGCAGCATCGGAAAGGTGAAGAAGGAAGCTGTACAACACTGGGATTGTGTGCGCAGCTTGCCAACTGATAGAAAACAGTACCTTACACTTTCCTGATGTTTCCAATCACATGAATATTCGATTGGAAGCTGTTTTGGACAACTTTTCTTTCCTTCATGCCAAACACTTGGCAGACCTCCGTGCAACGTTTAGAACATGATGGGAGATGTTTTCTGTGCTCCCGCAGGTTTTCCTTGCCAGACAGAGTGGAAAAGCATTCTGCTAGGATGTAGACCACAAAAGACGCTAAAGACGAAGGTACGATGCTCTCCGGAGCTAAGCGCAGCTCCCGGGCTTCTTTCGGCAGAAGCGGCGCTAAGAGAGCACTGTGAGCGGTATAATGGTCTTTGCGCGAAGAAGCCGCTTCTTTGGCTCCGGGAGCCGGAGAGAGCGGCAGCATCGGAAAGGTGAAGAAGGAAGCTGTACAACACTGGGATTGTGTGCGCAGCTTGCCAACTGATAGAAAACAGTACCTTAGCACTTTCCTGACGTTTCCAATCACATGAATATTCGATTGGAAGCTGTTTTGGACAACTTTTCTTTCCTTCATGCCAAACACTTGGCAGACCTCCGTGCAACGTCCAGAACATGATGGGAGATGTTTTCTGTGCTCCCGCAGGTTTTCCTTGCCAGACAGAGTGGAAAAGCTTTCTGCTAGGATGTAGACCACAAAAGATGCTAAAGACGAAGGTACGATGCTCTCCGGAGCTAAGAGCCGCTCCCGGGCTTCTTTCGGCAGAAGCGGCACTAAGAGAGCACTGTGAGCGGTACAATCGTCTTTGCGCGAAGAAGCCGCTTCTTCGGCTCCGGGAGCCGGAGAGAGCGGCAGCATCGGAAAGGTGAAGAAGGAAGCTGTACAACACTGGGATTGTGTGCGCAGCTTGCCAACTGATAGAAAACAGTACCTTACACTTTCCTGACGTTTCCAATCACATGAATATTCGATTGGAAGCTGTTTTGGACAACTTTTCTTTCCTTCATGCCAAACACTTGGCAGACCTCCGTGCAACGTCCAGAACACGATGGGAGATGTTTTCTGTGCTCCCGCAGGTTTTCCTTGCCAGACAGAGTGGAAAAGATTTCTGCTAGGATGTAGACCACAAAAGACGCTAAAGACGAAGGTACGATGCTCTCCGGAGCTAAGCGCCGCTCCCGGGCTTCTTTCGGCAGAAGCGGCGCTAAGAGAGCACTGTGAGCGGTACAATCGTCTTTGCGCGAAGAAGCCGCTTCTTCGGCTCCGGGAGCCGGAGAGAGCGGCAGCATCGGAAAGGGGAAGAAGGAAGCTGTACAACACTGGGATTGTGTGCGCAGCTTGCCAACTGATAGAAAACAGTACCTTACACTTTCCTGACGTTTCCAATCACATGAATATGCCATTGGAAGCTGTTTTGGACAACTTATCTTTCCTTCATGCCAAACACTTGGCAGACCTCCGTGCAACGTCCAGAACATGATAGGAGATGTTTTCTGTGCTCCCGCAGGTTTTCCTTGCCAGACAGAGTGGAAAAGCTTTCTGCTAGGATGTAAACCACAAAAGACGCTAAAGACGAAGGTACGATGCTCTCCGGAGCTAAGAGCCGCTCCCGGGCTTCTTTCGGCAGAAGCGGCGCTAAGAGAGCACTGTGAGCGGTACAATCGTCATTGCGCGAAGAAGCCGCTTCTTCGGCTCCGGGAGCCGGAGAGAGAGGCAGCATCGGAAAGGTGAAGAAGGAAGCTGTACAACACTGGGATTGTGTGCGCAGCTTGCCAACTGATAGAAAACAGTACCTTACACTTTCCTGACGTTTCCAATCACATGACTATGCGATTGGAAGCTGTTTTGGACAACTTTTCTTTCCTTCATGCCAAACACTTGGCAGACCTCCGTGCAACGTCCAGAACACGATGGGAGATGTTTTCTGTGCTCCCGCAGGTTTTCCTTGCCAGACAGAGTGGAAAAGCTTTCTGCTAGGATGTAGGCCACAAAAGACGCTAAAGACGAAGGTACGATGCTCTCCGGAGCTAAGCGCCGCTCCCGGGCTTCTTTCGGCAGAAGCGGCGCTAAGAGAGCACTGTGAGCGGTACAATCGTCTTTGCGCGAAGAAGCCGCTTCTTCGGCTCCGGGAGCCGGAGAGAGCGGCAGCATCGGAAAGGTGAAGAAGGAAGCTGTACAACACTGGGATTGTGTGCGCAGCTTGCCAACTGATAGAAAAGAGTACCTTACCACTTTCCTGACGTTTCCAATCACATGAATCTTCGATTGGAAGCTGTTTTGGACAACTTTTCTTTCCTTCATGCCAAACACTTGGCAGACCTCCGTGCAACGTCCAGAACACGATGGGAGATGTTTTCTGTGCTCCCGCAGGTTTTCCTTGCCAGAAAGAGTGGAAAAGCTTTCTGCTAGGATGTAGACCACAAAAGACGCTAAAGACGAAGGTACGATGCTCTCCGGAGCTAAGAGGCGCCCCCGGGCTTCTTTCGGCAGAAGCGGCACTAAGAGAGGACTGTGAGCGGTACAATCGTCTTTGCGCGAAGAAGCCGCTTCTTCGGCTCCGGGAGCCGGAGAGAGAGGCAGCATCGGAAAGGTGAAGAAGGAAGCCGTACAACACTGGGATTGTGTGCGCAGCTTGCCAACTGATAGAAAACAGTACCTTACACTTTCCTGACGTTTCCAATCACATGAATATTCGATTGGAAGCTGTTTTGGACAACTTTTCTTTCCTTCATGCCAAACACTTGGCAGACCTCCGTGCAACGTCCAGAACACGATGGGAGATGTTTTCTGTGCTCCCGAAGGTGTTCCTTGCCAGACAGAGTGGAAAAGCTTTCTGCTAGGATGTAGACCACAAAAGACGCTAAAGACGAAGGTACGATGCTCTCCGGAGCTAAGCGCCGCTCCCGGGCTTCTTTCGGCAGAAGCGGCGCAAAGAGAGCACTGTGAGCGGTTCAATCGTCTTTGCGCGAAGAAGCCGCTTCTTCGGCTCCGGGAGCCGGAGAGAGCGGCAGCATCAGAAAGGTGAAGAAGGAAGCTGTACAACACTGGGATTGTGTGCGCAGCTTGCCAACTGATAGAAAACAGTACCTTACACTTTCCTGACGTTTCCAATCACATGAATATGCCATTGGAAGCTGTTTTGGACAACTTTTCTTTCCTTCATGCCAAACACTTGGCAGACCTCCGTGCAACGTCCAGAAGACGATGGGAGATGTTTTCTGTGCTCCCGCAGGTTTTCCTTGCCAGACAGAGTGGAAAAGCTTTCTGCTAGGATGTAGACCACAAAAGACGCTAAAGACGAAGGTACGATGCTCTCCGGAGCTAAGCGCCGCTCCCGGGCTTCTTTCGGCAGAAGCGGCGCTAAGAGAGCACTGTGAGCGGTACAATCGTCTTTGCGCGAAGAAGCCGCTTCTTCGGCTCCGGGAGCCGGAGAGAGCGGCAGCATCGGAAAGGTGAAGAAGGAAGCTGTACAACACTGGGATTGTGTGCGCAGCTTGCCAACTGATAGAAAACAGTACATTACCACTTTCCTGACGTTTCCAATCACATGAATATGCGATTGGAAGCTGTTTTGGACAGCTTTTCTTTCCTTCATGCCAAACACTTGGCAGACCTCCGTGCAACGTCCAGAACACGATGGGAGATGTTTTCTGTGCTCCCACAGGTTTTCCTTGCCAGACAGAGTGGAAAAGCTTTCTGCTAGGATGCAGACCAGAAAAGACGAAGGTACTATGCTCTCCGGAGCTAAGAGCCGCTCCCGGGCTTCTTTCGGCAGAAGCGGCGCTAAGAGAGCACTGTGAGCGGTACAATCGTCTTTGCGCGAAGAAGCCGCTTCTTCGGCTCCGGGAGCCGGAGAGAGCGGCAGCATCGGAAAGGTGAAGAAGGAAGCTGTACAACACTGGGATTGTGTGCGCAGCTTGCCAACTGATAGAAAGCAGTACCTTACCACTTTCCTGATGTTTCCAATCACATGAATATTCGATTGGAAGCTGTTTTGGACAACTTTTCTTTCCTTCATGCCAAACACTTGGCAGACCTCCGTGCAACGTCCAGAACACGATGGGAGATGTTTTCTGTGCTCCCGCAGGTTTTCCTTGCCAGACAGAGTGGAAATGCTTTCCGCTAGGATGTAGACCACAAAAGACGCTAAAGACGAAGGTACGATGCTCTCCGGAGCTAAGCGCCGCTCCCGGGCTTCTTTCGGCAGAAGCGGCGCTAAGAGAGCACTGTGAGCGGTACAATCGTCTTTGCGCGAAGAAGCCGCTTCTTCGGCTCCGGGAGCCGGAGAGAGCGGCAGCATCGGAAAGGTGAAGAAGGAAGCTGTACAACACTGGGATTGTGTGCGCAGCTTGCCAACTGATAGAAAACAGTACCTTACACTTTCCTGACGTTTCCAATCACATGAATATTCGATTGGAAGCTGTTTTGGACAACTTTTCTTTCCTTCATGCCAAACACTTGGCAGACCTCCGTGCAACGTCCAGAACACGATGGGAGATGTTTTCTGTGCTCCCGCAGGTTTTCCTTGCCAGACAGAGTGGAAAAGATTTCTGCTAGGATGTAGACCACAAAAGACGCTAAAGACGAAGGTACGATGCTCTCCGGAGCTAAGCGCCGCTCCCGGGCTTCTTTCGGCAGAAGCGGCGCTAAGAGAGCACTGTGAGCGGTACAATCGTCTTTGCGCGAAGAAGCCGCTTCTTCGGCTCCGGGAGCCGGAGAGAGCGGCAGCATCGGAAAGGGGAAGAAGGAAGCTGTACAACACTGGGATTGTGTGCGCAGCTTGCCAACTGATAGAAAACAGTACCTTACACTTTCCTGACGTTTCCAATCACATGAATATGCCATTGGAAGCTGTTTTGGACAACTTATCTTTCCTTCATGCCAAACACTTGGCAGACCTCCGTGCAACGTCCAGAACATGATAGGAGATGTTTTCTGTGCTCCCGCAGGTTTTCCTTGCCAGACAGAGTGGAAAAGCTTTCTGCTAGGATGTAAACCACAAAAGACGCTAAAGACGAAGGTACGATGCTCTCCGGAGCTAAGAGCCGCTCCCGGGCTTCTTTCGGCAGAAGCGGCGCTAAGAGAGCACTGTGAGCGGTACAATCGTCTTTGCGCGAAGAAGCCGCTTCTTCGGCTCCGGGAGCCGGAGAGAGAGGCAGCATCGGAAAGGTGAAGAAGGAAGCTGTACAACACTGGGATTGTGTGCGCAGCTTGCCAACTGATAGAAAACAGTACCTTACACTTTCCTGACGTTTCCAATCACATGACTATGCGATTGGAAGCTGTTTTGGACAACTTTTCTTTCCTTCATGCCAAACACTTGGCAGACCTCCGTGCAACGTCCAGAACACGATGGGAGATGTTTTCTGTGCTCCCGCAGGTTTTCCTTGCCAGACAGAGTGGAAAAGCTTTCTGCTAGGATGTAGACCACAAAAGACGCTAAAGACGAAGGTACGATGCTCTCCGGAGCTAAGAGCCGCTCCCGGGCTTCTTTCGGCAGAAGCGGCGCTAAGAGAGCACTGTGAGCGGTACAATCGTCTTTGCGCGAAGAAGCCGCTTCTTTGGCTCCGGGAGCCGGAGAGAGCGGCAGCATCGGAAAGGTGAAGAAGGAAGCTGTACAACACTGGGATTGTGTGCACAGCTTGCCAACTGATAGAAAACACTACCTTACACTTTCCTGACGTTTCCAATCACATGAATATTCGATTGGAAGCTGTTTTGGACAACTTTTCTTTCCTTCATGCCAAACACTTGGCAGACCTCCGTGCAACGTCCAGAACACGATGGGAGATGTTTTCTGTGCTCCCGCAGGTTTTCCTTGCCAGACAGAGTGGAAAAGCTTTCTGCTAGGATGTAGACCACAAAAGACGCTAAAGACGAAGGTACGATGCTCTCCGGAGCTAAGAGCCGCTCCCGGGCTCCTTTCGGCAGAAGCGGCGCTAAGAGAGCACTGTGAGCGGTACAATCGTCTTTGCGCGAAGAAGCCGCTTCTTCGGCTCCGGGAGCCGGAGAGAGCGGCAGCATCGGAAAGGTGAAGAAGGAAGCTGTACAACACTGGGATTGTGTGCGCAGCTTGCCAACTGATAGAAAGCAGTACCTTACCACTTTCCTGACGTTTCCAATCACATGAATCTTCGATTGGAAGCTGTTTTGGACAACTTTTCTTTCCTTCATGCCAAACACTTGGCAGACGTCCGTGCAACGTCCAGAACACGATGGGAGATGTTTTCTGTGCTCCCGCAGGTTTTCCTTGCCAGACAGAGTGGAAAAGCTTTCTGCTAGGATGTAGGCCACAAAAGACGCTAAAGACGAAGGTACGATGCTCTCCGGAGCTAAGCGCCGCTCCCGGGCTTCTTTCGGCAGAAGCGGCGCTAAGAGAGCACTGTGAGCGGTACAATCGTCTTTGCGCGAAGAAGCCGCTTCTTCGGCTCCGGGAGCCGGAGAGAGCGGCAGCATCGGAAAGGTGAAGAAGGAAGCTGTACAACACTGGGATTGTGTGCGCAGCTTGCCAACTGATAGAAAAGAGTACCTTACCACTTTCCTGACGTTTCCAATCACATGAATATTCGATTGGAAGCTGTTTTGGACAACTTTTCTTTCCTTCATGCCAAACACTTGGCAGACCTCCGTGCAACGTCCAGAACACGATGGGAGATGTTTTCTGTGCTCCCGCAGGTTTTCCTTGCCAGAAAGAGTGGAAAAGCTTTCTGCTAGGATGTAGACCACAAAAGACGCTAAAGACGAAGGTACGATGCTCTCCGGAGCTAAGAGGCGCCCCCGGGCTTCTTTCGGCAGAAGCGGCACTAAGAGAGGACTGTGAGCGGTACAATCGTCTTTGCGCGAAGAAGCCGCTTCTTCGGCTCCGGGAGCCGGAGAGAGAGGCAGCATCGGAAAGGTGAAGAAGGAAGCCGTACAACACTGGGATTGTGTGCGCAGCTTGCCAACTGATAGAAAACAGTACCTTACACTTTCCTGACGTTTCCAATCACATGAATATTCGATTGGAAGCTGTTTTGGACAACTTTTCTTTCCTTCATGCCAAACACTTGGCAGACCTCCGTGCAACGTCCAGAACACGATGGGAGATGTTTTCTGTGCTCCCGCAGGTGTTCCTTGCCAGACAGAGTGGAAAAGCTTTCTGCTAGGATGTAGACCACAAAAGACGCTAAAGACGAAGGTACGATGCTCTCCGGAGCTAAGCGCCGCTCCCGGGCTTCTTTCGGCAGAAGCGGCGCAAAGAGAGCACTGTGAGCGGTTCAATCGTCTTTGCGCGAAGAAGCCGCTTCTTCGGCTCCGGGAGCCGGAGAGAGCGGCAGCATCAGAAAGGTGAAGAAGGAAGCTGTACAACACTGGGATTGTGTGCGCAGCTTGCCAACTGATAGAAAACAGTACCTTACACTTTCCTGACGTTTCCAATCACATGAATATGCCATTGGAAGCTGTTTTGGACAACTTTTCTTTCCTTCATGCCAAACACTTGGCAGACCTCCGTGCAACGTCTAGAACACGATGGGAGATGTTTTCTGTGCTCCCGCAGGTTTTCCTTGCCAGACAGAGTGGAAAAGCTTTCTGCTAGGATGTAGACCACAAAAGACGCTAAAGACGAAGGTACGATGCTCTCCGGAGCTAAGCGCCGCTCCCGGGCTTCTTTCGGCAGAAGCGGCGCTAAGAGAGCACTGTGAGCGGTACAATGGTCTTTGCGCGAAGAAGCCGCTTCTTCGGCTCCGGGAGCCGGAGAGAGCGGCAGCATCGGAAAGGTGAAGAAGGAAGCTGTACAACACTGGGATTGTGTGTGCAGCTTGCCAACTGATAGAAAACTGTAACTTACCACTTTCCTGACTTTTCCAATCCCATGAATATGCGATTGGCAGATGTTTTGGACAACTTTTCTTTCCTTCATGCCAAACACTTGGCAGACCTCCGTGCAACGTCCAGAAGACGATGGGAGATGTTTTCTGTGCTCCCGCAGGTTTTCCTTGCCAGACAGAGTGGAAAAGCTTTCTGCTAGGATGTAGACCACAAAAGACGCTAAAGACGAAGGTACGATGCTCTCCGGAGCTAAGCGCCGCTCCCGGGCTTCTTTCGGCAGAAGCGGCGCTAAGAGAGCACTGTGAGCGGTACAATCGTCTTTGCGCGAAGAAGCCGCTTCTTCGGCTCCGGGAGCCGGAGAGAGCGGCAGCATCGGAAAGGTGAAGAAGGAAGCTGTACAACACTGGGATTGTGTGCGCAGCTTGCCAACTGATAGAAAACAGTACATTACCACTTTCCTGACGTTTCCAATCACATGAATATGCGATTGGAAGCTGTTTTGGACAGCTTTTCTTTCCTTCATGCCAAACACTTGGCAGACCTCCGTGCAACGTCCAGAACACGATGGGAGATGTTTTCTGTGCTCCCACAGGTTTTCCTTGCCAGACAGAGTGGAAAAGCTTTCTGCTAGGATGCAGACCAGAAAAGACGAAGGTACTATGCTCTCCGGAGCTAAGAGCCGCTCCCGGGCTTCTTTCGGCAGAAGCGGCGCTAAGAGAGCACTGTGAGCGGTACAATCGTCTTTGCGCGAAGAAGCCGCTTCTTCGGCTCCGGGAGCCGGAGAGAGCGGCAGCATCGGAAAGGTGAAGAAGGAAGCTGTACAACACTGGGATTGTGTGCGCAGCTTGCCAACTGATAGAAAGCAGTACCTTACCACTTTCCTGATGTTTCCAATCACATGAATATTCGATTGGAAGCTGTTTTGGACAACTTTTCTTTCCTTCATGCCAAACACTTGGCAGACCTCCGTGCAACGTCCAGAACACGATGGGAGATGTTTTCTGTGCTCCCGCAGGTTTTCCTTGCCAGACAGAGTGGAAATGCTTTCCGCTAGGATGTAGACCACAAAAGACGCTAAAGACGAAGGTACGATGCTCTCCGGAGCTAAGCGCCGCTCCCGGGCTTCTTTCGGCAGAAGCGGCGCTAAGAGAGCACTGTGAGCGGTACAATCGTCTTTGCGCGAAGAAGCCGCTTCTTCGGCTCCGGGAGCCGGAGAGAGCGGCAGCATCGGAAAGGTGAAGAAGGAAGCTGTACAACACTGGGATTGTGTGCGCAGCTTGCCAACTGATAGAAAACAGTACCTTACCACTTTCCTGACGTTTCCAATCACATGAATATTCGATTGGAAGATGTTTTGGACAACTTTTCTTTCCTTCATGCCAAACACTTGGCAGACCTCCGTGCAACGTCCAGAACACGATGGGAGATGTTTTCTGTGCTCCCGCAGGTTTTCCTTGCCAGACAGAGTGGAAAAGCTTTCTGCTAGGATGTAGACCACAAAAGACGCTAAAGACGAAGGTACGATGCTCTCCAGAGCTAAGAGCCGCTCCCGGGCTTCTTTCGGCAGAAGCGGCGCTAAGAGAGCACTTTGAGCGGCACAATCGTCTTTGTGCGAAGAAGCCGCTTCTTCGGCTCCGGGAGCCGGAGAGAGCGGCAGCATCGGAAAGGTGAAGAAGGAAGCTGTACAACACTGGGATTGTGTGCGCAGCTTGCCAACTGATAGAAAACAGTACCTTACCACTTTCCGGACGTTTCCAATCACATGAATATGCCATTGGAAGCTGTTTTGGACAACTTTTCTTTCCTTCATGCCAAACACTTGGCAGACCTCCGTGCAACGTCCAGAACACGATGGGAGATGTTTTCTGTGCTCCCGCAGGTTTTCCTTGCCAGACAGAGTGGAAAAGCTTTCTGCTAGGATGTAGACCACAAAAGACGCTAAAGACGAAGGTACGATGCTCTCCAGAGCTAAGAGCCGCTCCCGGGCTTCTTTCGGCAGAAGCGGCGCTAAGAGAGCACTTTGAGCGGCACAATCGTCTTTGTGCGAAGAAGCCGCTTCTTCGGCTCCGGGAGCCGGAGAGAGCGGCAGCATCGGAAAGGTGAAGAAGGAAGCTGTACAACACTGGGATTGTGTGCGCAGCTTGCCAACTGATAGAAAACAGTACCTTACCACTTTCCGGACGTTTCCAATCACATGAATATGCCATTGGAAGCTGTTTTGGACAACTTTTCTTTCCTTCATGCCAAACACTTGGCAGACCTCCGTGCAACGTCCAGAACACGATGGGAGATGTTTTCTGTGCTCCCGCAGGTTTTCCTTGCCAGACAGAGTGGAAAAGCTTTCTGCTAGGATGTAGACCACAAAAGACGCTAAAGACGAAGGTACGATGCTCTCCGGAGCTAAGAGCCGCTCCCGGGCTTCTTTCGGCAGAAGCCGCGCTAAGAGAGCACTGTGAGCGGTACAATCGTCTTTGCGCGAAGAAGCCGCTTCTTCGGCTCCGGGAGCCGGAGAGAGCGGCAGCATCGGAAAGGTGAAGAAGGAAGCTGTACAACACTGGGATTGTGTGCGCAGCTTGCCAACTGATAGAAAACAGTACCTTACCACTTTCCTGACGTTTCCAATCACATGAATATTCGATTGGAAGCTGTTTTGGACAACTTTTCTTTCCTTCATGCCAAACACTTGGCAGACCTCCGTGCAACGTCTAGAACACGATGGGAGATGTTTTCTGTGCTCCCGCAGGTTTTCCTTGCCAGACAGAGTGGAAAAGCTTTCTGCTAGGATGTAGACCACAAAAGACGCTAAAGACGAAGGTACGATGCTCTCCGGAGCTAAGAGCCGCTCCCGGGCTTCTTTCGGCAGAAGCAGTGCTAAGAGAGCACTGTGAGCGGTACAATCGTCTTTGCGCGAAGAAGCCGCTTCTTCGGCTCCGGGAGCCGGAGAGAGCGGCAGCATCGGAAAGGTGAAGAAGGAAGCTGTACAACACTGGGATTGTGTGCGCAGCTTGCCAACTGATAGAAAACAGTACCTTACCACTTTCCTGACGTTTCCAATCACATGAATATTCGATTGGAAGCTGTTTTGGACAGCTTTCCTTTCCTTCATGCCAAACACTTGGCAGACCTCCGTGCAACGTCCAGAACACGATGGGAGATGTTTTCTGTGCTCCCGCAGGTTTTCCTTGCCAGACAGAGTGGAAAAGCTTTCTGCTAGGATGTAGACCACAAAAGACGCTAAAGACGAAGGTACGATGCTCTCCGGAGCTAAGCGCCGCTCCCGGGCTTCTTTCGGCAGAAGCGGCGCTAAGAGAGCACTGTGAGCGGTACAATCGTCTTTGCGCGAAGAAGCCGCTTCTTCGGCTCCGGGAGCTGGAGAGAGCGGCAGCATCGGAAAGGTGAAGAAGGAAGCTGTACAACACTGGGATTGTGTGCGCAGCTTGCCAACTGATAGAAAACAGTACCTTACCACTTTCCTGACGTTTCCAATCACATGAATATTCGATTGGAAGCTGTTTTGGACAACTTTTCTTTCCTTCATGCCAAACACTTGGCAGACCTCCGTGCAACGTCTAGAACACGATGGGAGATGTTTTCTGTGCTCCCGCAGGTTTTCCTTGCCAGACAGAGTGGAAAAGCTTTCTGCTAGGATGCAGACCACAAAAGACGAAGGTACGATGCTCTCCGGAGCTAAGAGCCGCTCCCGGGCTTCTTTCGGCAGAAGCGGCGCTAAGAGAGCACTGTGAGCGGTACAATCGTCTTTGCGCGAAGAAGCCGCTTCTTCGGCTCCGGGAGCCGGAGAGAGCGGCAGCATCGGAAAGGTGAAGAAGGAAGCTGTACAACACTGGGATTGTGTGCGCAGCTTGCCAACTGATAGAAAACAGTACCTTACACTTTCCTGACGTTTCCAATCACATGAATATGCCATTGGAAGCTGTTTTGGACAACTTTTCTTTCCTTCATGCCAAACACTTGGCAGACCTCCGTGCAACGTCCAGAACACAATGGGAGATGTTTTCTGTGCTCCCGCAGGTTTTCCTTGCCAGACAGAGTGGAAAAGCTTTCTGCTAGGATGTAGACCACAAAAGACGCTAAAGACGAAGGTACGATGCTCTCCGGAGCTAAGCGCCGCTCCCGGGCTTCCTTCGGGACAAGCGGCGCTAAGAGAGCACTGTGAGCGGTACAATGGTCTTTGCGCGAAGAAGCCGCTTCTTCGGCTCCGGGAGCCGGAGAGAGCGGCAGCATCGGAAAGGTGAAGAAGGAAGCTGTACAACACTGGGATTGTGTGCGCAGCTTGCCACCTGATAGAAAACAGTACCTTACCACTTTCCTGACGTTTCCAATCACATGAATATTCGATTGGAAGATGTTTTGGACAACTTTTCTTTCCTTCATGCCAAACACTTGGCAGACCTCCGTGCAACGTCCAGAACACGATGGGAGATGTTTTCTGTGCTCCCGCAGGTTTTCCTTGCCAGACAGAGTGGAAAAGCTTTCTGCTAGGATGTAGACCACAAAAGACGCTAAAGACGAAGGTACGATGCTCTCCAGAGCTAAGAGCCGCTCCCGGGCTTCTTTCGGCAGAAGCGGCGCTAAGAGAGCACTGTGAGCGGTACAATCGTCTTTGCGCGAAGAAGCCGCTTCTTCGGCTCCGGGAGCCGGAGAGAGCGGCAGCATCGGAAAGGTGAAGAAGGAAGCTGTACAACACTGGGATTGTGTGCGCAGCTTGCCAACTGATAGAAAACAGTACCTTACCACTTTCCTGACGTTTCCAATCACATGAATATTCGATTGGAAGCTGTTTTGGACAACTTTTCTTTCCTTCATGCCAAACACTTGGCAGACCTCCGTGCAACGTCTAGAACACGATGGGAGATGTTTTCTGTGCTCCCGCAGGTTTTCCTTGCCAGACAGAGTGGAAAAGCTTTCTGCTAGGATGCAGACCACAAAAGACGAAGGTACGATGCTCTCCGGAGCTAAGAGCCGCTCCCGGGCTTCTTTCGGCAGAAGCGGCGCTAAGAGAGCACTGTGAGCGGTACAATCGTCTTTGCGCGAAGAAGCCGCTTCTTCGGCTCCGGGAGCCGGAGAGAGCGGCAGCATCGGAAAGGTGAAGAAGGAAGCTGTACAACACTGGGATTGTGTGCGCAGCTTGCCAACTGATAGAAAGCAGTACCTTACCACTTTCCTGATGTTTCCAATCACATGAATATTCGATTGGAAGCTGTTTTGGACAACTTTTCTTTCCTTCATGCCAAACACTTGGCAGACCTCCGTGCAACGTCCAGAACACGATGGGAGATGTTTTCTGTGCTCCCGCAGGTTTTCCTTGCCAGACAGAGTGGAAATGCTTTCCGCTAGGATGTAGACCACAAAAGACGCTAAAGACGAAGGTACGATGCTCTCCGGAGCTAAGCGCCGCTCCCGGGCTTCTTTCGGCAGAAGCGGCGCTAAGAGAGCACTGTGAGCGGTACAATCGTCTTTGCGCGAAGAAGCCGCTTCTTCGGCTCCGGGAGCCGGAGAGAGCGGCAGCATCGGAAAGGTGAAGAAGGAAGCTGTACAACACTGGGATTGTGTGCGCAGCTTGCCACCTGATAGAAAACAGTACCTTACCACTTTCCTGACGTTTTCAATCACATGAATATTCGATTGGAAGATGTTTTGGACAACTTTTCTTTCCTTCATGCCAAACACTTGGCAGACCTCCGTGCAACGTCCAGAACACGATGGGAGATGTTTTCTGTGCTCCCGCAGGTTTTCCTTGCCAGACAGAGTGGAAAAGCTTTCTGCTAGGATGTAGACCACAAAAGACGCTAAAGACGAAGGTACGATGCTCTCCAGAGCTAAGAGCCGCTCCCGGGCTTCTTTCGGCAGAAGCGGCGCTAAGAGAGCACTTTGAGCGGCACAATCGTCTTTGCGCGAAGAAGCCGCTTCTTCGGCTCCGGGAGCCGGAGAGAGCGGCAGCATCGGAAAGGTGAAGAAGGAAGCTGTACAACACTGGGATTGTGTGCGCAGCTTGCCAACTGATAGAAAACAGTACCTTACCACTTTCCTGACGTTTCCAATCACATGAATATTCGATTGGAAGCTGTTTTGGACAGCTTTTCTTTCCTTCATGCCAAACACTTGGCAGACCTCCGTGCAACGTCCAGAACACGATGGGAGATGTTTTCTGTGCTCCCGCAGGTTTTCCTTGCCAGACAGAGTGGAAAAGCTTTCTGCTAGGATGTAGACCACAAAAGACGCTAAAGACGAAGGTACGATGCTCTCCGGAGCTAAGAGCCGCTCCCGGGCTTCTTTCGGCAGAAGCAGTGCTAAGAGAGCACTGTGAGCGGTACAATCGTCTTTGCGCGAAGAAGCCGCTTCTTCGGCTCCGGGAGCCGGAGAGAGCGGCAGCATCGGAAAGGTGAAGAAGGAAGCTGTACAACACTGGGATTGTGTGCGCAGCTTGCCAACTGATAGAAAACAGTACCTTACCACTTTCCTGACGTTTCCAATCACATGAATATTCGATTGGAAGCTGTTTTGGACAGCTTTTCTTTCCTTCATGCCAAACACTTGGCAGACCTCCGTGCAACGTCCAGAACACGATGGGAGATGTTTTCTGTGCTCCCGCAGGTTTTCCTTGCCAGACAGAGTGGAAAAGCTTTCTGCTAGGATGTAGACCACAAAAGACGCTAAAGACGAAGGTACGATGCTCTCCGGAGCTAAGCGCCGCTCCCGGGCTTCTTTCGGCAGAAGCGGCGCTAAGAGAGCACTGTGAGCGGTACAATCGTCTTTGCGCGAAGAAGCCGCTTCTTCGGCTCCGGGAGCCGGAGAGAGCGGCAGCATCGGAAAGGTGAAGAAGGAAGCTGTACAACACTGGGATTGTGTGCGCAGCTTGCCAACTGATAGAAAACAGTACCTTACCACTTTCCTGACGTTTCCAATCACATGAATATTCGATTGGAAGCTGTTTTGGACAACTTTTCTTTCCTTCATGCCAAACACTTGGCAGACCTCCGTGCAACGTCTAGAACACGATGGGAGATGTTTTCTGTGCTCCCGCAGGTTTTCCTTGCCAGACAGAGTGGAAAAGCTTTCTGCTAGGATGCAGACCACAAAAGACGAAGGTACGATGCTCTCCGGAGCTAAGAGCCGCTCCCGGGCTTCTTTCGGCAGAAGCGGCGCTAAGAGAGCACTGTGAGCGGTACAATCGTCTTTGCGCGAAGAAGCCGCTTCTTCGGCTCCGGGAGCCGGAGAGAGCGGCAGCATCGGAAAGGTGAAGAAGGAAGCTGTACAACACTGGGATTGTGTGTGCAGCTTGCCAACTGATAGAAAACAGTACCTTACACTTTCCTGACGTTTCCAATCACATGAATATGCCATTGGAAGCTGTTTTGGACAACTTTTCTTTCCTTCATGCCAAACACTTGGCAGACCTCCGTGCAACGTCCAGAACACAATGGGAGATGTTTTCTGTGCTCCCGCAGGTTTTCCTTGCCAGACAGAGTGGAAAAGCTTTCCGCTAGGATGTAGACCACAAAAGACGCTAAAGACGAAGGTACGATGCTCTCCGGAGCTAAGCGCCGCTCCCGGGCTTCCTTCGGCACAAGCGGCGCTAAGAGAGCACTGTGAGCGGTACAATGGTCTTTGCGCGAAGAAGCCGCTTCTTCGGCTCCGGGAGCCGGAGAGAGCGGCAGCATCGGAAAGGTGAAGAAGGAAGCTGTACAACACTGGGATTGTGTGCGCAGCTTGCCACCTGATAGAAAACAGTACCTTACCACTTTCCTGACGTTTCCAATCACATGAATATTCGATTGGAAGATGTTTTGGACAACTTTTCTTTCCTTCATGCCAAACACTTGGCAGACCTCCGTGCAACGTCCAGAACACGATGGGAGATGTTTTCTGTGCTCCCGCAGGTTTTCCTTGCCAGACAGAGTGGAAAAGCTTTCCGCTAGGATGTAGACCACAAAAGACGCTAAAGACGAAGGTACGATGCTCTCCAGAGCTAAGAGCCGCTCCCGGGCTTCTTTCGGCAGAAGCGGCGCTAAGAGAGCACTGTGAGCGGTACAATGGTCTTTGCGCGAAGTAGCCGCTTCTTCGGCTCCGGGAGCCGGAGAGAGCGGCAGCATCGGAAAGGTGAAGAAGGAAGCTGTACAACACTGGGATTGTGTGCGCAGCTTGCCAACTGATAGAAAACAGTACCTTACCACTTTCCGGACGTTTCCAATCACATGAATATGCCATTGGAAGCTGTTTTGGACAACTTTTCTTTCCTTCATGCCAAACACTTGGCAGACCTCCGTGCAACGTCCAGAACACGATGGGAGATGTTTTCTGTGCTCCCGCAGGTTTTCCTTGCCAGACAGAGTGGAAAAGCTTTCTGCTAGGATGTAGACCACAAAAGACGCTAAAGACGAAGGTACGATGCTCTCCGGAGCTAAGAGCCGCTCCCGGGCTTCTTTCGGCAGAAGCGGCGCTAAGAGAGCACTGTGAGCGGTACAATGGTCTTTGCGCGAAGAAGCCGCTTCTTCGGCTCCGGGAGCCGGAGAGAGCGGCAGCATCGGAAAGGTGAAGAAGGAAGCTGTACAACACTGGGATTGTGTGCGCAGCTTGCCAACTGATAGAAAACAGTACCTTACCACTTTCCTGACGTTTCCAATCACATGAATATTCGATTGGAAGCTGTTTTGGACAACTTTTCTTTCCTTCATGCCAAACACTTGGCAGACCTCCGTGCAACGTCCAGAACACGATGGGAGATGTTTTCTGTGCTCCCGCAGGTTTTCCTTGCCAGACAGAGTGGAAAAGCTTTCTGCTAGGATGTAGACCACAAAAGACGCTAAAGACGAAGGTACGATGCTCTCCGGAGCTAAGCGCCGCTCCCGGGCTTCTTTCGGCAGAAGCGGCGCTAAGAGAGCACTGTGAGCGGTACAATCGTCTTTGCGCGAAGAAGCCACTTCTTCGGCTCCGGGAGCCGGAGAGAGCGGCAGCATCGGAAAGGTGAAGAAGGAAGCTGTACAACACTGGGATTGTGTGCGCAGCTTGCCAACTGATAGAAAACAGTACCTTACCACTTTCCTGACGTTTCCAATCACATGAATATTCGATTGGAAGCTGTTTTGGACAACTTTTCTTTCCTTCATGCCAAACACTTGGCAGACCTCCGTGCAACGTCCAGAACACGATGGGAGATGTTTTCTGTGCTCCCGCAGGTTTTCCTTGCCAGACAGAGTGGAAAAGCTTTCTGCTAGGATGTAGACCACAAAAGACGCTAAAGACGAAGGTACGATGCTCTCCGGCGCTAAGCGCCGCTCCCGGGCTTCTTTCGGCAGAAGCGGCGCTAAGAGAGCACTGTGAGCGGTACAATCGTCTTTGCGCGAAGAAGCCGCTTCTTCGGCTCCGGGAGCCGGAGAGAGCGGCAGCATCGGAAAGGTGAAGAAGGAAGCTGTACAACACTGGGATTGTGTGCGCAGCTTGCCAACTGATAGAAAACAGTATCTTACCACTTTCCTGACGTTTCCAATCACATGAATATTCGATTGGAAGCTGTTTTGGACAACTTTTCTTTCCTTCATGCCAAACACTTGGCAGACATCCGTGCAACGTCCAGAACACGATGGGAGATGTTTTCTGTGCTCCCGCAGGTTTTCCTTGCCAGACAGAGTGGAAAAGCTTTCTGCTAGGATGTAGACCACAAAAGACGCTAAAGACGAAGGTACGATGCTCTCCGTAGCTAATAGCCGCTGCCGGGTTTCTTTCGGCAGAAGCGGCGCTAAGAGAGCACTGTGAGCGGTACAATCGTCTTTGCGCGAAGAAGCCGCTTCTTCGTCTCCGGGAGCCGGAGAGAGCGGCAGCATCGGAAAGGTGAAGAAGGAAGCTGTACAACACTGGGATTGTGTGCGCAGCTTGCCAACTGATAGAAAACAGTACCTTACACTTTCCTGACGTTTCCAATCACATGAATATTCGATTGGAAGCTGTTTTGGACAACTTTTCTTTCCTTCATGCCAAACACTTGGCAGACCTCCGTGCAACGTCCAGAACACGATGGGAGATGTTTTCTGTGCTCCCGCAGGTTTTCCTTGCCAGACAGAGTGGAAAAGCTTTCTGCTAGGATGTAGACCACAAAAGACGCTAAAGACGAAGGTACGATGCTCTCCGGAGCTAAGCGCCGCTCCCGGGCTTCTTTAGGCAGAAGCGGCGCTAAGAGAGCACTGTGAGCGGTACAATCGTCTTTGCGCGAAGAAGCCGCTTCTTCGGCTCCGGGAACCGGAGAGAGCGGCAGCATCGGAAAGGTGAAGAAGGAAGCTGTACAACACTGGGATTGTGTGCGCAGCTTGCCAACTGATAGAAAACAGTACCTTACACTTTCCTGACGTTTCCAATCACATGAATATTCGATTGGAAGATGTTTTGGACAACTTTTCTTTCCTTCATGCCAAACACTTGGCAGACCTCCGTGCAACGTCCAGAACACGATGGGAGATGTTTTCTGTGCTCCCACAGGTTTTCCTTGCCAGACAGAGTGGAAAAGCTTTCTGCTAGGATGTAGACCACAAAAGACGCTAAAGACGAAGGTACGATGCTCTCCGGAGCTAAGAGCCGCTCCCGGGCTTCTTTCGGCAGAAGCGGTGTTTAGAGAGCACTGTGAGCGGTACAATCGTCTTTGGGCGAAGAAGCCGCTTCTTCGGCTCCGGGAGCCGGAGAGAGCGGCAGCATCGGAAAGGTGAAGAAGGAAGCTGTACAACACTGGGATTGTGTGCGCAGCTTGCCAACTGATAGAAAACAGTACCTTACCACTTTCCTGACGTTTCCAATCACATGAATAATCGATTGGAAGCTGTTTTGGACAACTTTTCTTTCCTTCATGCCAAACACTTGGCAGACCTCCGTGCAACGTCCAGAACACGATGGGAGATGTTTTCTGTGCTCCCACAGGTTTTCCTTGCCAGACAGAGTGGAAAAGCTTTCTGCTAGGATGTAGACCACAAAAGACGCTAAAGACGAAGGTACGATGCTCTCCGGAGCTAAGAGCCGCTCCCGGCCTTCTTTCGGCAGAAGCGGCGCTAAGAGAGCACTGTGAGCGGTACATTGGTCTTTGGGCGAAGAAGCCGCTTCTTCGGCTCCGGGAGCCGGAGAGAGCGGCAGCATCGGAAAGGTGAAGAAGGAAGCTGTACAACACTGGGATTGTGTGCGCAGCTTGCCAACTGATAGAAAACAGTACCTTACCACTTTCCTGACGTTTCCAATCACATGAATATTCGATTGGAAGCTGTTTTGGACAACTTTTCTTTCCTTCATGCCAAACACTTGGCAGACCTCCGTGCAACGTCCAGAACACGATGGGAGATGTTTTCTGTGCTCCCGCAGGTTTTCCTTGCCAGACAGAGTGGAAAAGCTTTCTGCTAGGATGTAGACCACAAAAGACGCTAAAGACGAAGGTACGATGCTCTCCGGAGCTAAGAGCCGCTCCCGGGCTTCTTTCGGCAGAAGCGGTGTTTAGAGAGCACTGTGAGCGGTACAATGGTCTTTGCGCGAAGAATCCGCTTCTTCGGCTCCGGGAGCCGGAGAGAGCGGCAGCATCGGAAAGGTGAAGAAGGAAGCTGTACAACACTGGGATTGTGTGCGCAGCTTGCCAACTGATAGAAAACAGTACCTTACACTTTCCTGACGTTTCCAATCACATGAATATTCGATTGGAAGCTGTTTTGGACAACTTTTCTTTCCTTCATGCCAAACACTTGGCAGACCTCCGTGCAACGTCCAGAACACGATGGGAGATGTTTTCTGTGCTCCCGCAGGTTTTCCTTGCCAGACAGAGTGGAAAAGCTTTCTGCTAGGATGTAGACCACAAAAGACGCTAAAGACGAAGGTACGATGCTCTCCGGAGCTAAGAGCCGCTCCCGGGCTTCTTTCGGCAGAAGCGGCGCTAAGAGAGCACTGTGAGCGGTACAATCGTCTTTGCGCGAAGAAGCCACTTCTTCGGCTCCGGGAGCCGGAGAGAGCGGCAGCATCGGAAAGGTGAAGAAGGAAGCTGTACAACACTGGGATTGTGTGCGCAGCTTGCCAACTGATAGAAAACAGTACCTTACCACTTTCCTGACGTTTCCAATCACATGAATATTCGATTGGAAGCTGTTTTGGACAACTTTTCTTTCCTTCATGCCAAACACTTGGCAGACCTCCGTGAAACGTCCAGAACACGATGGGAGATGTTTTCTGTGCTCCCGCAGGTTTTCCTTGCCAGACAGAGTGGAAAAGCTTTCTGCTAGGATGTAGACCACAAAAGACGCTAAAGACGAAGGTACGATGCTCTCCGGCGCTAAGCGCCGCTCCCGGGCTTCTTTCGGCAGAAGCGGCGCTAAGAGAGCACTGTGAGCGGTACAATCGTCTTTGCGCGAAGAAGCCGCTTCTTCGGCTCCGGGAGCCGGAGAGAGCGGCAGCATCGGAAAGGTGAAGAAGGAAGCTGTACAACACTGGGATTGTGTGCGCAGCTTGCCAACTGATAGAAAACAGCATCTTACCACTTTCCTGACGTTTCCAATCACATGAATATTCGATTGGAAGCTGTTTTGGACAACTTTTCTTTCCTTCATGCCAAACACTTGGCAGACATCCGTGCAACGTCCAGAACACGATGGGAGATGTTTTCTGTGCTCCCGCAGGTTTTCCTTGCCAGACAGAGTGGAAAAGCTTTCTGCTAGGATGTAGACCACAAAAGACGCTAAAGACGAAGGTACGATGCTCTCCGTAGCTAATAGCCGCTGCCGGGTTTCTTTCGGCAGAAGCGGCGCTAAGAGAGCACTGTGAGCGGTACAATCGTCTTTGCGCGAAGAAGCCGCTTCTTCGTCTCCGGGAGCCGGAGAGAGCGGCAGCATCGGAAAGGTGAAGAAGGAAGCTGTACAACACTGGGATTGTGTGCGCAGCTTGCCAACTGATAGAAAACAGTACCTTACACTTTCCTGACGTTTCCAATCACATGAATATTCGATTGGAAGCTGTTTTGGACAACTTTTCTTTCCTTCATGCCAAACACTTGGCAGACCTCCGTGCAACGTCCAGAACACGATGGGAGATGTTTTCTGTGCTCCCGCAGGTTTTCCTTGCCAGACAGAGTGGAAAAGCTTTCTGCTAGGATGTAGACCACAAAAGACGCTAAAGACGAAGGTACGATGCTCTCCGGAGCTAAGCGCCGCTCCCGGGCTTCTTTAGGCAGAAGCGGCGCTAAGAGAGCACTGTGAGCGGTACAATCGTCTTTGCGCGAAGAAGCCGCTTCTTCGGCTCCGGGAGCCGGAGAGAGCGGCAGCATCGGAAAGGTGAAGAAGGAAGCTGTACAACACTGGGATTGTGTGCGCAGCTTGCCAACTGATAGAAAACAGTACCTTACACTTTCCTGACGTTTCCAATCACATGAATATTCGATTGGAAGCTGTTTTGGACAACTTTTCTTTCCTTCATGCCAAACACTTGGCAGACCTCCGTGCAACGTCCAGAACACGATGGGAGATGTTTTCTGTGCTCCCACAGGTTTTCCTTGCCAGACAGAGTGGAAAAGCTTTCTGCTAGGATGTAGACCACAAAAGACGCTAAAGACGAAGGTACGATGCTCTCCGGAGCTAAGAGCCGCTCCCGGGCTTCTTTCGGCAGAAGCGGTGTTTAGAGAGCACTGTGAGCGGTACAATCGTCTTTGCGCGAAGAAGCCGCTTCTTCGGCTCCGGGAGCCGGAGAGAGCGGCAGCATCGGAAAGGTGAAGAAGGAAGCTGTACAACACTGGGATTGTGTGCGCAGCTTGCCAACTGATAGAAAACAGTACCTTACCACTTTCCTGACGTTTCCAATCACATGAATAATCGATTGGAAGCTGTTTTGGACAACTTTTCTTTCCTTCATGCCAAACACTTGGCAGACCTCCGTGCAACGTCCAGAACACGATGGGAGATGTTTTCTGTGCTCCCACAGGTTTTCCTTGCCAGACAGAGTGGAAAAGCTTTCTGCTAGGATGTAGACCACAAAAGACGCTAAAGACGAAGGTACGATGCTCTCCGGAGCTAAGAGCCGCTCCCGGGCTTCTTTCGGCAGAAGCGGCGCTAAGAGAGCACTGTGAGCGGTACAATCGTCTTTGCGCGAAGAAGCCGCTTCTTCGGCTCCGGGAGCCGGAGAGAGCGGCAGCATCAGAAAGGTGAAGAAGGAAGCTGTACAACACTGGGATTGTGTGCGCAGCTTGCCAACTGATAGAAAACAGTACCTTACCACTTTCCTGACTTTTCCAATCCCATGAATATGCGATTGGAAGCTGTTTTGGACAACTTTTCTTTCCTTCATGCCAAACACTTGGCAGACCTCCGTGCAACGTCCAGAACACGATGGGAGATGTTTTCTGTGCTCCCGCAGGTTTTCCTTGCCAGACAGAGTGGAAAAGCTTTCTGCTAGGATGTAGACCACAAAAGACGCTAAAGACGAAGGTACGATGCTCTCCGGAGCTAAGAGCCGCTGCCGGGCTTCTTTCGGCAGAAGCGGCGCTAAGAGAGCACTGTGAGCGGTACAATTGTCTTTGCGCGAAGAAGCCGCTTCTTCGGCTCCGGGAGCCGGAGAGAGCGGCAGCATCGGAAAGGTGAAGAAGGAAGCTGTACAACACTGGGATTGTGTGCGCAGCTTGCCAACTGATAGAAAACAGTACCTTACCACTTTCCTGACGTTTCCAATCACATGAATATTCGATTGGAAGATGTTTTGGACAACTTTTCTTTCCTTCATGCCAAACACTTGGCAGACATCCGTGCAACGTCCAGAACACGATGGGAGATGTTTTCTGTGCTCCCGCAGGTTTTCCTTGCCAGACAGAGTGGAAAAGCTTTCTGCTAGGATGTAGACCACAAAAGACGCTAAAGACGAAGGTACGATGCTCTCCGGAGCTAAGCGCCGCTCCCGGGCTTCTTTCGGCAGAAGCGGCGCTAAGAGAGCACTGTGAGCGGTACAATCGTCTTTGCGCAAAGAAGCCGCTTCTTCGGCTCCGGGAGCCGGAGAGAGCGGCAGCATCGGAAAGGTGAAGAAGGAAGCTGTACAACACTGGGATTGTGTGCGCAGCTTGCCAACTGATAGAAAACAGTACCTTACCACTTTCCTGACGTTTCCAATCACATGAATATGCCATTGGAAGCTGTTTTGGACAACTTTTCTTTCCTTCATGCCAAACACTTGGCAGACCTCTGTGCAACGTTTAGAACACGATGGGAGATGTTTTCTGTGCTCCCGCAGGTTTTCCTTGCCAGACAGAGTGGAAAAGCTTTCTGCTAGGATGTAGACCACAAAAGACGCTAAAGACGAAGGTACGATGCTCTCCGGAGCTAAGAGCCGCTCCCGGGCTTCTTTCGGCAGAAGCGGCGCTAAGAGAGCACTGTGAGCGGTACAATCGTCTTTGCGCGAAGAAGCCGCTTCTTCGGCTCCGGGAGCCGGAGAGAGCGGCAGCATCGGAAAGGTGAAGAAGGAAGCTGTACAACACTGGGATTGTGTGCGCAGCTTGCCAACTGATAGAAAACAGTACCTTACCACTTTCCTGACGTTTCCAATCACATGAATATTCGATTGGAAGCTGTTTTGGACAACTTTTCTTTCCTTCATGCCAAACACTTGGCAGACCTCCGTGCAACGTCCAGAACACGATGGGAGATGTTTTCTGTGCTCCCGCAGGTTTTCCTTGCCAGACAGAGTGGAAAAGCTTTCTGCTAGGATGTAGACCACAAAAGACGCTAAAGACGAAGGTACGATGCTCTCAGGAGCTAAGCGCCGCTCCCGGGCTTCTTTCGGCAGAAGCCACGCTAAGAGAGCACTGTGAGCGGTACAATCGTCTTTGCGCGAAGAAGCCGCTTCTTCGGCCCCTGGGAGCCGGAAAGAGCGGCAGCATCGGAAAGTTGAAGAAGGAAGCTGTACAACACTGGGATTGTGTGCGCAGCTTGCCAACTGATAGAAAATAGTACCTTACACTTTCCTGACGTTTCCAATCACATGAATATTCGATTGGAAGCTGTTTTGGACAACTTTTCTTTCCTTCATGCCAAACACTTGGCAGACCTCCGTGCAACGTCCAGAACACAATGGGAGATGTTTTCTGTGCTCCCACAGGTTTTCCTTGCCAGACAGAGTGGAAAAGCTTTCTGCTAGGATGTAGACCACAAAAGACGCTAAAGACGAAGGTACGATGCTCTCCGGAGCTAAGCGCCGCTCCCGGGCTTCTCTTAGGCAGAAGCGGCGCTAAGAGAGCACTGTGAGCGGTACAATCGTCTTTGCGCGAAGAAGCCGCTTCTTCGGCTCCGGGAGCCGGAGAGAGCGGCAGCATCGGAAAGGTGAAGAAGGAAGCTGTACAACACTGGGATTGTGTGCGCAGCTTGCCAACTGATAGAAAACAGTACCTTACCACTTTCCTGACGTTTCCAATCACATGAATATGCGATTGGAAGCTGTTTTGGACAACTTTTCTTTCCTTCATGCCAAACACTTGGCAGACCTCCGTGCAACGTCCAGAACACGATGGGAGATGTTTTCTTTGCTCCCGCAGGTTTTCCTTGCCAGACAGAGTGGAAAAGCTTTCTGCTAGGATGTAGACCACAAAAGACGCTAAAGACGAAGGTACGATGCTCTCCGGAGCTAAGCGCCGCTCCCGGGCTTCTTTCGGCAGAAGCGGCGCTAAGAGAGCACTGTGAGCGGTACAATCGTCTTTGCGCGAAGAAGCCGCTTCTTCGGCTCCGGGAACCGGAGAGAGCGGCAGCATCGGAAAGGTGAAGAAGGAAGCTGTACAACACTGGGATTGTGTGCGCAGCTTGCCAACTGATAGAAAACTGTACCTTACCACTTTCCTGACGTTTCCAATCACATGAATATGCCATTGGAAGCTGTTTTGGACAACTTTTCTTTCCTTCATGCCAAACACTTGGCAGACCTCCGTGCAACGTTTAGAACACGATGGGAGATGTTTTCTGTGCTCCCGCAGGTTTTCCTTGCCAGACAGAGTGGAAAAGCTTTCTGCTAGGATGTAGACCACAAAAGACGCTAAAGACGAAGGTACGATGCTCTCAGGAGCTAAGCGCCGCTCCCGGGCTTCTTTCGGCAGAAGCCACGCTAAGAGAGCACTGTGAGCGGTACAATCGTCTTTGCGCGAAGAAGCCGCTTCTTCGGCCCCTGGGAGCCGGAAAGAGCGGCAGCATCGGAAAGTTGAAGAAGGAAGCTGTACAACACTGGGATTGTGTGCGCAGCTTGCCAACTGATAGAAAATAGTACCTTACACTTTCCTGACGTTTCCAATCACATGAATATTCGATTGGAAGCTGTTTTGGACAACTTTTCTTTCCTTCATGCCAAACACTTGGCAGACCTCCGTGCAACGTCCAGAACACAATGGGAGATGTTTTCTGTGCTCCCACAGGTTTTCCTTGCCAGACAGAGTGGAAAAGCTTTCTGCTAGGATGTAGACCACAAAAGACGCTAAAGACGAAGGTACGATGCTCTCCGGAGCTAAGCGCCGCTCCCGGGCTTCTCTTAGGCAGAAGCGGCGCTAAGAGAGCACTGTGAGCGGTACAATCGTCTTTGCGCGAAGAAGCCGCTTCTTCGGCTCCGGGAGCCGGAGAGAGCGGCAGCATCGGAAAGGTGAAGAAGGAAGCTGTACAACACTGGGATTGTGTGCGCAGCTTGCCAACTGATAGAAAACAGTACCTTACCACTTTCCTGACGTTTCCAATCACATGAATATGCGATTGGAAGCTGTTTTGGACAACTTTTCTTTCCTTCATGCCAAACACTTGGCAGACCTCCGTGCAACGTCCAGAACACGATGGGAGATGTTTTCTTTGCTCCCGCAGGTTTTCCTTGCCAGACAGAGTGGAAAAGCTTTCTGCTAGGATGTAGACCACAAAAGACGCTAAAGACGAAGGTACGATGCTCTCCGGAGCTAAGCGCCGCTCCCGGGCTTCTTTCGGCAGAAGCGGCGCTAAGAGAGCACTGTGAGCGGTACAATCGTCTTTGCGCGAAGAAGCCGCTTCTTCGGCTCCGGGAACCGGAGAGAGCGGCAGCATCGGAAAGGTGAAGAAGGAAGCTGTACAACACTGGGATTGTGTGCGCAGCTTGCCAACTGATAGAAAACTGTACCTTACCACTTTCCTGACGTTTCCAATCACATGAATATGCCATTGGAAGCTGTTTTGGACAACTTTTCTTTCCTTCATGCCAAACACTTGGCAGACCTCCGTGCAACGTTTAGAACACGATGGGAGATGTTTTCTGTGCTCCCGCAGGTTTTCCTTGCCAGACAGAGTGGAAAAGCTTTCTGCTAGGATGTAGACCACAAAAGACGCTAAAGACGAAGGTACGATGCTCTCAGGAGCAAAGCGCCGCTCCCGGGCTTCTTTCGGCAGAAGCCACGCTAAGAGAGCACTGTGAGCGGTACAATCGTCTTTGCGCGAAGAAGCCGCTTCTTCGGCCCCTGGGAGCCGGAAAGAGCGGCAGCATCGGAAAGGTGAAGAAGGAAGCTGTACAACACTGGGATTGTGTGCGCAGCTTGCCAACTGATAGAAAATAGTACCTTACACTTTCCTGACGTTTCCAATCACATGAATATTCGATTGGAAGCTGTTTTGGACAACTTTTCTTTCCTTCATGCCAAACACTTGGCAGACCTCCGTGCAACGTCCAGAACACAATGGGAGATGTTTTCTGTGCTCCCACAGGTTTTCCTTGCCAGAGAGAGTGGAAAAGCTTTCTGCTAGGATGTAGACCACAAAAGACGCTAAAGACGAAGGTACGATGCTCTCCGGAGCTAAGCGCCGCTCCCGGGCTTCTTTAGGCAGAAGCGGCGCTAAGAGAGCACTGTGAGCGGTACAATCGTCTTTGCGCGAAGAAGCCGCTTCTTCGGCTCCGGGAGCCGGAGAGAGCGGCAGCATCGGAAAGGTGAAGAAGGAAGCTGTACAACACTGGGATTGTGTGCGCAGCTTGCCAACTGATAGAAAACAGTACCTTACCACTTTCCTGACGTTTCCAATCACATGAATATGCGATTGGAAGCTGTTTTGGACAACTATTCTTTCCTTCATGCCAAACACTTGGCAGACCTCCGTGCAACGTCCAGAACACGATGGGAGATGTTTTCTTTGCTCCCGCAGGTTTTCCTTGCCAGACAGAGTGGAAAAGCTTTCTGCTAGGATGTAGACCACAAAAGACGCTAAAGACAAAGGTACGATGCTCTCCGGAGCTAAGCGCCGCTCCCGGGCTTCTTTCGGCAGAAGCGGCGCTAAGAGAGCACTGTGAGCGGTACAATCGTCTTTGCGCGAAGAAGCCGCTTCTTCGGCTCCGGGAACCGGAGAGAGCGGCAGCATCGGAAAGGTGAAGAAGGAAGCTGTACAACACTGGGATTGTGTGCGCAGCTTGCCAACTGATAGAAAACTGTACCTTACCACTTTCCTGACGTTTCCAATCACATGAATATGCCATTGGAAGCTGTTTTGGACAACTTTTCTTTCCTTCATGCCAAACACTTGGCAGACCTCCGTGCAACGTTTAGAACACGATGGGAGATGTTTTCTGTGCTCCCGCAGGTTTTCCTTGCCAGACAGAGTGGAAAAGCTTCTGCTAGGATGTAGACCACAAAAGACGCTAAAGACGAAGGTACGATGCTCTCCGGAGCTAAGCGACGCCCCCGGGCTTCTTTCGGCAGAAGCGGCGCTAAGAGAGCACTGTGAGCGGTACAATCGTCTTTGCGCGAAGAAGCCGCTTCTTCGGCTCCGGGAGCCGGAGAGAGCGGCAGCATCGGAAAGGTGAAGAAGGAAGCTGTACAACACTGGGATTGTGTGCGCAGCTTGCCAACTGATAGAAAACTGTACCTTACCACTTTCCTGACGTTTCCAATCACATGAATATGCCATTGGAAGCTGTTTTGGACAACTTTTCTTTCCTTCATGCCAAACACTTGGCAGACCTCCGTGCAACGTCCAGAACACGATGGGAGATGTTTTCTGTGCTCCCGCAGGTTTTCCTTGCCAGACAGAGTGGAAAAGCTTTCTGCTAGGATGTAGACCACAAAAGACGCTAAAGACGAAGGTACGATGCTCTCCGGAGCTAAGCGCCGCTCCCGGGCTTCTTTCGGCAGAAGCGGCGCTAAGAGAGCACTGTGAGCGGTACAATGGTCTTTGCGCGAAGAAGCCGCTTCCTCGGCTCCGGGAGCCGGGGAGAGCGGCAGCATCGGAAAGGTGAAGAAGGAAGCTGTACAACACTGAGATTGTGTGCGCAGCTTGCCAACTGATAGAAAACAGTACCTTACCACTTTCCTGACGTTTCCAATCACATGAATATTCGATTGGAAGCTGTTTTGGACAACTTTTCTTTCCTTCATGCCAAACACTTGGCAGACCTCCGTGCAACGTCCAGAACACGATGGGAGATGTTTTCTGTGCTCCCGCAGGTTTTCCTGGCCAGACAGAGTGGAAAAGCTTTCTGCTAGGATGTAGACCACAAAAGACGCTAAAGACGAAGGTACGATGCTCTCCGGAGCTAAGCGCCGCTCCCGGGCTTCTTTCGGCAGAAGCCGCGCTAAGAGAGCACTGTGAGCGGTACAATCGTCTTTGCGCGAAGAAGCCGCTTCTTCGGCTCCAGGAGCCGGAGAGAGCGGCAGCATCGGAAAGGTGAAGAAGGAAGCTGTATGTACAACACTGGGATTGTGTGCGCAGCTTGCCAACTGATAGAAAACAGTACCTTACCACTTTCCTGACGTTTCCAATCACATGAATATGCGATTGGAAGCTGTTTTGGACAACTTTTCTTTCCTTCATGCCAAACACTTGGCAGACCTCCGTGCAACGTCCAGAACACGATGGGAGATGTTTTCTGTGCTCCCGCAGGTTTTCCTTGCCAGACAGAGTGGAAAAGCTTTCTGCTAGGATGTAGACCACAAAAGACGCTAAAGACGAAGGTACGATGCTCTCCGGAGCTAAGCGCCGCTCCCGGGCTTCTTTCGGCAGAAGCGGCGCTAAGAGAGCACTGTGAGCGGTACAATCGTCTTTGCGCGAAGAAGCCGCTTCTTCGGCTCCGGGAGCCGGAGAGAGCGGCAGCATCGGAAAGGTGAAGAAGGAAGCTGTACAACACTGGGATTGTGTGCGCAGCTTGCCAACTGATAGAAAACAGTACCTTACCACTTTCCTGACGTTTCCAATCACATGAATATGCCATTGGAAGCTGTTTTGGACAACTTTTCTTTCCTTCATGCCAAACACTTGGCAGACCTCTGTGCAACGTTTAGAACACGATGGGAGATGTTTTCTGTGCTCCCGCAGGTTTTCCTTGCCAGACAGAGTGGAAAAGCTTTCTGCTAGGATGTAGACCACAAAAGACGCTAAAGACGAAGGTACGATGCTCTCCGGAGCTAAGAGCCGCTCCCGGGCTTCTTTCGGCAGAAGCGGCGCTAAGAGAGCACTGTGAGCGGTACAATCGTCTTTGCGCGAAGAAGCCGCTTCTTCGGCTCCGGGAGCCGGAGAGAGCGGCAGCATCGGAAAGGTGAAGAAGGAAGCTGTACAACACTGGGATTGTGTGCGCAGCTTGCCAACTGATAGAAAACAGTACCTTACCACTTTCCTGACGTTTCCAATCACATGAATATGCGATTGGAAGCTGTTTTGGACAACTTTTCTTTCCTTCATGCCAAACACTTGGCAGACCTCCGTGCAACGTCCAGAACACGATGGGAGATGTTTTCTGTGCTCCCGCAGGTTTTCCTTGCCAGACAGAGTGGAAAAGCTTTCTGCTAGGATGTAGACCACAAAAGACGCTAAAGACGAAGGTACGATGCTCTCCGGAGCTAAGCGCCGCTCCCGGGCGTCTTTCGGCAGAAGCGGCGCTAAGAGAGCACTGTGAGCGGTACAATCGTCTTTGCGCGAAGAAGCCGCTTCTTCGGCTCGGGGAGCCGGAGAGAGCGGCAGCATCGGAAATGTGAAGAAGGAAGCTGTACAACACTGGGATTGTGTGCGCAGCTTGCCAACTGATAGAAAACAGTACCTTACCACTTTCCTGACGTTTCCAATCACATGAATATGCCATTGGAAGCTGTTTTGGACAACTTTTCTTTCCTTCATGCCAAACACTTGGCAGACCTCCGTGCAACGTCCAGAACACGATGGGAGATGTTTTCTGTGCTCCCACAGGTTTTCCTTGCCAGACAGAGTGGAAAAGCTTTCTGCTAGGATGTAGACCACAAAAGACGCTAAAGACGAAGGTACGATGCTCTCCGGAGCTAAGAGCCGCTCCCGGGCTTCTTTCGGCAGAAGGGGTGTTTAGAGAGCACTGGGAGCGGTACAATCGTCTTTGGGCGAAGAAGCCGCTTCTTCGGCTCCGGGAGCCGGAGAGAGCGGCAGCATCGGAAAGGTGAAGAAGGAAGCTGTACAACACTGGGATTGTGTGCGCAGCTTGCCAACTGATAGAAAACAGTACCTTACCACTTTCCTGACGTTTCCAATCACATGAATAATCGATTGGAAGCTGTTTTGGACAACTTTTCTTTCCTTCATGCCAAACACTTGGCAGACCTCCGTGCAACGTCCAGAACACGATGGGAGATGTTTTCTGTGCTCCCACAGGTTTTCCTTGCCAGACAGAGTGGAAAAGCTTTCTGCTAGGATGTAGACCACAAAAGACGCTAAAGACGAAGGTACGATGCTCTCCGGAGCTAAGAGCCGCTCCCGGGCTTCTTTCGGCAGAAGCGGCGCTAAGAGAGCACTGTGAGCGGTACAATCGTCTTTGCGCGAAGAAGCCACTTCTTCGGCTCCGGGAGCCGGAGAGAGCGGCAGCATCAGAAAGGTGAAGAAGGAAGCTGTACAACACTGGGATTGTGTGCGCAGCTTGCCAACTGATAGAAAACAGTACCTTACCACTTTCCTGACTTTTCCAATCCCATGAATATGCGATTGGAAGCTGTTTTGGACAACTTTTCTTTCCTTCATGCCAAACACTTGGCAGACCTCCGTGCAACGTCCAGAACACGATGGGAGATGTTTTCTGTGCTCCCGCAGGTTTTCCTTGCCAGACAGAGTGGAAAAGCTTTCTGCTAGGATGTAGACCACAAAAGACGCTAAAGACGAAGGTACGATGCTCTCCGGAGCTAAGAGCCGCTCCCGGGGTTCTTTCGGCAGAAGCGGCACTAAGAGAGCACTGTGAGCGGTACAATTGTCTTTGCGCGAAGAAGCCGCTTCTTCGGCTCCGGGAGCCGGAGAGAGCGGCAGCATCGGAAAGGTGAAGAAGGAAGCTGTACAACACTGGGATTGTGTGCGCAGCTTGCCAACTGATAGAAAACAGTACCTTACCACTTTCCTGACGTTTCCAATCACATGAATATTCGATTGGAAGATGTTTTGGACAACTTTTCTTTCCTTCATGCCAAACACTTGGCAGACATCCGTGCAACGTCCAGAACACGATGGGAGATGTTTTCTGTGCTCCCGCAGGTTTTCCTTGCCAGACAGAGTGGAAAAGCTTTCTGCTAGGATGTAGACCACAAAAGACGCTAAAGACGAAGGTACGATGCTCTCCGGAGCTAAGCGCCGCTCCCGGGCTTCTTTCGGCAGAAGCGGCGCTAAGAGAGCACTGTGAGCGGTACAATCGTCTTTGCGCGAAGAAGCCGCTTCTTCGGCTCCGGGAGCCGGAGAGAGCGGCAGCATCGGAAAGGTGAAGAAGGAAGCTGTACAACACTGGGATTGTGTGCGCAGCTTGCCAACTGATAGAAAACAGTACCTTACACTTTCCTGACGTTTCCAATCACATGAATATGCGATTGGAAGCTGTTTTGGACAACTTTTCTTTCCTTCATGCCAAACACTTGGCAGACCTCCGTGCAACGTCCAGAACACGATGGGAGATGTTTTCTGTGCTCCCGCAGGTTTTCCTTGCCAGACAGAGTGGAAAAGCTTTCTGCTAGGATGTAGACCACAAAAGACGCTAAAGACGAAGGTACGATGCTCTCCGGAGCTAAGCGCCGCTCCCGGGCTTCTTTCGGCAGAAGCGGCGCTAAGAGAGCACTGTGAGCGGTACAATCGTCTTTGCGCGAAGAAGCCGCTTCTTCGGCTCCGGGAGCCGGAGAGAGCGGCAGCATCGGAAAGGTGAAGAAGGAAGCTGTACAACACTGGGATTGTGTGCGCAGCTTGCCAACTGATAGAAAACAGTACCTTACCACTTTCCTGACGTTTCCAATCACATGAATATGCCATTGGAAGCTGTTTTGGACAACTTTTCTTTCCTTCATGCCAAACACTTGGCAGACCTCTGTGCAACGTTTAGAACACGATGGGAGATGTTTTCTGTGCTCCCGCAGGTTTTCCTTGCCAGACAGAGTGGAAAAGCTTTCTGCTAGGATGTAGACCACAAAAGACGCTAAAGACGAAGGTACGATGCTGTCCGGAGCTAAGAGCCGCTCCCGGGCTTCTTTCGGCAGAAGCGGCGCTAAGAGAGCACTGTGAGCGGTACAATGGTCTTTGCGCGAAGAAGCCGCTTCTTCGGCTCCGGGAGCCGGAGAGAGCGGCAGCATCGGAAAGGTGAAGAAGGAAGCTGTACAACACTGGGATTGTGTGCGCAGCTTGCCAACTGATAGAAAACAGTACCTTACCACTTTCCTGACGTTTCCAATCACATGAATATGCGATTGGAAGCTGTTTTGGACAACTTTTCTTTCCTTCATGCCAAACACTTGGCAGACCTCCGTGCAACGTCCAGAACACGATGGGAGATGTTTTCTGTGCTCCCGCAGGTTTTCCTTGCCAGACAGAGTGGAAAAGCTTTCTGCTAGGATGTAGACCACAAAAGACGCTAAAGACGAAGGTACGATGCTCTCCGGAGCTAAGCGCCGCTCCCGGGCGTCTTTCGGCAGAAGCGGCGCTAAGAGAGCACTGTGAGCGGTACAATCGTCTTTGCGCGAAGAAGCCGCTTCTTCGGCTCGGGGAGCCGGAGAGAGCGGCAGCATCGGAAAGGTGAAGAAGGAAGCTGTACAACACTGGGATTGTGTGCGCAGCTTGCCAACTGATAGAAAACAGTACCTTACCACTTTCCTGACGTTTCCAATCACATGAATATGCCATTGGAAGCTGTTTTGGACAACTTTTCTTTCCTTCATGCCAAACACTTGGCAGACCTCCGTGCAACGTCCAGAACACGATGGGAGATGTTTTCTGTGCTCCCGCGGGTTTTCCTTGCCAGACAGAGTGGAAAAGCTTTCTGCTAGGATGTAGACCACAAAAGATGCTAAAGACGAAGGTACGATGCTCTCCGGAGCTAAGAGCCGCTCCCGGGCTTCTTTCGGCAGAAGCGGCGCTAAGAGAGCACTGTGAGCGGTACAATGGTCTTTGCGCGAAGAAGCCGCTTCTTCGGCTCCGGGAGCCGGAGAGAGCGGCAGCATCGGAAAGGTGAAGAAGGAAGCTGTACAACACTGGGATTGTGTGCGCAGCTTGCCAACTGATAGAAAACAGTACCTTACCACTTTCCTGACGTTTCCAATCACATGAATATTCGATTGGAAGCTGTTTTGGACAACTTTTCTTTCCTTCATGCCAAACACTAGGCAGACCTCCGTGCAACGTCTAGAACACGATGGGAGATGATTTCTGTACTCCCGCAGGTTTTCCTTGCCAGACAGAGTGGAAAAGCTTTCTGCTAGGATGTAGACCACAAAAGACGCTAAAGACGAAGGTACAATGCTGTCCGGAGCTAAGAGCCGCTCCGGGGATTCTTTCGGCAGAAGCAGCGCTAAGAGAGCACTGTGAGCGGTACAATCGTCTTTGCGCGAAGAAGCCGCTTCATCGGCTCCGGGAGCCGGAGAGAGCGGCAGCATCAGAAAGGTGAAGAAGGAAGCTGTACAACACTGGGATTGTGTGCGCAGCTTGCCAACTGATAGAAAACAGTACCTTACCACTTTCCTGACGTTTCCAATCACATGAATATGCGATTGGAAGCTGTTTTGGACAACTTTTCTTTCCTTCATGCCAAACACTTGGCAGACCTCCGTGCAACGTCCAGAACACGATGGGAGATGTTTTCTGTGCTCCCGCAGGTTTTCCTTGCCAGACAGAGTGGAAAAGCTTTCTGCTAGGATGTAGACCACAAAAGACGCTAAAGACGAAGGTACGATGCTCTCCGGAGCTAAGCGCCGCTCCCGGGCTTCTTTCGGCAGAAGCGGCGCTAAGAGAGCACTGTGAGCGGTACAATCGTCTTTGCGCGAAGAAGCCGCTTCTTCGGCTCCGGGAGCCGGAGAGAGCGGCAGCATCGGAAAGGTGAAGAAGGAAGCTGTACAACACTGGGATTGTGTGCACAGCTTGCCAACTGATAGAAAACAGTACCTTACACTTTCCTGACGTTTCCAATCACATGAATATTCGATTGGAAGCTGTTTTGGACAACTTTTCTTTCCTTCATGCCAAACACTTGGCAGACCTCCGTGCAACGTCCAGAACACGATGGGAGATGTTTTCTGTGCTCCCGCAGGTTTTCCTTGCCAGACAGAGTGGAAAAGCTTTCTGCTAGGATGTAGACCACAAAAGACGCTAAAGACGAAGGTACGATGCTCTCCGGAGCTAAGAGCCGCTCCCGGGCTTCTTTCGGCAGAAGCGGCGCTAAGAGAGCACTGTGAGCGGTACAATCGTCTTTGGGCGAAGAAGCCGCTTCTTCGGCTCCGGGAGCCGGAGAGAGCGGCAGCATCGGAAAGGTGAAGAAGGAAGCTGTACAACACTGGGATTGTGTGCGCAGCTTGCCAACTGATAGAAAACAGTACCTTACCACTTTCCTGACGTTTCCAATCACATGAATATGCCATTGGAAGCTGTTTTGGACAACTTTTCTTTCCTTCATGCCAAACACTTGGCAGACCTCCGTGCAACGTCCAGAACACGATGGGAGATGTTTTCTGTGCTCCCGCAGGTTTTCCTTGCCAGACAGAGTGGAAAAGCTTTCTGCTAGGATGTAGACCACAAAAGACGCTAAAGACGAAGGTACGATGCTCTCCGGAGCTAAGCGCCGCTCCCGGGCTTCTTTCGGCAGAAGCGGCGCTAAGAGAGCACTGTGAGCGGTACAATCGTCTTTGCGCGAAGAAGCCGCTTCTTCGGCTCCGGGAGCCGGAGAGAGCGGCAGCATCGGAAAGGTGAAGAAGGAAGCTGTACAACACTGGGATTGTGTGCGCAGCTTGCCAACTGATAGAAAACAGTACCTTACCACTTTCCTGACGTTTCCAATCACATGAATATTCGATTGGAAGCTGTTTTGGACAACTTTTCTTTCCTTCATGCCAAACACTTGGCAGACCTCCGTGCAACGTCTAGAACACGATGGGAGATGATTTCTGTACTCCCGCAGGTTTTCCTTGCCAGACAGAGTGGAAAAGCTTTCTGCTAGGATGTAGACCACAAAAGACGCTAAAGACGAAGGTACGATGCTCTCCGGAGCTAAGAGCCGCTCCGGGGATTCTTTCGGCAGAAGCAGCGGAAAGAGAGCACTGTGAGCGGTACAATCGTCTTTGCGCGAAGAAGCCGCTTCATCGGCTCCGGGAGCCGGAGAGAGCGGCAGCATCGGAAAGGTGAAGAAGGAAGCTGTACAACACTGGGATTGTGTGCGCAGCTTGCCAACTGATAGAAAACAGTACCTTACCACTTTCCTGACGTTTCCAATCACATGAATATGCGATTGGAAGCTGTTTTGGACAACTTTTCTTTCCTTCATGCCAAACACTTGGCAGACCTCCGTGCAACGTCCAGAACACGATGGGAGATGTTTTCTGTGCTCCCGCAGGTTTTCCTTGCCAGACAGAGTGGAAAAGCTTTCTGCTAGGATGTAGACCACAAAAGACGCTAAAGACGAAGGTACGATGCTCTCCGGAGCTAAGCGCTGCTCCCGGGCTTCTTTCGGCAGAAGCGGCGCTAAGAGAGCACTGTGAGCGGTACAATCGTCTTTGCGCGAAGAAGCCGCTTCTTCGGCTCCGGGAGCCGGAGAGAGCGGCAGCATCGGAAAGGTGAAGAAGGAAGCTGTACAACACTGGGATTGTGTGCGCAGCTTGCCAACTGATAGAAAACAGTACCTTACCACTTTCCTGACGTTTCCAATCACATGAATATTCGATTGGAAGCTGTTTTGGACAACTTTTCTTTCCTTCATGCCAAACACTTGGCAGACCTCCGTGCAACGTCCAGAACACGATGGGAGATGTTTTCTGTGCTCCCGCAGGTTTTCCTTGCCAGACAGAGTGGAAAAGCTTTCTGCTAGGATGTAGACCACAAAAGACGCTAAAGACGAAGGTACGATGCTCTCCGGAGCTAAGCGCCGCTCCCGGGCTTCTTTCGGCAGAAGCGGCGCTAAGAGAGCACTGTGAGCGGTACAATCGTCTTTGCGCGAAGAAGCCGCTTCTTCGGCTCCGGGAGCCGGAGAGAGCGGCAGCATCGGAAAGGTGAAGAAGGAAGCTGTACAACACTGGGATTGTGTGCGCAGCTTGCCAACTGATAGAAAACAGTACCTTACACTTTCCTGACGTTTCCAATCACATGAATATTCGATTGGAAGCTGTTTTGGACAACTTTTCTTTCCTTCATGCCAAACACTAGGCAGACCTCCGTGCAACGTCTAGAACACGATGGGAGATGTTTTCTGTGCTCCCGCAGGTTTTCCTTGCCAGACAGAGTGGAAAAGCTTTCTGCTAGGATGTAGACCACAAAAGACGCTAAAGACGAAGGTACGATGCTCTCCGGAGCTAAGAGCCGCTCCCGGGCTTCTTTCGGCAGAAGCGGCGCTAAGAGAGCACTGTGAGCGGTACAATCGTCTTTGCGCGAAGAAGCCGCTTCTTCGGCTCCGGGAGCCGGAGAGAGCGGCAGCATCGGAAAGGTGAAGAAGGAAGCTGTACAACACTGGGATTGTGTGCGCAGCTTGCCAACTGATAGAAAACAGTACCTTACCACTTTCCTGACGTTTCCAATCACATGAATATTCGATTGGAAGCTGTTTTGGACAACTTTTCTTTCCTTCATGCCAAACACTTGGCAGACCTCCGTGCAACGTCCAGAACACGATGGGAGATGTTTTCTGTGCTCCCGCAGGTTTTCCTTGCCAGACAGAGTGGAAAAGCTTTCTGCTAGGATGTAGACCACAAAAGACGCTAAAGACGAAGGTACGATGCTCTCCGGAGCTAAGAGCCGCTCCCGGGCTTCTTTCGGCAGAAGCGGCGCTAAGAGAGCACTGTGAGCGGTACAATCGTCTTTGCGCGAAGAAGCCGCTTCTTCGGCTCCGGGAGCCGGAGAGAGCGGCAGCATCGGAAAGGTGAAGAAGGAAGCTGTACAACACTGGGATTGTGTGCGCAGCTTGCCAACTGATAGAAAACAGTACCTTACCACTTTCCTGACGTTTCCAATCACATGAATATTCGATTGGAAGCTGTTTTGGACAACTTTTCTTTCCTTCATGCCAAACACTTGGCAGACCTCCGTGCAACGTCCAGAACACGATGGGAGATGTTTTCTGTGCTCCCGCAGGTTTTCCTTGCCAGACAGAGTGGAAAAGCTTTCTGCTAGGATGTAGACCACAAAAGACGCTAAAGACGAAGGTACGATGCTCTCCGGAGCTAAGAGCCGCTCCCGGGCTTCTTTCGGCAGAAGCGGCGCTAAGAGAGCACTGTGAGCGGTACAATCGTCTTTGCGCGAAGAAGCCGCTTCTTCGGCTCCGGGAGCCGGAGAGAGCGGCAGCATCGGAAAGGTGAAGAAGGAAGCTGTACAACACTGGGATTGTGTGCGCAGCTTGCCAACAGATAGAAAACAGTACCTTACACGTTCCTGACGTTTCCAATCACATGAATATTCGATTGGAAGCTGTTTTGGACAACTTTTCTTTCCTTCATGCCAAACACTTGGCAGACCTCCGTGCAACATCCAGAACACGATGGGAGATGTTTTCTGTGCTCCCGCAGGTTTTCCTTGCCAGACAGAGTGGAAAAGCTTTCTGCTAGGATGTAGACCACAAAAGACCCTAAAGACGAAGGTACGATGCTCTCCGGAGCTAAGAGCCGCTCCCGGGCTTCTTTCGGCTGAAGCGGCGCTAAGAGAGCACTGTGAGCGGTACAATCGTCTTTGCGCGAAGAAGCCGCTTCTTCGGCTCCGGGAGCCGGAGAGAGCGGCAGCATCGGAAAGGTGAAGAAGGAAGCTGTACAACACTGGGATTGTGTGCGCAGCTTGCCAACTGATAGAAAACAGTACCTTACCACTTTCCTGACGTTTCCAATCACATGAATAATCGATTGGAAGCTGTTTTGGACAACTTTTCTTCCCTTCATGCCAAACACTTGGCAGACCTCCGTGCAACGTCCAGAACACGATGGGAGATGTTTTCTGTGCTCCCGCAGGTTTTCCTTGCCAGACAGAGTGGAAAAGCTTTCTGCTAGGATGTAGACCACAAAAGACGCTAAAGACGAAGGTACGATGCTCTCCGGAGCTAAGAGCCGCTCCCGGGCTTCTTTCGGCAGAAGCGGCGCTAAGAGAGCACTGTGAGCGGTACAATCGTCTTTGGGCGAAGAAGCCGCTTCTTCGGCTCCGGGAGCCGGAGAGAGCGGCAGCATCAGGAAGGTGAAGAAGGAAGCTGTACAACACTGGGATTGTGTGCGCAGCTTGCCAACTGATAGAAAACACTACCTTACACTTTCCTGACGTTTCCAATCACATGAATATTCGATTGGAAGCTGTTTTGGACAACTTTTCTTTCCTTCATGCCAAACACTTGGCAGACCTCCGTGCAACGTCCAGAACACGATGGGAGATGTTTTCTGTGCTCCCGCAGGTTTTCCTTGCCAGACAGAGTGGAAAAGCTTTCTGCTAGGATGTAGACCACAAAAGACGCTAAAGACGAATGTACGATGCTCTCCGGAGCTAAGCGCCGCTCCCGGGCTTCTTTCGGCAGAAGCGGCGCTAAGAGAGCACTGTGAGCGGCACAATCGTCTTTGGGCGAAGAAACCGATTCTTCGGCTCCGGGAGCCGGAGAGAGCGGCAGCATCGGAAAGGTGAAGAAGGAAGCTGTACAACACTGGGATTGTGTGCGCAGCTTGCCAACTGATAGATAACAGTACCTTACCACTTTCCTGACGTTTCCAATCACATGAATATGCCATTGGAAGCTGTTTTGGACAACTTTTCTTTCCTTCATGCCAAACACTTGGCAGACCTCCGTGCAACGTCCAGAACACGATGGGAGATGTTTTCTGTGCTCCCGCAGGTTTTCCTTGCCAGAAAGAGTGGAAAAGCTTTCTGCTAGGATGTAGACCACAAAAGACGCTAAAGACGAAGGTACGATGCTCTCCGGAGCTAAGCGCCGCTCCCGGGCTTCTTTCGGCAGAAGCGGCACTAAGAGAGGACTGTGAGCGGTACAATCGTCTTTGCGCGAAGAAGCCGCTTCTTCGGCTCCGGGAGCCGGAGAGAGCGGCAGCATCGGAAAGGTGAAGAAGGAAGCTGTACAACACTGGGATTGTGTGCACAGCTTGCCAACTGATAGAAAACAGTACCTTACACTTTCCTGACGTTTCCAATCACATGAATATTCGATTGGAAGCTGTTTTGGACAACTTTTCTTTCCTTCATGCCAAACACTTGGCAGACCTCCGTGCAACGTCCAGAACACGATGGGAGATGTTTTCTGTGCTCCCGCAGGTTTTCCTTGCCAGACAGAGTGGAAAAGCTTTCTGCTAGGATGTAGACCACAAAAGACGCTAAAGACGAAGGTACGATGCTCTCCGGAGCTAAGAGCCGCTCCCGGGCTTCTTTCGGCAGAAGCGGCACTAAGAGAGCACTGTGAGCGGTACAATCGTCTTTGCGCGAAGAAGCCGCTTCTTCGGCTCCGGGAGCCGGAGAGAGCGGCAGCATCGGAAAGGTGAAGAAGGAAGCTGTACAACACTGGGATTGTGTGCGCAGCTTGCCAACTGATAGAAAACAGTACCTTACCACTTTCCTGACATTTCCAATCACATGAATAATCGATTGGAAGCTGTTTTGGACAACTTTTCTTCCCTTCATGCCAAACACTTGGCAGACCTCCGTGCAACGTCCAGAACAGGATGGGAGATGTTTTCTGTGCTCCCGCAGGTTTTCCTTGCCAGACAGAGTGGAAAAGCTTTCTGCTAGGATGTAGACCACAAAAGACGCTAAAGACGAAGGTACGATGCTCTCCGGAGCTAAGAGCCGCTCCCGGGCTTCTTTCGGCAGAAGCGGCGCTAAGAGAGCACTGTGAGCGGTACAATCGTCTTTGTGCGAAGAAGCCGCTTCTTCGGCTCCGGGAGCCGGAGAGAGCGGCAGCATCAGAAAGGTGAAGAAGGAAGCTGTACAACACTGGGATTGTGTGCGCAGCTTGCCAACTGATAGAAAACAGTACCTTACACTTTCCTGACGTTTCCAATCACATGAATATTCGATTGGAAGCTGTTTTGGACAACTTTTCTTTCCTTCATGCCAAACACTTGGCAGACCTCCGTGCAACGTCCAGAACACGATGGGAGATGTTTTCTGTGCTCCCGCAGGTTTTCCTTGCCAGACAGAGTGGAAAAGCTTTCTGCTAGGATGTAGACCACAAAAGATGCTAAAGACAAAGGTACGATGCTCTCCGGAGCTAAGAGCCGCTGCCGGGCTTCTTTCGGCAGAAGCGGCGCTAAGAGAGCACTGTGAGCGGTACAATCATCTTTGCACGAAGAAGCCGCTTCTTCGGCTCCGGGAGCCGGAGAGAGCGGCAGCATCGGAAAGGTGAAGAAGGAAGCTGTACAACACTGGGATTGTGTGCGCAGCTTGCCAACTGATAGAAAACAGTACCTTACCACTTTCCTGACGTTTCCACTCACATGAATATGCCATTGGAAACTGTTTTGGACAACTTTTCTTTCCGTCATGCCAAACACTTGGCAGACCTCCGTGCAACGTCCAGAACACGATGGGAGTTGTTTTCTGTGCTCCCGCAAGTTTTCCTTGCCAGACAGAGTGGAAAAGCTTTCTGCTAGGATGTAGACCACAAAAGACGCTAAAGACGAAGGTACGATGCTCTCCGGAGCTAAGAGCCGCTCCCGGGCTTCTTTCGGCAGAAGCGGCGCTAAGAGAGCACTGTGAGCGGTACAATCGTCTTTGCGCGAAGAAGCCGCTTCTTCAGCTCCGGGAGCCGGAGAGAGCGGCAGCATCGGAAAGGTGAAGAAGGAAGCTGTACAACACTGGGATTGTGTGCGCAGCTTGCCAACTGATAGAAAACTGTACCTTACCACTTTCCTGACGTTTCCAATCACATGAATATTCGATTGGAAGCTGTTTTGGACAACTTTTCTTTCCTTCATGCCAAACACTTGGCAGACCTCCGTGCAACGTCCAGAACACGATGGGAGATGTTTTCTGTGCTCCCACAGGTTTTCCTTGCCAGACAGAGTGGAAAAGCTTTCTGCTAGGATGTAGACCACAAAAGACGCTAAAGACGAAGGTACGATGCTCTCCGGAGCTAAGCGCCGCTCCCGGGCTTCTTTCGGCAGAAGCCACGCTAAGAGAGCACTGTGAGCGGTACAATCGTCTTTGCGCGAAGAAGCCGCTTCTTCGGCCCCTGGGAGCCGGAGAGAGCGGCAGCATCGGAAAGGTGAAGAAGGAAGCTGTACAACACTGGGATTGTGTGCGCAGCTTGCCAACTGATAGAAAACAGTACCTTACACTTTCCTGACGTTTCCAATCACATGAATATTCGATTGGAAGCTGTTTTCGACAACTTTTCTTTCCTTCATGCCAAACACTTGGCAGACCTCCGTGCAACGTCCAGAACACAATGGGAGATGTTTTCTGTGCTCCCACAGGTTTTCCTTGCCAGACAGAGTGGAAAAGCTTTCTGCTAGGATGTAGACCACAAAAGACGCTAAAGACGAAGGTACGATGCTCTCCGGAGCTAAGCGCCGCTCCCGGGCTTCTTTCGGCAGAAGCGGCGCTAAGAGAGCACTGTGAGCGGTACAATGGTCTTTGCGCGAAGAAGCCGCTTCTTCGGCTCCGGGAGCCGGAGAGAGCGGCAGCATCGGAAAGGTGAAGAAGGAAGCTGTACAACACTGGGATTGTGTGCGCAGCTTGCCAACTGATAGAAAACAGTACCTTACCACTTTCCTGACGTTTCCAATCACATGAATATGCGATTGGAAGCTGTTTTGGACAACTATTCTTTCCTTCATGCCAAACACTTGGCAGACTCCGTGCAACGTCCAGAACACGATGGGAGATGTTTTCTTTGCTCCCGCAGGATTTCCTTGCCAGACAGAGTGGAAAAGCTTTCTGCTAGGATGTAGACCACAAAAGACGCTAAACACGAAGGTACGATGCTCTCCGGAGCTAAGCGCCGCTCCCGGGCTTCTTTCGGCAGAAGCGGCGCTAAGAGAGCACTGTGAGCGGTACAATCGTCTTTGCGCGAAGAAGCCGCTTCTTCGGCTCCGGGAACCGGAGAGAGCGGCAGCATCGGAAAGGTGAAGAAGGAAGCTGTACAACACTGGGATTGTGTGCGCAGCTTGCCAACTGATAGAAAACTGTACCTTACCACTTTCCTGACGTTTCCAATCACATGAATATTCGATTGGAAGCTGTTTTGGACAACTTTTCTTTCCTTCATGCCAAACACTTGGCAGACCTCCGTGCAACGTCCAGAACACGATGGGAGATGTTTTCTGTGCTCCCGCAGGTTTTCCTTGCCAGACAGAGTGGAAAAGCTTTCTGCTAGGATGTAGACCACAAAAGACGCTAAAGACGAAGGTACGATGCTCTCCGGAGCTAAGCGCCGCTCCCGGGCTTCTTTCGGCAGAAGCGGCGCTAAGAGAGCACTGTGAGCGGTACAATCGTCTTTGGGCGAAGAAGCCGCTTCTTCGGCTCCGGGAGCCGGAGAGAGCGGCAGCATCGGAAAGGTGAAGAAGGAAGCTGTACAACACTGGGATTGTGTGCGCAGCTTGCCAACTGATAGAAAACAGTACCTTACCACTTTCCTGACGTTTCCAATCACATGAATATTCGATTGGAAGCTGTTTTGGACAACTTTTCTTTCCTTCATGCCAAACACTTGGCAGACCTCCGTGCAACGTCCAGAACATGATGGGAGATGTTTTCTGTGCTCCCGCAGGTTTTCCTTGCCGGACAAAGTGGAAAAGCTTTCTGCTAGGATGTAGACCACAAAAGACGCTAAAGACGAAGGTACGATGCTCTCCGGAGCTGAGCGCCGCTCCCGGGCTTCTTTCGGCAGAAGCGGCGCTAAGAGAGCACTGTGAGCGGTACAATCGTCTTTGCGCGAAGAAGCCGCTTCTTCGGCTCCGGGAGCCGGAGAGAGCGGCAGCATCGGAAAGGTGAAGAAGGAAGCTGTACAACACTGGGATTGTGTGCGCAGCTTGCCAACTGATAGAAAACAGTACCTTACCACTTTCCTGACGTTTCCAATCACATGAATATTCGATTGGAAGCTGTTTTGGACAACTTTTCTTTCCTTCATGCCAAACACTTGGCAGACCTCCGTGCAACGTCCAGAACACGATGGGAGATGTTTTCTGTGCTCCCGCAGGTTTTCCTTGCCAGACAGAGTGGAAAAGCTTTCTGCTAGGATGTAGACCACAAAAGACGCTAAAGACGAAGGTACGATGCTCTCCGGAGCTAAGAGCCGCTCCCGGGCTTCTTTCGGCAGAAGCGGCGCTAAGAGAGCACTGTGAGCGGTACAATCGTCTTTGTGCGAAGAAGCCGCTTCTTCGGCTCCGGGAGCCGGAGAGAGCGGCAGCATCAGAAAGGTGAAGAAGGAAGCTGTACAACACTGGGATTGTGTGCGCAGCTTGCCAACTGATAGAAAACAGTACCTTACACTTTCCTGACGTTTCCAATCACATGAATATTCGATTGGAAGCTGTTTTGGACAACTTTTCTTTCCTTCATGCCAAACACTTGGCAGACCTCCGTGCAACGTCCAGAACACGATGGGAGATGTTTTCTGTGCTCCCGCAGGTTTTCCTTGCCAGACAGAGTGGAAAAGCTTTCTGCTAGGATGTAGACCACAAAAGATGCTAAAGACAAAGGTACGATGCTCTCCGGAGCTAAGAGCCGCTGCCGGGCTTCTTTCGGCAGAAGCGGCGCTAAGAGAGCACTGTGAGCGGTACAATCATCTTTGCACGAAGAAGCCGCTTCTTCGGCTCCGGGAGCCGGAGAGAGCGGCAGCATCGGAAAGGTGAAGAAGGAAGCTGTACAACACTGGGATTGTGTGCGCAGCTTGCCAACTGATAGAAAACAGTACCTTACCACTTTCCTGACGTTTCCACTCACATGAATATGCCATTGGAAACTGTTTTGGACAACTTTTCTTTCCGTCATGCCAAACACTTGGCAGACCTCCGTGCAACGTCCAGAACACAATGGGAGTTGTTTTCTGTGCTCCCGCAAGTTTTCCTTGCCAGACAGAGTGGAAAAGCTTTCTGCTAGGATGTAGACCACAAAAGACGCTAAACACGAAGGTACGATGCTCTCCGGAGCTAAGAGCCGCTCCCGGGCTTCTTTCGGCAGAAGCGGCGCTAAGAGAGCACTGTGAGCGGTACAATCGTCTTTGCGCGAAGAAGCCGCTTCTTCAGCTCCGGGAGCCGGAGAGAGCGGCAGCATCGGAAAGGTGAAGAAGGAAGCTGTACAACACTGGGATTGTGTGCGCAGCTTGCCAACTGATAGAAAACTGTACCTTACCACTTTCCTGACGTTTCCAATCACATGAATATTCGATTGGAAGCTGTTTTGGACAACTTTTCTTTCCTTCATGCCAAACACTTGGCAGACCTCCGTGCAACGTCCAGAACACGATGGGAGATGTTTTCTGTGCTCCCACAGGTTTTCCTTGCCAGACAGAGTGGAAAAGCTTTCTGCTAGGATGTAGACCACAAAAGACGCTAAAGACGAAGGTACGATGCTCTCCGGAGCTAAGCGCCGCTCCCGGGCTTCTTTCGGCAGAAGCCACGCTAAGAGAGCACTGTGAGCGGTACAATCGTCTTTGCGCGAAGAAGCCGCTTCTTCGGCCCCTGGGAGCCGGAGAGAGCGGCAGCATCGGAAAGGTGAAGAAGGAAGCTGTACAACACTGGGATTGTGTGCGCAGCTTGCCAACTGATAGAAAACAGTACCTTACACTTTCCTGACGTTTCCAATCACATGAATATTCGATTGGAAGCTGTTTTCGACAACTTTTCTTTCCTTCATGCCAAACACTTGGCAGACCTCCGTGCAACGTCCAGAACACAATGGGAGATGTTTTCTGTGCTCCCACAGGTTTTCCTTGCCAGACAGAGTGGAAAAGCTTTCTGCTAGGATGTAGACCACAAAAGACGCTAAAGACGAAGGTACGATGCTCTCCGGAGCTAAGCGCCGCTCCCGGGCTTCTTTCGGCAGAAGCGGCGCTAAGAGAGCACTGTGAGCGGTACAATGGTCTTTGCGCGAAGAAGCCGCTTCTTCGGCTCCGGGAGCCGGAGAGAGCGGCAGCATCGGAAAGGTGAAGAAGGAAGCTGTACAACACTGGGATTGTGTGCGCAGCTTGCCAACTGATAGAAAACAGTACCTTACCACTTTCCTGACGTTTCCAATCACATGAATATGCGATTGGAAGCTGTTTTGGACAACTATTCTTTCCTTCATGCCAAACACTTGGCAGACTCCGTGCAACGTCCAGAACACGATGGGAGATGTTTTCTTTGCTCCCGCAGGATTTCCTTGCCAGACAGAGTGGAAAAGCTTTCTGCTAGGATGTAGACCACAAAAGACGCTAAACACGAAGGTACGATGCTCTCCGGAGCTAAGCGCCGCTCCCGGGCTTCTTTCGGCAGAAGCGGCGCTAAGAGAGCACTGTGAGCGGTACAATCGTCTTTGCGCGAAGAAGCCGCTTCTTCGGCTCCGGGAACCGGAGAGAGCGGCAGCATCGGAAAGGTGAAGAAGGAAGCTGTACAACACTGGGATTGTGTGCGCAGCTTGCCAACTGATAGAAAACTGTACCTTACCACTTTCCTGACGTTTCCAATCACATGAATATTCGATTGGAAGCTGTTTTGGACAACTTTTCTTTCCTTCATGCCAAACACTTGGCAGACCTCCGTGCAACGTCCAGAACACGATGGGAGATGTTTTCTGTGCTCCCGCAGGTTTTCCTTGCCAGACAGAGTGGAAAAGCTTTCTGCTAGGATGTAGACCACAAAAGACGCTAAAGACGAAGGTACGATGCTCTCCGGAGCTAAGCGCCGCTCCCGGGCTTCTTTCGGCAGAAGCGGCGCTAAGAGAGCACTGTGAGCGGTACAATCGTCTTTGGGCGAAGAAGCCGCTTCTTCGGCTCCGGGAGCCGGAGAGAGCGGCAGCATCGGAAAGGTGAAGAAGGAAGCTGTACAACACTGGGATTGTGTGCGCAGCTTGCCAACTGATAGAAAACAGTACCTTACCACTTTCCTGACGTTTCCAATCACATGAATATTCGATTGGAAGCTGTTTTGGACAACTTTTCTTTCCTTCATGCCAAACACTTGGCAGACCTCCGTGCAACGTCCAGAACACGATGGGAGATGTTTTCTGTGCTCCCGCAGGTTTTCCTTGCCGGACAAAGTGGAAAAGCTTTCTGCTAGGATGTAGACCACAAAAGACGCTAAAGACGAAGGTACGATGCTCTCCGGAGCTGAGCGCCGCTCCCGGGCTTATTTCGGCAGAAGCGGCGCTAAGAGAGCACTGTGAGCGGTACAATCGTCTTTGCGCGAAGAAGCCGCTTCTTCGGCTCCGGGAGCCGGAGAGAGCGGCAGCATCGGAAAGGTGAAGAAGGAAGCTGTACAACACTGGGATTGTGTGCGCAGCTTGCCAACTGATAGAAAACAGTACCTTACCACTTTCCTGACGTTTCCAATCACATGAATATTCGATTGGAAGCTGTTTTGGACAACTTTTCTTTCCTTCATGCCAAACACTTGGCAGACCTCCGTGCAACGTCCAGAACACGATGGGAGATGTTTTCTGTGCTCCCGCAGGTTTTCCTTGCCAGACAGAGTGGAAAAGCTTTCTGCTAGGATGTAGACCACAAAAGACGCTAAAGACGAAGGTACGATGCTCTCCGGAGCGAAGCGCCGCTCCCGGGCTTCTTTCGGCAGAAGCCGCGCTAAGAGAGCACTGTGAGCGGTACAATCGTCTTTGTGCGAAGAAGCCGCTTCTTCGGCTCCGGGAGCCGGAGAGAGCGGCAGCATCGGAAAGGTGAAGAAGGAAGCTGTACGACACTGGGATTGTGTGTGCAGCTTGCCAACTGATAGAAAACAGTACCTTACCACTTTCCTGACGTTTCCAATCACATGAATATGCCATTGGAAGCTGTTTTGGACAACTTTTCTTTCCTTCATGCCAAACACTTGGCAGACCTCCGTGCAACGTCTAGAACACGATGGGAGATATTTTCTGTGCTCCCGCAGGTTTTCCTTGCCAGACAGAGTGGAAAAGCTTTCTGCTAGGATGTAGACCACAAAAGACGCTAAAGACGAAGGTACGATGCTCTCCGGAGCTAAGAGCCGCTCCCGGGCTTCTTTCGGCAGAAGCGGCGCTAAGAGAGCACTGTGAGCGGTACAATGGTCTTTGCGCGAAGAAGCCGCTTCTTCGGCTCCGGGAGCCGGAGAGAGCGGCAGCATCGGAAAGGTGAAGAAGGAAGCTGTACAACACTGGGATTGTGTGCGCAGCTTGCCAACTGATAGAAAACTGTACCTTACCACTTTCCTGACGTTTCCAATCACAGGAATATTCGATAAGAATGTGTTTTGGACAACTTTTCTATCCTTCATGCCAAACAGTTTGCAGACCTCCGTGCAACGTCCAGAACACGATGGGAGATGTTTTCTGTGCTCCCGCAGGTTTTCCTTGCCAGACAGAGTGGAAAAGATTTCTGCTAGGATGTAGACCACAAAAGACGCTAAAGACGAAGGTACGATGCTCTCCGGAGCTAAGCGCCTCTCCCGGACTTCTTTCGGCAGAAGCGGCGCTAAGAGGGCACTGTGAGCGGTACAATGGTCTTTGGGCGAAGAAGCCGCTTCTTCGGCTCCGGGAGCCGGAGAGCGCGGCAGCATCGGAAAGGTGAAGAAGGAAGCTGTACAACACTGGGATTGTGTGCGCAGCTTGCCAACTGATAGAAAACAGTACCTTACCACTTTCCTGACGTTTCCAATCACATGAATATTCGATTGGAAGCTGTTTTGGACAACTTTTCTTTCCTTCATGCCAAACATTTGGCAGACCTCCGTGCAACGTCCAGAACACGATGGGAGATGTTTTCTGTGCTCCCGCAGGTTTTCCTTGCCAGACAGAGTGGAAAAGCTTTCTGCTAGGATGTAGACCACAAAAGACGCTAAAGACGAAGGTACGATGCTCTCCGGAGCTAAGCGCCGCTCCCGGGCTTCTTTCGGCAGACGCGGCGCTAAGAGAGCACTGTGAGCGGTACAATCGTCGTTGCGCGAAGAAGCCGCTTCTTCGGCTCCGGGAGCCGGAGAGAGCGGCAGCATCGGAAAGGTGAAGAAGGAAGCTGTACAACACTGGGATTGTGTGCGCAGCTTGCCAACTGATAGAAAACAGTACCTTACCACTTTCCTGACGTTTCCAATCACATGAATATTCGATTGGAAGCTGTTTTGGACAACTTTTCTTTCCTTCATGCCAAACACTTGGCAGACCTCCGTGCAACGTCCAGAACACGATGGGAGATGTTTTCTGTGCTCCCGCAGGTTTTCCTTGCCAGACAGAGTGGAAAAGCTTTCTGCTAGGATGTAGACCACAAAAGACGCTAAAGACGAAGGTACGATGCTCTCCGGAGCTAAGCGCCGCTCCCGGGCTTCTTTCGGCAGAAGCGGCGCTAAGAGAGCACTGTGAGCGGTACAATCGTCTTTGCGCGAAGAAGCCGCTTCTTCGGCTCCGGGAGCCGGAGAGAGCGGCAGCATCGGAAAGGTGAAGAAGGAAGCTGTACAACACTGGGATTGTGTGCGCAGCTTGCCAACTGATAGAAAACAGTACCTTACCACTTTCCTGACGTTTCCAATCACATGAATATTTGATTGGAAGCTGTTTTGGACAACTTTTCTTTCCTTCATGCCAAACACTTGGCAGACCTCCGTGCAACGTCCAGAACACGATGGGAGATGTTTTCTGTGCTCCCGCAGGTTTTCCTTGCCAGACAGAGTGGAAAAGATTTCTGCTAGGATGTAGACCACAAAAGACGCTAAAGACGAAGGTACGATGCTCTCCGGAGCTAAGAGCCGCTCCCGGGCTTCTTTCGGAGAGAGCGGCAGCATCGGAAAGGTGAAGAAGGAAGCTGTACAACACTGGGATTGTGTGCACAGCTTGCCAACTGATAGAAAACAGTACCTTACCACTTTCCTGACGTTTCCAGTCACATGGATATGCCATTGGAAGCTGTTTTGGACAACTTTTCTTTCCTTCATGCCAAACACTTGGCAGACCTCCGTGCAACGTCCAGAACACGATGGGAGATGTTTTCTGTGCTCCCGCGGGTTTTCCTTGCCAGACAGAGTGGAAAAGCTTTCTGCTAGGATGTAGACCACAAAAGACGCTAAAGACGAAGGTACGATGCTCTCCGGAGCTAAGCGCCTCTCCCGGACTTCTTTCGGCAGAAGCGGCGCTAAGAGAGCACTGTGCGCGGTACAATGGTCTTTGGGCCAAGAAGCCGCTTCTTCGGCTCCGGGAGCCGGAGAGAGCGGCAGCATCGGAAAGGTGAAGAAGGAAGCTGTACAACACTGGGATTGTGTGCGCAGCTTGCCAACTGATAGAAAACAGTACCTTACCACTTTCCTGACGTTTCCAATCACATGAATATTCGATTGGAAGCTGTTTTGGACAACTTTTCTTTCCTTCATGCCAAACACTTGGCAGACCTCCGTGCAACGTCCAGAACACGATGGGAGATGTTTTCTGTGCTCCCGCAGGTTTTCCTTGCCAGACAGAGTGGAAAAGCTTTCTGCTAGGATGTAGACCACAAAAGACGCTAAAGACGAAGGTACGATGCTCTCCGGAGCTAAGCGCCGCTCCCGGGCTTCTTTCGGCAGAAGCCGCGCTAAGAGAGCACTGTGAGCGGTACAATCGTCTTTGTGCGAAGAAGCCGCTTCTTCGGCTCCGGGAGCCGGAGGGAGCGGCAGCATCGGAAAGGTGAAGAAGGAAGCTGTACGACACTGGGATTGTGTGCGCAGCTTGCCAACTGATAGAAAACAGTACCTTACCACTTTCCTGACGTTTCCAATCACATGAATATTCGATTGGAAGCTGTTTTGGACAACTTTTCTTTCCTTCATGCCAAACACTTGGCAGACCTCCGTGCAACGTCCAGAACATGATGGGAGATGTTTTCTGTGCTCCCGCAGGTTTTCCTTGCCAGACAGAGTGGAAAAGCTTTCTGCTAGGATGTAGACCACAAAAGACGCTAAAGACGAAGGTACGATGCTCTCCGGAGCTAAGCGCCGCTCCCGGGCTTCTTTCGGCAGAAGCGGCGCTAAGAGAGCACTGTGAGCGGTACAATCGTCTTTGCGCAAACAAGCCGCTTCTTCGGCTCCGGGAGCCGGAGAGAGCGGCAGCATCGGAAAGGTGAAGAAGGAAGCTGTACAACACTGGGATTGTGTGCGCAGCTTGCCAACTGATAGAAAACAGTACCTTACCACTTTCCTGACGTTTCCAATCACATGAATATTCGATTGGAAGCTGTTTTGGACAACTTTTCTTTCCTTCATGCCAAACACTTGGCAGACCTCCGTGCAACGTCCAGAACACGATGGGAGATGTTTTCTGTGCTCCCGCAGGTTTTCCTTGCCAGACAGAGTGGAAAAGCTTTCTGCTAGGATGTAGACCACAAAAGACGCTAAAGACGAAGGTACGATGCTCTCCGGAGCTAAGCGCCGCTCCCGGGCTTCTTTCGGCAGAAGCGGCGCTAAGAGAGCACTGTGAGCGGTACAATCATCTTTGTGCGAAGAAGCCGCTTCTTCGGCTCCGGGAGCCGGAGAGAGCGGCAGCATCGGAAAGGTGAAGAAGGAAGCTGTACGACACTGGGATTGTGTGCGCAGCTTGCCAACTGATAGAAAACAGTACCTTACCACTTTCCTGACGTTTCCAATCACATGAATATGCCATTGGAAGCTGTTTTGGACAACTTTTCTTTCCTTCATGCCAAACACTTGGCAGACCTCCGTGCAACGTCTAGAACACGATGGGAGATATTTTCTGTGCTCCCGCAGGTTTTCCTTGCCAGACAGAGTGGAAAAGCTTTCTGCTAGGATGTAGACCACAAAAGACGCTAAAGACGAAGGTACGATGCTCTCCGGAGCTAAGAGCCGCTCCCGGGCTTCTTTCGGCAGAAGCGGCGCTAAGAGAGCACTGTGAGCGGTACAATGGTCTTTGCGCGAAGAAGCCGCTTCTTCGGCTCCGGGAGCCGGAGAGAGCGGCAGCATCGGAAAGGTGAAGAAGGAAGCTGTACAACACTGGGATTGTGTGCGCAGCTTGCCAACTGATAGAAAACAGTACCTTACCACTTTCCTGACGTTTCCAATCACAGGAATATTCGATAAGAAGGTGTTTTGGACAACTTTTCTATCCTTCATGCCAAACAGTTTGCAGACCTCCGTGCAGCGTCCAGAACATGATGGGAGATGTTTTCTGTGCTCCCGCAGGTTTTCCTTGCCAGACAGAGTGGAAAAGCTTTCTGCTAGGATTTAGACCACAAAAGACGCTAAAGACGAAGGTACGATGCTCTCCGGAGCTAAGCGCCGCTCCCGGGCTTCTTTCGGCAGAAGCGGCGCTAAGAGAGCACTGTGAGCGGTACAATCGTCTTTGCGCGAAGAAGCCGCTTCTTCGGCTCCGGGAGCCGGAGAGAGCGGCAGCATCGGAAAGGTGAAGAAGGAAGCTGTACAACACTGGGATTGTGTGCGCAGCTTGCCAACTGATAGAAAACAGTACCTTACCACTTTCCTGACGTTTCCAATCACATGAATATTCGATTGGAAGCTGTTTTGGACAACTTTTCTTTCCTCATGCCAAACACTTGGCAGACCTCCGTGCAACGTCCAGAACACGATGGGAGATGTTTTCTGTGCTCCCGCAGGTTTTCCTTGCCAGACAGAGTGGAAAAGCTTTCTGCTAGGATGTAGACCACAAAAGACGCTAAAGACGAAGGTACGATGCTCTCCGGAGCTAAGCGCCGCTCCCGGGCTTCTTTCGGCAGAAGCGGTGCTAAGAGAGCACTGTGAGCTGTACAATCGTCTTTGCGCGAAGAAGCCACTTCTTCGGCTCCGGGAGCCGGAGAGAGCGGCAGCATCGGAAAGGTGAAGAAGGAAGCTGTACAACACTGGGATTGTGTGCGCAGCTTGCCAACTGATAGAAAACAGTACCTTACCACTTTCCTGACGTTTCCAATCACATGAATATTTGATTGGAAGCTGTTTTGGACAACTTTTCTTTCCTTCATGCCAAACACGTGGCAGACCTCCGTGCAACGTCCAGAACACGATGGGAGATGTTTTCTGTGCTCCCGCAGGTTTTCCTTGCCAGACAGAGTGGAAAAGCTTTCTGCTAGGATGTAGACCACAAAAGACGCTAAAGACGAAGGTACGATGCTCTCCGGAGCTAAGAGCCGCTCCCGGGCTTCTTTCGGAGAGAGCGGCAGCATCGGAAAGGTGAAGAAGGAAGCTGTACAACACTGGGATTGTGTGCACAGCTTCCCAACTGATAGAAAACAGTACCTTACCACTTTCCTGACGTTTCCAGTCACATGGATATGCCATTGGAAGCTGTTTTGGACAACTTTTCTTTCCTTCATGCCAAACACTTGGCAGACCTCCGTGCAACGTCCAGAACACGATGGGAGATGTTTTCTGTGCTCCCGCAGGTTTTCCTTGCCAGACAGAGTGGAAAAGCTTTCTGCTAGGATGTAGACCACAAAAGACGCTAAAGACGAAGGTACGATGCTCTCCGGAGCTAAGCGCCGCTCCCGGACTTCTTTCGGCAGAAGCGGCGCTAAGAGAGCACTGTGAGCGGTACAATGGTCTTTGGGCGAAGAAGCCGCTTCTTCGGCTCCGGGAGCCGGAGAGAGCGGCAGCATCGGAAAGGTGAAGAAGGAAGCTGTACAACACTGGGATTGTGTGCGCAGCTTGCCAACTGATAGAAAACAGTACCTTACCACTTTCCTGACGTTTCCAATCACATGAATATTCGATTGGAAGCTGTTTTGGACAACTTTTCTTTCCTTCATGCCAAACACTTGGCAGACCTCCGTGCAACGTCCAGAACACGATGGGAGATGTTTTCTGTGCTCCCGCAGGTTTTCCTTGCCAGACAGAGTGGAAAAGCTTTCTGCTAGGATGTAGACCACAAAAGACGCTAAAGACGAAGGTACGATGCTCTCCGGAGCTAAGCGCCGCTCCCGGGCTTCTTTCGGCAGAAGCGGCGCTAAGAGAGCACTGTGAGCGGTACAATCGTCTTTGTGCGAAGAAGCCGCTTCTTCGGCTCCGGGAGCCGGAGGGAGCGGCAGCATCGGAAAGGTGAAGAAGGAAGCTGTACGACACTGGGATTGTGTGCGCAGCTTGCCAACTGATAGAAAACAGTACCTTACCACTTTCCTGACGTTTCCAATCACATGAATATGCCATTGGAAGCTGTTTTGGACAACTTTTCTTTCCTTCATGCCAAACACTTGGCAGACCTCCGTGCAACGTCTAGAACACGATGGGAGATATTTTCTGTGCTCCCGCAGGTTTTCCTTGCCAGACAGATTGGAAAAGCTTTCTGCTAGGATGTAGACCACAAAAGACGCTAAAGACGAAGGTACGATGCTCTCCGGAGCTAAGCGCCGCGCCCGGGCTTCTTTCGGCAGAAGCGGCGCTAAGAGAGCACTGTGAGCGGTACAATAGTCTTTGCGCGAAGAAGCCGCTTCTTCGGCTCCGGGAGCCGGAGAGAGCGGCAGCATTGGAAAGGTGAAGAAGGAAGCTGTACAACACTGGGATTGTGTGCGCAGCTTGCCAACTGATAGAAAACAGTACCTTACCACTTTCCTGACGTTTCCAATCACATGAATATTCGATTGGAAGCTGTTTTGGACAACTTTTCTTTCCTTCATGCCAAACACTTGGCAGACCTCCGTGCAACGTCCAGAACACGATGGGAGATGTTTTCTGTGCTCCCGCAGGTTTTCCTTGCCAGACAGAGTGGAAAAGCTTTCTGCTAGGATGTAGACCACAAAAGACGCTAAAGACGAAGGTACGATGCTCTCCGGAGCTAAGAGCCGCTCCCGGGCTTCTTTCGGCAGAAGCGGCGCTAAGAGAGCACTGTGAGCGGTACAATCGTCTTTGCGCGAAGAAGCCGCTTCTTCGGCTCCGGGAGCCGGAGAGAGCGGCAGCATCGGAAAGGTGAAGAAGGAAGCTGTACAACACTGGGATTGTGTGCGCAGCTTGCCAACTGATAGAAAACAGTACCTTACCACTTTCCTGACGTTTCCAATCACATGAATATTTGATTGGAAGCTGTTTTGGACAACTTTTCTTTCCTTCATGCCAAACACTTGGCAGACCTCCGTGCAACGTCCAGAACACGATGGGAGATGTTTTCTGTGCTCCCGCAGGTTTTCCTTGCCAGACAGAGTGGAAAAGCTTTCTGCTAGGATGTAGACCACAAAAGACGCTAAAGACGAAGGTACGATGCTCTCCGGAGCTAAGAGCCGCTCCCGGGCTTCTTTCGGCAGAAGCGGCGCTAAGAGAGCACTGTGAGCGGTACAATCGTCTTTGCGCGAAGAAGCCGCTTCTTCGGCTCCGGGAGCCGGAGAGAGCGGCAGCATCGGAAAGGTGAAGAAGGAAGCTGTACAACACTGGGATTGTGTGCGCAGCTTGCCAACTGATAGAAAACAGTACCTTACCACTTTCCTGACGTTTCCAATCACATGAATATGCCATTGGAAGCTGTTTTGGACAACTTTTCTTTCCTTCATGCCAAACACTTGGCAGACCTCCGTGCAACGTCTAGAACACTATGGGAGATGTTTTCTGTGCTCCCGCAGGTTTTCCTTGCCAGACAGAGTGGAAAAGCTTTCTGCTAGGATGTAGACCACAAAAGACGCTAAAGACGAAGGTACGATGCTCTCCGGAGCTAAGAGCCGCTCCCGGGCTTCTTTCGGCAGAAGCGGCGCTAAGAGAGCACTGTGTGCGGTACAATCGTCTTTGCACGAAGAAGCCGCTTCTTCGGCTCCGGGAGCCGGAGAGAGCGGCAGAATCGGAAAGGTGAAGAAGGAAGCTGTACAACACTGGGATTGTGTGCGCAGCTTGCCAACTGATAGAAAACAGTACCTTACCACTTTCCTGACGTTTCCAATCACATGAATATTCGATTGGAAGCTGTTTTGGACAACTTTTCTTTCCTTCATGCCAAACACTTGGCAGACATCCGTGCAACGTCCAGAACATGATGGGAGATGTTTTCTGTGCTCCCGCAGGTTTTCCTTGCCAGACAGAATGGAAAAGCTTTCTGCTAGGATTTAGACCACAAAAGACGCTAAAGACGAAGGTACGATGCTCTCCGGAGCTAAGAGCCGCTCCCGGGCTTCTTTCGGCAGAAGCGGCGCTAAGAGAGCACTGTGAGCGGTACAATCGTCTTTGCGCGAAGAAGCCGCTTCTTCGGCTCCGGGAGCCGGAGAGAGCGGCAGCATCGGAAAGGTGAAGAAGGAAGCTGTACAACACTGGGATTGTGTGCGCAGCTTGCCAACTGATAGAAAACAGTACCTTACACTTTCCTGACGTTTCCAATCACATGAATATTCGATTGGAAGCTGTTTTGGACAACTTTTCTTTCCTTCATGCCAAACACTTGGCAGACCTCCGTGCAACGTCCAGAACACGATGGGAGATGTTTTCTGTGCTCCCGCAGGTTTTCCTTGCCAGACAGAGTGGAAAAGCTTTCTGCTAGGATGTAGACCACAAAAGACGCTAAAGACGAAGGTACGATGCTCTCCGGAGCTAAGAGCCGCTCCCGGGCTTCTTTCAGCAGAAGCGGCACTAAGAGAGCACTGTGAGCGGTACAATCGTCTTTGCGCGAAGAAACCGCTTCTTCGGCTCCGGGAGCCGGAGAGAGCGGCAGCATCGGAAAGGTGAAGAAGGAAGCTGTACAACACTGGGATTGTGTGCGCAGCTTGCCAACTGATAGAAAACAGTACCTTACCACTTTCCGGACGTTTCCATTCACATGAATATTCGATTGGAAGCTGTTTTGGACAACTTTTCTTTCCTTCATGCCAAACACTTGGCAGACCTCCGTGCAACGTCCAGAACACGATGGGAGATGTTTTCTGTGCTCCCGCAGGTTTTCCTTGCCAGACAGAGTGGAAAAGCTTTCTGCTAGGATGTAGACCACAAAAGATGCTAAAGACGAAGGTACAATGCTGTCCGGAGCTAAGAGCCGCTCCCGGGCTTCTTTCGGCAGAAGCGGCGCTAAGAGAGCACTGTGAGCGGTACAATCGTCATTGCGCGAAGAAGCCGCTTCTTCGGCTCCGGGAGCCGGAGAGAGCGGCAGCATCGGAAAGGTGAAGAAGGAAGCTGTACAACACTGGGATTGTGTGCGCAGCTTGCCAACTGATAGAAAACAGTACCTTACCACTTTCCTGACGTTTCCAATCACATGAATATGCCATTGGAAGCTGTTTTGAACAACTTTTCTTTCCTTCATGCCAAACACTTGGCAGACCTCCGTGCAACGTCTAGAACACGATGGGAGATGTTTTCTGTGCTCGCGCAGGTTTTCCTTGCCAGACAGAGTGGAAAAGCTTTCTGCTAGGATGTAGACCACAAAAGACGCTAAAGACGAAGGTACGATGCTCTCCGGAGCTAAGAGCCGCTCCCGGGCTTCTTTCGGCAGAAGCGGCGCTAAGAGAGCACTGTGAGCGGTACAATCGTCTTTGCGCGAAGAAGCCGCTTCTTCGGCTCCGGGAGCCGGAGAGAGCGGCAGCATCGGAAAGGTGAAGAAGGAAGCTGTACAACACTGGGATTGTGTGCGCAGCTTGCCAACTGATAGAAAACAGTACCTTACCACTTTCCTGACGTTTCCAATCACAGGAATATTCGATAAGAAGGTGTTTTGGACAGCTTTTCTTTCCTTCATGCCAAACACTTGGCAGACCTCCGTGCAGCGTCCAGAACATGATGGGAGATGTTTTCTGTACTCCCGCAGGTTTTCCTTGCCAGACAGAGTGGAAAAGCTTTCTGCTAGGATGTAGACCACAAAAGACGCTAAAGACGAAGGTACGATGCTCTCCGGAGCTAAGCGCCGCTCCCGGGCTTCTTTCGGCAGAAGCGGCACTAAGAGAGCACTGTGAGCGGTACAATCGTCTTTGCGCGAAGAAGCCGCTTCTTCGGCTCCGGGAGCCGGAGAGAGCGGCAGCATCGGAAAGGTGAAGAAGGAAGCTGTACAACACTGGGATTGTGTGCGCAGCTTGCCAACTGATAGAAAACAGTACCTTACCACTTTCCTGACGTTTCCAATCACATGAATATTCGATTGGAAGCTGTTTTGGACAACTTTTCTTTCCTTCATGCCAAACACTTGGCAGACCTCCGTGCAACGTCCAGAACACGATGGGAGATGTTTTCTGTGCTCCCGCAGGTTTTCCTTGCCAGACAGAGTGGAAAAGCTTTCTGCTAGGATGTAGACCACAAAAGACGCTAAAGACGAAGGTACGATGCTCTCCGGAGCTAAGCGCCGCTCCCGGGCTTCTTTCGGCAGAAGCGGCGCTAAGAGAGCACTGTGAGCGGTACAATCGTCTTTGCGCGAAGAAGCCGCTTCTTCGGCTCCGGGAGCCGGAGAGAGCGGCAGCATCGGAAAGGTGAAGAAGGAAGCTGTACAACACTGGGATTGTGTGCGCAGCTTGCCAACTGATAGAAAACAGTACCTTACCACTTTCCTGACGTTTCCAATCACATGAATATTCGATTGGAAGCTGTTTTGGACAACTTTTCTTTCCTTCATGCCAAACACTTGGCAGACCTCCGTGCAACGTCCAGAACACGATGGGAGATGTTTTCTGTGCTCCCGCAGGTTTTCCTTGCCAGACAGAGTGGAAAAGCTTTCTGCTAGGATGTAGACCACAATAGACGCTAAAGACGAAGGTACGATGCTCTCCGGAGCTAAGAGCCGCTGCCGGGCTTCTTTCGGCAGAAGCGGCGCTAAGAGAGCACTGTGAGCGGTACAATCGTCTTTGCGCGAAGAAGCCGCTTCTTCGGCTCCGGGAGCCGGAGAGAGCGGCAGAATCGGAAAGGTGAAGAAGGAAGCTGTACAACACTGGGATTGTGTGCACAGCTTGCCAACTGATAGAAAACAGTACCTTACCACTTTCCTGACGTTTCCAATCACAGGAATATTCGATAAGAAGGTGTTTTGGACAGCTTTTCTTTCCTTCATGCCAAACAGTTGGCAGACCTCCGTGCAGCGTCCAGAACATGATGGGAGATGTTTTCTGTACTCCCGCAGGTTTTCCTTGCCAGACAGAGTGGAAAAGCTTTCTGCTAGGATGTAGACCACAAAAGACGCTAAAGACGAAGGTACGATGCTCTCCGGAGCTAAGCGCCGCTCCCGGGCTTCTTTCGGCAGAAGCGGCGCTAAGAGAGCACTGTGAGCGGTACAATCGTCTTTGCGCGAAGAAGCCGCTTCTTCGGCTCCGGGAGCCGGAGAGAGCGGCAGCATCGGAAAGGTGAAGAAGGAAGCTGTACAACACTGGGATTGTGTGCGCAGCTTGCCAACTGATAGAAAACAGTACCTTACCACTTTCCTGACGTTTCCAATCACATGAATATTCGATTGGAAGCTGTTTTGGACAACTTTTCTTTCCTTCATGCCAAACACTTGGCAGACCTCCGTGCAACGTCCAGAACACGATGGGAGATGTTTTCTGTGCTCCCGCAGGTTTTCCTTGCCAGACAGAGTGGAAAAGCTTTCTGCTAGGATGTAGACCACAATAGACGCTAAAGACGAAGGTACGATGCTCTCCGGAGCTAAGAGCCGCTGCCGGGCTTCTTTCGGCAGAAGCGGCGCTAAGAGAGCACTGTGAGCGGTACAATCGTCTTTGCGCGAAGAAGCCGCTTCTTCGGCTCTGGGAGCCGGAGAGAGCGGCAGCATCGGAAAGGTGAAGAAGGAAGCTGTACAACACTGGGATTGTGTGCGCAGCTTGCCAACTGATAGAAAACAGTACCTTACACTTTCCTGACGTTTCCAATCACATGAATATTCGATTGGAAGCTGTTTTGGACAACTTTTCTTTCCTTCATGCCAAACACTTGGCAGACCTCCGTGCAACGTCCAGAACACGATGGGAGATGTTTTCTGTGCTCCCGCAGGTTTTCCTTGCCAGACAGAGTGGAAAAGCTTTCTGCTAGGATGTAGACCACAAAAGACGCTAAAGACGAAGGTACGATGCTCTCCGGAGCTAAGAGCCGCTGCTTGGCTTCTTTCGGCAGAAGCGGCACTAAGAGAGCACTGTGAGCGGTACAATGGTCTTTGCGCGAAGAAGCCGCTTCTTCGGCTCCGGGAGCCGGAGAGAGCGGCAGCATCGGAAAGGTGAAGAAGGAAGCTGTACAACACTGGGATTGTGTGCGCAGCTTGCCAACTGATAGAAAACAGTACCTTAACAATTCCTGACGTTTCCAATCACATGAATATTCGATTGGAAGCTGTTTTGGACAACTTTTCTTTCCTTCATGCCAAACACTTGTCAGACCTCCGTGCAACGTCCAGAACACGATGGGAGATGTTTTCTGTGCTCCCGCAGGTTTTCCTTGCCAGACAGAGTGGAAAAGCTTTCTGCTAGGATGTAGACCACAATAGACGCTAAAGACGAAGGTACGATGCTCTCCGGAGCTAAGCGCAGCTCCCGGGCTTCTTTCGGCAGAAGCGGCGCTAAGAGAGCACTGTGAGCGGTACAATGGTCTTTGCGCGAAGAAGCCGCTTCTTCGGCTCCGGGAGCCGGAGAGAGCGGCAGCATCGGAAAGGTGAAGAAGGAAGCTGTACAACACTGGGATTGTGTGCGCAGCTTGCCAACTGATAGAAAACAGTACCTTACCACTTTCCTGACGTTTCCAATCACATGAATATTCGATTGGAAGCTGTTTTGGACAACTTTTCTTTCCTTCATGCCAAACACTTGGCAGACCTCCGTGCAACGTCCAGAACACGATGGGAGATGTTTTCTGTGCTCCCGCAGGTTTTCCTTGCCAGACAGAGTGGAAAAGCTTTCTGCTAGGATGTAGACCACAAAAGACGCTAAAGACGAAGGTACGATGCTCTCCGGAGCTAAGAGCCGCTCCCGGGCTTCTTTCGGAGAGAGCGGCAGCATCGGAAAGGTGAAGAAGGAAGCTGTACAACACTGGGATTGTGTGCGCAGCTTGCCAACTGATAGAAAACAGTACCTTACCACTTTCCTGGCGTTTCCAATCACATGAATATGCCATTGGAAGCTGTTTTGGACAACTTTTCTTTCCTTCATGCCAAACACTTGGCAGACCTCCGTGCAACGTCCAGAACACGATGGGAGATGTTTTCTGTGCTCCCGCAGGTTTTCCTTGCCAGACAGAGTGGAAAAGCTTTCTGCTAGGATGTAGACCACAAAAGACGCTAAACACAAAGGTATGATGCTCTCCGGAGCTAAGCGCCGCTCCCGGGCTTCTTTCGGCAGAAGCGGCGCTAAGAGAGCACTGTGAGCGGTACAATCGTCTTTGCGCGAAGAAGCCGCTTCTTCGGCTCCGGGAGCCGGAGAGAGCGGCAGCATCGGAAAGGTGAAGAAGGAAGCTGTACAACACTGGGATTGTGTGCGCAGCTTGCCAACTGATAGAAAACAGTACCTTACCACTTTCCTGACGTTTCCAATCACATGAATATTCGATTGGAAGCTGTTTTGGACAACTTTTCTTTCCTTCATGCCAAACACTTGGCAGACCTCCGTGCAACGTCCAGAACACGATGGGAGATGTTTTCTGTGCTCCCGCAGGTTTTCCTTGCCAGACAGAGTGGAAAAGCTTTCTGCTAGGATGTAGACCACAATAGACGCTAAAGACGAAGGTACGATGCTCTCCGGAGCTAAGAGCCGCTGCCGGGCTTCTTTCGGCAGAAGCGGCGCTAAGAGAGCACTGTGAGCGGTACAATCGTCTTTGCGCGAAGAAGCCGCTTCTTCGGCTCCGGGAGCCGGAGAGAGCGGCAGAATCGGAAAGGTGAAGAAGGAAGCTGTACAACACTGGGATTGTGTGCACAGCTTGCCAACTGATAGAAAACAGTACCTTACCACTTTCCTGACGTTTCCAATCACAGGAATATTCGATAAGAAGGTGTTTTGGACAGCTTTTCTTTCCTTCATGCCAAACAGTTGGCAGACCTCCGTGCAGCGTCCAGAACATGATGGGAGATGTTTTCTGTACTCCCGCAGGTTTTCCTTGCCAGACAGAGTGGAAAAGCTTTCTGCTAGGATGTAGACCACAAAAGACGCTAAAGACGAAGGTACGATGCTCTCCGGAGCTAAGCGCCGCTCCCGGGCTTCTTTCGGCAGAAGCGGCGCTAAGAGAGCACTGTGAGCGGTACAATCGTCTTTGCGCGAAGAAGCCGCTTCTTCGGCTCCGGGAGCCGGAGAGAGCGGCAGCATCGGAAAGGTGAAGAAGGAAGCTGTACAACACTGGGATTGTGTGCGCAGCTTGCCAACTGATAGAAAACAGTACCTTACCACTTTCCTGACGTTTCCAATCACATGAATATTCGATTGGAAGCTGTTTTGGACAACTTTTCTTTCCTTCATGCCAAACACTTGGCAGACCTCCGTGCAACGTCCAGAACACGATGGGAGATGTTTTCTGTGCTCCCGCAGGTTTTCCTTGCCAGACAGAGTGGAAAAGCTTTCTGCTAGGATGTAGACCACAATAGACGCTAAAGACGAAGGTACGATGCTCTCCGGAGCTAAGAGCCGCTCCCGGGCTTCTTTCGGCAGAAGCGGCGCTAAGAGAGCACTGTGAGCGGTACAATCGTCTTTGCGCGAAGAAGCCGCTTCTTCGGCTCTGGGAGCCGGAGAGAGCGGCAGCATCGGAAAGGTGAAGAAGGAAGCTGTACAACACTGGGATTGTGTGCGCAGCTTGCCAACTGATAGAAAACAGTACCTTACACTTTCCTGACGTTTCCAATCACATGAATATTCGATTGGAAGCTGTTTTGGACAACTTTTCTTTCCTTCATGCCAAACACTTGGCAGACCTCCGTGCAACGTCCAGAACACGATGGGAGATGTTTTCTGTGCTCCCGCAGGTTTTCCTTGCCAGACAGAGTGGAAAAGCTTTCTGCTAGGATGTAGACCACAAAAGACGCTAAAGACGAAGGTACGATGCTCTCCGGAGCTAAGAGCCGCTGCTTGGCTTCTTTCGGCAGAAGCGGCACTAAGAGAGCACTGTGAGCGGTACAATGGTCTTTGCGCGAAGAAGCCGCTTCTTCGGCTCCGGGAGCCGGAGAGAGCGGCAGCATCGGAAAGGTGAAGAAGGAAGCTGTACAACACTGGGATTGTGTGCGCAGCTTGCCAACTGATAGAAAACAGTACCTTAACAATTCCTGACGTTTCCAATCACATGAATATTCGATTGGAAGCTGTTTTGGACAACTTTTCTTTCCTTCATGCCAAACACTTGTCAGACCTCCGTGCAACGTCCAGAACACGATGGGAGATGTTTTCTGTGCTCCCGCAGGTTTTCCTTGCCAGACAGAGTGGAAAAGCTTTCTGCTAGGATGTAGACCACAATAGACGCTAAAGACGAAGGTACGATGCTCTCCGGAGCTAAGCGCAGCTCCCGGGCTTCTTTCGGCAGAAGCGGCGCTAAGAGAGCACTGTGAGCGGTACAATGGTCTTTGCGCGAAGAAGCCGCTTCTTCGGCTCCGGGAGCCGGAGAGAGCGGCAGCATCGGAAAGGTGAAGAAGGAAGCTGTACAACACTGGGATTGTGTGCGCAGCTTGCCAACTGATAGAAAACAGTACCTTACCACTTTCCTGACGTTTCCAATCACATGAATATTCGATTGGAAGCTGTTTTGGACAACTTTTCTTTCCTTCATGCCAAACACTTGGCAGACCTCCGTGCAACGTCCAGAACACGATGGGAGATGTTTTCTGTGCTCCCGCAGGTTTTCCTTGCCAGACAGAGTGGAAAAGCTTTCTGCTAGGATGTAGACCACAAAAGACGCTAAAGACGAAGGTACGATGCTCTCCGGAGCTAAGAGCCGCTCCCGGGCTTCTTTCGGAGAGAGCGGCAGCATCGGAAAGGTGAAGAAGGAAGCTGTACAACACTGGGATTGTGTGCGCAGCTTGCCAACTGATAGAAAACAGTACCTTACCACTTTCCTGGCGTTTCCAATCACATGAATATGCCATTGGAAGCTGTTTTGGACAACTTTTCTTTCCTTCATGCCAAACACTTGGCAGACCTCCGTGCAACGTCCAGAACACGATGGGAGATGTTTTCTGTGCTCCCGCAGGTTTTCCTTGCCAGACAGAGTGGAAAAGCTTTCTGCTAGGATGTAGACCACAAAAGACGCTAAAGACAAAGGTATGATGCTCTCCGGAGCTAAGCGCCGCTCCCGGGCTTCTTTCGGCAGAAGCGGCGCTAAGAGAGCACTGTGAGCGGTACAATCGTCTTTGCGCGAAGAAGCCGCTTCTTCGGCTCCGGGAGCCGGAGAGAGCGGCAGCATCGGAAAGGTGAAGAAGGAAGCTGTACAACACTGGGATTGTGTGCGCAGCTTGCCAACTGATAGAAAACAGTACCTTACACTTTCCTGACGTTTCCAATCACATGAATATGCCATTGGAAGCTGTTTTGGACAACTTTTCTTTCCTTCATGCCAAACACTTGGCAGACCTCCGTGCAACGTCCAGAACACGATGGGAGATGTTTTCTGTGCTCCCGCAGGTTTTCCTTGCCAGACAGAGTGGAAAAGCTTTCTGCTAGGATGTAGACCACAAAAGACGCTAAAGACGAAGGTACGATGCTCTCCGGAGCTAAGCGCCGCTCCCGGGCTTCTTTCGGCAGAAGCGGCGCTAAGAGAGCACTGTGAGCGGTACAATCGTCTTTGCGCGAAGAAGCCGCTTCTTCGGCTCCGGGAGCCGGAGAGAGCGGCAGCATTGGAAAGGTGAAGAAGGAAGCTGTACAACACTGGGATTGTGTGCGCAGCTTGCCAACTGATAGAAAACAGTACCTTACACTTTCCTGACGTTTCCAATCACATGAATATTCGATTGGAAGCTGTTTTGGACAGCTTTTCTTTCCTTCATGCCAAACACTAGGCAGACCTCCGTGCAACGTCTAGAACACGATGGGAGATGTTTTCTGTGCTCCCGCAGGTTTTCCTTGCCAGACAGATTGGAAAAGCTTTCTGCTAGGATGTAGACCACAAAAGACGCTAAAGACAAAGGTACGATGCTCTCCGGAGCTAAGAGCCGCTCCCGGGCTTCTTTCGGCAGAAGCGGCGCTAAGAGAGCACTGTGAGCGGTACAATCGTCTTTGCGCGAAGAAGCCGCTTCTTCGGCTCCGGGAGCCGGAGAGAGCGGCAGCATCGGAAAGGTGAAGAAGGAAGCTGTACAACACTGGGATTGTGTGCGCAGCTTGCCAACTGATAGAAAACAGTACCTTACACTTTCCTGACGTTTCCAATCACATGAATATTCGATTGGAAGCTGTTTTGGACAACTTTTCTTTCCTTCATGCCAAACACTTGGCAGACCTCCGTGCAACGTCCAGAACACGATGGGAGATGTTTTCTGTGCTCCCGCAGGTTTTCCTTGCCAGACAGAGTGGAAAAGCTTTCTGCTAGGATGTAGACCACAAAAGACGCTAAAGACGAAGGTACGATGCTCTCCGGAGCTAAGAGCCGCTCCCGGGCTTCTTTCGGCAGAAGCGGCGCTAAGAGAGCACTGTGAGCGGTACAATCGTCTTTGCGCGAAGAAGCCGCTTCTTCGGCTCCGGGAGCCGGAGAGAGCGGCAGCATCGGAAAGGTGAAGAAGGAAGCTGTACAACACTGGGATTGTGTGCGCAGCTTGCCAACTGATAGAAAACAGTACCTTACCACTTTCCTGACGTTTCCAATCACATGAATATTCGATTGGAAGCTGTTTTGGACAACTTTTCTTTCCTTCATGCCAAACACTTGGCAGACCTCCGTGCAACGTCCAGAACACGATGGGAGATGTTTTCTGTGCTCCCGCAGGTTTTCCTTGCCAGACAGAGTGGAAAAGCTTTCTGCTAGGATGTAGACCACAAAAGACGCTAAAGACGAAGGTACGATGCTCTCCGGAGCTAAGAGCCGCTCCCGGGCTTCTTTCGGAGAGAGCGGCAGCATCGGAAATGTGAAGAAGGAAGCTTTACAACACTGGGATTGTGTGCGCAGCTTGCCAACTGATAGAAAACAGTACCTTACCACTTTCCTGACGTTTCCAATCACATGAATATGCCATTGGAAGCTGTTTTGGACAACTTTTCTTTCCTTCATGCCAAACACTTTGCAGACCTCCGTGCAACGTCCAGAACACGATGGGAGATGTTTTCTGTGCTCCCGCAGGTTTTCCTTGCCAGACAGAGTGGAAAAGCTTTCTGCTAGGATGTAGACCACAAAAGACGCTAAAGACGAAGGTACGATGCTCTCCGGAGCTAAGCGCCGCTGCCGGGCTTCTTTCGGCAGAAGCGGCGCTAAGAGAGCACTGTGAGCGGTACAATCGTCTTTGCGCGAAGAAGCCGCTTCTTCGGCTCCGGGAGCCGGAGAGAGCGGCAGCATCGGAAAGGTGAAGAAGGAAGCTGTACAACACTGGGATTGTGTGCGCAGCTTGCCAACTGATAGAAAACAGTACCTTACCACTTTCCTGACGTTTCCAATCACATGAATATTCGATTGGAAGCTGTTTTGGACAACTTTTCTTTCCTTCATGCCAAACACTTGGCAGACCTCCGTGCAACGTCCAGAACACGATGGGAGATGTTTTCTGTGCTCCCGCAGGTTTTCCTTGCCAGACAGAGTGGAAAAGCTTTCTGCTAGGATGTAGACCACAATAGACGCTAAAGACGAAGGTACGATGCTCTCCGGAGCTAAGAGCCGCTGCCGGGCTTCTTTCGGCAGAAGCGGCGCTAAGAGAGCACTGTGAGCGGTACAATCGTCTTTGCGCGAAGAAGCCGCTTCTTCGGCTCCGGGAGCCGGAGAGAGCGGCAGCATCGGAAAGGTGAAGAAGGAAGCTGTACAACACTGGGATTGTGTGCGCAGCTTGCCAACTGATAGAAAACAGTACCTTACACTTTCCTGACGTTTCCAATCACATGAATATTCGATTGGAAGCTGTTTTGGACAACTTTTCTTTCCTTCATGCCAAACACTTGGCAGACGTCCGTGCAACGTCCAGAACACGATGGGAGATGTTTTCTGTGCTCCCGCAGGTTTTCCTTGCCAGACAGAGTGGAAAAGCTTTCTGCTAGGATGTAGACCACAAAAGACGCTAAAGACGAAGGTACGATGCTCTCCGGAGCTAAGAGCCGCTGCTTGGCTTCTTTCGGCAGAAGCGGCACTAAGAGAGCACTGTGAGCGTTACAATCGTCTTTGCGCAAAGAAGCCGCTTCTTCGGCTCCGGGAGCCGGAGAGAGCGGCAGCATCGGAAAGGTGAAGAAGGAAGCTGTACAACACTGGGATTGTGTGCGCAGCTTGCCAACTGATAGAAAACAGTACCTTACCACTTTCCGGACGTTTCCATTCACATGAATATTCGATTGGAAGCTGTTTTGGACAACTTTTCTTTCCTTCATGCCAAACACTTGGCAGACCTCCGTGCAACGTCCAGAACACGATGGGAGATGTTTTCTGTGCTCCCGCAGGTTTTCCTTGCCAGACAGAGTGGAAAAGCTTTCTGCTAGGATGTAGACCACAAAAGACGCTAAAGACGAAGGTACAATGCTGTCCGGAGCTAAGAGCCGCTCCCGGGCTTCTTTCGGCAGAAGCGGCGCTAAGAGAGCACTGTGAGCGGTACAATCGTCTTTGCGCGAAGAAGCCGCTTCTTCGGCTCCGGGAGCCGGAGAGAGCGGCAGCATCGGAAAGGTGAAGAAGGAAGCTGTACAACACTGGGATTGTGTGCGCAGCTTGCCAACTGATAGAAAACAGTACCTTACCACTTTCCTGACGTTTCCAATCACAGGAATATTCGATAAGAAGGTGTTTTGGACAGCTTTTCTTTCCTTCATGCCAAACACTTGGCAGACCTCCGTGCAGCGTCCAGAACATGATGGGAGATGTTTTCTGTACTCCCGCAGGTTTTCCTTGCCAGACAGAGTGGAAAAGCTTTCTGCTAGGATGTAGACCACAAAAGACGCTAAAGACGAAGGTACGATGCTCTCCGGAGCTAAGCGCCGCTCCCGGGCTTCTTTCGGCAGAAGCGGCGCTAAGAGAGCACTGTGAGCGGTACAATCGTCTTTGCGCGACGAAGCCGCTTCTTCGGCTCCGGGAGCCGGAGAGAGCGGCAGCATCGGAAAGGTGAAGAAGGAAGCTGTACAACACTGGGATTGTGTGCGCAGCTTGCCAACTGATAGAAAACAGTACCTTACCACTTTCCTGACGTTTCCAATCACATGAATATTCGATTGGAAGCTGTTTTGGACAACTTTTCTTTCCTTCATGCCAAACACTTGGCAGACCTCCGTGCAACGTCCAGAACACGATGGGAGATGTTTTCTGTGCTCCCGCAGGTTTTCCTTGCCAGACAGAGTGGAAAAGCTTTCTGCTAGGATGTAGACCACAAAAGACGCTAAAGACGAAGGTACGATGCTCTCCGGAGCTAAGCGCCGCTCCCGGGCTTCTTTCGGCAGAAGCGGCGCTAAGAGAGCACTGTGAGCGGTACAATCGTCTTTGCGCAAAGAAGCCGCTTCTTCGGCTCCGGGAGCCGGAGAGAGCGGCAGCATCGGAAAGGTGAAGAAGGAAGCTGTACAACACTGGGATTGTGTGCGCAGCTTGCCAACTGATAGAAAACAGTACCTTACCACTTTCCTGACGTTTCCAATCACATGAATATTCGATTGGAAGCTGTTTTGGACAACTTTTCTTTCCTTCATGCCAAACACTTGGCAGACCTCCGTGCAAAGTCCAGAAAACGATGGGAGATGTTTTCTGCGCTCCCGCAGGTTTTCCTTGCCAGACAGAGTGGAAAAGCTTTCTGCTAGGATGTAGACCACAAAAGACGCTAAAGACGAAGGTACGATGCTCTCCGGAGCTAAGAGCCGCTCCCGGGCTTCTTTCGGAGAGAGCGGCAGCATCAGAAAGGTGAAGAAGGAAGCTGTACAACACTGGGATTGTGTGCGCAGCTTGCCAACTGATAGAAAACAGTACCTTACCACTTTCCTGATGTTTCCAATCACATGAATATGCCATTGGAAGCTGTTTTGGACAACTTTTCTTTCCTTCATGCCAAACACTTGGCAGACCTCCGTGCAACGTCCAGAACACGATGGGAGATGTTTTCTGTGCTCCCGCAGGTTTTCCTTGCCAGACAGAGTGGAAAAGCTTTCTGCTAGGATGTAGACCACAAAAGACGCTAAAGACAAAGGTATGATGCTCTCCGGAGCTAAGCGCCGCTCCCGGGCTTCTTTCGGCAGAAGCGGCGCTAAGAGAGCACTGTGAGCGGTACAATCGTCTTTGCGCGAAGAAGCCGCTTCTTCGGCTCCGGGAGCCGGAGAGAGCGGCAGCATCGGAAAGGTGAAGAAGGAAGCTGTACAACACTGGGATTGTGTGCGCAGCTTGCCAACTGATAGAAAACAGTACCTTACCACTTTCCTGATGTTTCCAATCACATGAATATGCCATTGGAAGCTGTTTTGGACAACTTTTCTTTCCTTCATGCCAAACACTTGGCAGACCTCCGTGCAACGTCCAGAACACGATGGGAGATGTTTTCTGTGCTCCCGCAGGTTTTCCTTGCCAGACAGAGTGGAAAAGATTTCTGCTAGGATGTAGACCACAAAAGACGCTAAAGACGAAGGTACGATGCTCTCCGGAGCTAAGAGCCGCTCCCGGGCTTCTTTCGGAAAGAGCGGCAGCATCGGAAAGGTGAAGAAGGAAGCTGTACAACACTGGGATTGTGTGCGCAGCTTGCCAACTGATAGAAAACAGTACCTTACACTTTCCTGACGTTTCCAATCACATGAATATGCCATTGGAAGCTGTTTTGGACAACTTTTCTTTCCTTCATGCCAAACACTTGGCAGACCTCCGTGCAACGTCCAGAACATGATGGGAGATGTTTTCTGTGCTCCCGCAGGTTTTCCTTGCCAGACAGAGTGGAAAAGCTTTCTGCTAGGATGTAGACCACAAAAGACGCTAAAGACGAAGGTACGATGCTCTCCGGAGCTAAGAGCCGCTCCCGGGCTTCTTTCGGCAGAAGCGGCGCTAAGAGAGCACTGTGAGCGGTACAATCGTCTTTGCGCGAAGAAGCCGCTTCTTCGGCTCCGGGAGCCGGAGAGAGCGGCAGCATCGGAAAGGTGAAGAAGGAAGCTGTACAACACTGGGATTGTGTGCGCAGCTTGCCAACTGATAGAAAAGAGTACCTTACACTTTCCTGACGTTTCCAATCACATGAATATTCGATTGGAAGCTGTTTTGGACAACTTTTCTTTCCTTCATGCCAAACACTTGGCAGACCTCCGTGCAACGTCCAGAACACGATGGGAGATGTTTTCTGTGCTCCCGCAGGTTTTCCTTGCCAGACAGAGTGGAAAAGCTTTCTGCTAGGATGTAGACCACAAAAGACGCTAAAGACGAAGGTACGATGCTCTCCGGAGCTAAGAGCCGCTCCCGGGCTTCTTTCGGAGAGAGCGGCAGCATCGGAAAGGTGAAGAAGGAAGCTGTACAACACTGGGATTGTGTGCGCAGCTTGCCAACTGATAGAAAACAGTACCTTACCACTTTCCGGACGTTTCCATTCACATGAATATTCGATTGGAAGCTGTTTTGGACAACTTTTCTTTCCTTCATGCCAAACACTTGGCAGACCACCGTGCAACGTCCAGAACACGATGGGAGATGTTTTCTGTGCTCCCGCAGGTTTTCCTTGCCAGACAGAGTGGAAAAGCTTTCTGCTAGGATGTAGACCACAAAAGACGCTAAAGACGAAGGTACAATGCTGTCCGGAGCTAAGAGCCGCTCCCGGGCTTCTTTCGGCAGAAGCGGCGCTAAGAGAGCACTGTGAGCGGTACAATCGTCTTTGCGCGAAGAAGCCGCTTCTTCGGCTCCGGGAGCCGGAGAGAGCGGCAGCATCGGAAAGGTGAAGAAGGAAGCTGTACAACACTGGGATTGTGTGCGCAGCTTGCCAACTGATAGAAAACAGTACCTTACCACTTTCCTGACGTTTCCAATCACAGGAATATTCGATAAGAAGGTGTTTTGGACAGCTTTTCTTTCCTTCATGCCAAACACTTGGCAGACCTCCGTGCAGCGTCCAGAACATGATGGGAGATGTTTTCTGTACTCCCGCAGGTTTTCCTTGCCAGACAGAGTGGAAAAGCTTTCTGCTAGGATGTAGACCACAAAAGACGCTAAAGACGAAGGTACGATGCTCTCCGGAGCTAAGCGCCGCTCCCGGGCTTCTTTCGGCAGAAGCGGCGCTAAGAGAGCACTGTGAGCGGTACAATCGTCTTTGCGCGACGAAGCCGCTTCTTCGGCTCCGGGAGCCGGAGAGAGCGGCAGCATCGGAAAGGTGAAGAAGGAAGCTGTACAACACTGGGATTGTGTGCGCAGCTTGCCAACTGATAGAAAACAGTACCTTACCACTTTCCTGACGTTTCCAATCACATGAATATTCGATTGGAAGCTGTTTTGGACAACTTTTCTTTCCTTCATGCCAAACACTTGGCAGACCTCCGTGCAACGTCCAGAACACGATGGGAGATGTTTTCTGTGCTCCCGCAGGTTTTCCTTGCCAGACAGAGTGGAAAAGCTTTCTGCTAGGATGTAGACCACAAAAGACGCTAAAGACGAAGGTACGATGCTCTCCGGAGCTAAGCGCCGCTCCCGGGCTTCTTTCGGCAGAAGCGGCGCTAAGAGAGCACTGTGAGCGGTACAATCGTCTTTGCGCAAAGAAGCCGCTTCTTCGGCTCCGGGAGCCGGAGAGAGCGGCAGCATCGGAAAGGTGAAGAAGGAAGCTGTACAACACTGGGATTGTGTGCGCAGCTTGCCAACTGATAGAAAACAGTACCTTACCACTTTCCTGACGTTTCCAATCACATGAATATTCGATTGGAAGCTGTTTTGGACAACTTTTCTTTCCTTCATGCCAAACACTTGGCAGACCTCCGTGCAAAGTCCAGAAAACGATGGGAGATGTTTTCTGCGCTCCCGCAGGTTTTCCTTGCCAGACAGAGTGGAAAAGCTTTCTGCTAGGATGTAGACCACAAAAGACGCTAAAGACGAAGGTACGATGCTCTCCGGAGCTAAGAGCCGCTCCCGGGCTTCTTTCGGAGAGAGCGGCAGCATCAGAAAGGTGAAGAAGGAAGCTGTACAACACTGGGATTGTGTGCGCAGCTTGCCAACTGATAGAAAACAGTACCTTACCACTTTCCTGATGTTTCCAATCACATGAATATGCCATTGGAAGCTGTTTTGGACAACTTTTCTTTCCTTCATGCCAAACACTTGGCAGACCTCCGTGCAACGTCCAGAACACGATGGGAGATGTTTTCTGTGCTCCCGCAGGTTTTCCTTGCCAGACAGAGTGGAAAAGCTTTCTGCTAGGATGTAGACCACAAAAGACGCTAAAGACAAAGGTATGATGCTCTCCGGAGCTAAGCGCCGCTCCCGGGCTTCTTTCGGCAGAAGCGGCGCTAAGAGAGCACTGTGAGCGGTACAATCGTCTTTGCGCGAAGAAGCCGCTTCTTCGGCTCCGGGAGCCGGAGAGAGCGGCAGCATCGGAAAGGTGAAGAAGGAAGCTGTACAACACTGGGATTGTGTGCGCAGCTTGCCAACTGATAGAAAACAGTACCTTACCACTTTCCTGATGTTTCCAATCACATGAATATGCCATTGGAAGCTGTTTTGGACAACTTTTCTTTCCTTCATGCCAAACACTTGGCAGACCTCCGTGCAACGTCCAGAACACGATGGGAGATGTTTTCTGTGCTCCCGCAGGTTTTCCTTGCCAGACAGAGTGGAAAAGATTTCTGCTAGGATGTAGACCACAAAAGACGCTAAAGACGAAGGTACGATGCTCTCCGGAGCTAAGAGCCGCTCCCGGGCTTCTTTCGGAAAGAGCGGCAGCATCGGAAAGGTGAAGAAGGAAGCTGTACAACACTGGGATTGTGTGCGCAGCTTGCCAACTGATAGAAAACAGTACCTTACACTTTCCTGACGTTTCCAATCACATGAATATGCCATTGGAAGCTGTTTTGGACAACTTTTCTTTCCTTCATGCCAAACACTTGGCAGACCTCCGTGCAACGTCCAGAACATGATGGGAGATGTTTTCTGTGCTCCCGCAGGTTTTCCTTGCCAGACAGAGTGGAAAAGCTTTCTGCTAGGATGTAGACCACAAAAGACGCTAAAGACGAAGGTACGATGCTCTCCGGAGCTAAGAGCCGCTCCCGGGCTTCTTTCAGCAGAAGCGGCGCTAAGAGAGCACTGTGAGCGGTACAATCGTCTTTGCGCGAAGAAGCCGCTTCTTCGGCTCCGGGAGCCGGAGAGAGCGGCAGCATCGGAAAGGTGAAGAAGGAAGCTGTACAACACTGGGATTGTGTGCGCAGCTTGCCAACTGATAGAAAAGAGTACCTTACACTTTCCTGACGTTTCCAATCACATGAATATTCGATTGGAAGCTGTTTTGGACAACTTTTCTTTCCTTCATGCCAAACACTTGGCAGACCTCCGTGCAACGTCCAGAACACGATGGGAGATGTTTTCTGTGCTCCCGCAGGTTTTCCTTGCCAGACAGAGTGGAAAAGCTTTCTGCTAGGATGTAGACCACAAAAGACGCTAAAGACGAAGGTACGATGCTCTCCGGAGCTAAGAGCCGCTCCCGGGCTTCTTTCGGAGAGAGCGGCAGCATCGGAAAGGTGAAGAAGGAAGCTGTACAACACTGGGATTGTGTGCGCAGCTTGCCAACTGATAGAAAACAGTACCTTACCACTTTCCGGACGTTTCCATTCACATGAATATTCGATTGGAAGCTGTTTTGGACAACTTTTCTTTCCTTCATGCCAAACACTTGGCAGACCTCCGTGCAACGTCCAGAACACGATGGGAGATGTTTTCTGTGCTCCCGCAGGTTTTCCTTGCCAGACGGAGTGGAAAAGCTTTCTGCTAGGATGTAGACCACAAAAGACGCTAAAGACGAAGGTACAATGCTGTCCAGAGCTAAGAGCCGCTCCCGGGCTTCTTTCGGCAGAAGCGGCGCTAAGAGAGCACTGTGAGCGGTACAATGGTCTTTGCGCGAAGAAGCCGCTTCTTCGGCTCCGGGAGCCGGAGAGAGCGGCAGCATCGGAAAGGTGAAGAAGGAAGCTGTACAACACTGGGATTGTGTGCGCAGCTTGCCAACTGATAGAAAACAGTACCTTACCACTTTCCTGACGTTTCCAATCACATGAATATTCGATTGGAAGCTGTTTTGGACAACTTTTCTTTCCTTCATGCCAAACACTTGGCAGACCTCCGTGCAACGTCCAGAACACGATGGGAGATGTTTTCTGTGCTCCCGCAGGTTTTCCTTGCCAGACAGAGTGGAAAAGCTTTCTGCTAGGATGTAGACCACAATAGACGCTAAAGACGAAGGTACGATGCTCTCCGGAGCTAAGAGCCGCTGCCGGGCTTCTTTCGGCAGAAGCGGCGCTAAGAGAGCACTGTGAGCGGTACAATCGTCTTTGCGCGAAGAAGCCGCTTCTTCGGCTCCGGGAGCCGGAGAGAGCGGCAGCATCGGAAAGGTGAAGAAGGAAGCTGTACAACACTGGGATTGTGTGCGCAGCTTGCCAACTGATAGAAAACAGTACCTTACACTTTCCTGACGTTTCCAATCACATGAATATTCGATTGGAAGCTGTTTTGGACAACTTTTCTTTCCTTCATGCCAAACACTTGGCAGACGTCCGTGCAACGTCCAGAACACGATGGGAGATGTTTTCTGTGCTCCCGCAGGTTTTCCTTGCCAGACAGAGTGGAAAAGCTTTCTGCTAGGATGTAGACCACAAAAGACGCTAAAGACGAAGGTACGATGCTCTCCGGAGCTAAGAGCCGCTGCTTGGCTTCTTTCGGCAGAAGCGGCACTAAGAGAGCACTGTGAGCGGTACAATCGTCTTTGCACGAAGAAGCCGCTTCTTCGGCTCCGGGAGCCGGAGAGAGCGGCAGAATCGGAAAGGTGAAGAAGGAAGCTGTACAACACTGGGATTGTGTGCGCAGCTTGCCAACTGATAGAAAACAGTACCTTACCACTTTCCTGACGTTTCCAATCACATGAATATGCCATTGGAAGCTGTTTTGGACAACTTTTCTTTCCTTCATGCCAAACACTTGGCAGACCTCCGTGCAACGTCTAGAACACGATGGGAGATGTTTTCTGTGCTCCCGCAGGTTTTCCTTGCCAGACAGAGTGGAAAAGCTTTCTGCTAGGATGTAGACCACAAAAGACGCTAAAGACGAAGGTACGATGCTCTCCGGAGCTAAGAGCCGCTCCCGGGCTTCTTTCGGCAGAAGCGGCGCTAAGAGAGCACTGTGAGCGGTACAATCGTCTTTGCACGAAGAAGCCGCTTCTTCGGCTCCGGGAGCCGGAGAGAGCGGCAGAATCGGAAAGGTGAAGAAGGAAGCTGTACAACACTGGGATTGTGTGCGCAGCTTGCCAACTGATAGAAAACAGTACCTTACCACTTTCCGGACGTTTCCAATCACAGCAATATTCGATAAGAAGGTGTTTTGGACAGCTTTTCTTTCCTTCATGCCAAACACTTGGCAGACCTCCGTGCAGCGTCCAGAACATGATGGGAGATGTTTTCTGTACTCCCGCAGGTTTTCCTTGCCAGACAGAGTGGAAAAGCTTTCTGCTAGGATGTAGACCACAAAAGACGCTAAAGACGAAGGTACGATGCTCTCCGGAGCTAAGCGCCGCTCCCGGGCTTCTTTCGGCAGAAGCGGCGCTAAGAGAGCACTGTGAGCGGTACAATCGTCTTTGCGCGAAGAAGCCGCTTCTTCGGCTCCGGGAGCCGGAGAGAGCGGCAGCATCGGAAAGGTGAAGAAGGAAGCTGTACAACACTGGGATTGTGTGCGCAGCTTGCCAACTGATAGAAAACAGTACCTTACCACTTTCCTGACGTTTCCAATCACATGAATATTCGATTGGAAGCTGTTTTGGACAACTTTTCTTTCCTTCATGCCAAACACTTGGCAGACCTCCGTGCAACGTCCAGAACACGATGGGAGATGTTTTCTGTGCTCCCGCAGGTTTTCCTTGCCAGACAGAGTGGAAAAGCTTTCTGCTAGTATGTAGACCACAATAGACGCTAAAGACGAAGGTACGATGCTCTCCGGAGCTAAGAGCCGCTGCCGGGCTTCTTTCGGCAGAAGCGGCGCTAAGAGAGCACTGTGAGCGGTACAATCGTCTTTGCGCGAAGAAGCCGCTTCTTCGGCTCCGGGAGCCGGAGAGAGCGGCAGCATCGGAAAGGTGAAGAAGGAAGCTGTACAACACTGGGATTGTGTGCGCAGCTTGCCAACTGATAGAAAACAGTACCTTACCACTTTCCTGACGTTTCCATTCACATGAATATTCGATTGGAAGCTGTTTTGGACAACTTTTCTTTCCTTCATGCCAAACACTTGGCAGACCTCCGTGCAACGTCCAGAACACGATGGGAGATGTTTTCTGTGCTCCCGCAGGTTTTCCTTGCCAGACAGAGTGGAAAAGCTTTCTGCTAGGATGTAGACCACAAAAGACGCTAAAGACGAAGGTACAATGCTGTCCGGAGCTAAGAGCCGCTCCCGGGCTTCTTTCGGCAGAAGCGGCGCTAAGAGAGCACTGTGAGCGGTACAATCGTCTTTGCGCGAAGAAGCCGCTTCTTCGGCTCCGGGAGCCGGAGAGAGCGGCAGCATCGGAAAGGTGAAGAAGGAAGCTGTACAACACTGGGATTGTGTGCGCAGCTTGCCAACTGATAGAAAACAGTACCTTACCACTTTCCTGACGTTTCCAATCACATGAATATGCCATTGGAAGCTGTTTTGGACAACTTTTCTTTCCTTCATGCCAAACACTTGGCAGACCTCCGTGCAACGTCTAGAACACGATGGGAGATGTTTTCTGTGCTCCCGCAGGTTTTCCTTGCCAGACAGAGTGGAAAAGCTTTCTGCTAGGATGTAGACCACAAAAGACGCTAAAGACGAAGGTACGATGCTCTCCGGAGCTAAGCGCCGCTCCCGGGCTTCTTTCGGCAGAAGCGGCGCTAAGAGAGCACTGTGAGCGGTACATTCGTCTTTGCACGAAGAAGCCGCTTCTTCGGCTCCGGGAGCCGGAGAGAGCGGCAGAATCGGAAAGGTGAAGAAGGAAGCTGTACAACACTGGGATTGTGTGCGCAGCTTGCCAACTGATAGAAAACAGTACCTTACCACTTTCCTGACGTTTCCAATCACAGGAATATTCGATAAGAAGGTGTTTTGGACAGCTTTTCTTTCCTTCATGCCAAACACTTGGCAGACCTCCGTGCAGCGTCCAGAACATGATGGGAGATGTTTTCTGTACTCCCGCAGGTTTTCCTTGCCAGACAGAGTGGAAAAGCTTTCTGCTAGGATGTAGACCACAAAAGACGCTAAAGACGAAGGTACGATGCTCTCCGGAGCTAAGCGCCGCTGCCGGGCTTCTTTCGGCAGAAGCGGCGCTAAGAGAGCACTGTGAGCGGTACAATCGTCTTTGCGCGAAGAAGCCGCTTCTTCGGCTCCGGGAGCCGGAGAGAGCGGCAGCATCGGAAAGGTGAAGAAGGAAGCTGTACAACACTGGGATTGTGTGCGCAGCTTGCCAACTGATAGAAAACAGTACCTTACCACTTTCCTGACGTTTCCAATCACATGAATATTCGATTGGAAGCTGTTTTGGACAACTTTTCTTTCCTTCATGCCAAACACTTGGCAGACCTCCGTGCAACGTCCAGAAGACGATGGGAGATGTTTTCTGTGCTCCCGCAGGTTTTCCTTGCCAGACAGAGTGGAAAAGCTTTCTGCTAGGATGTAGACCACAATAGACGCTAAAGACGAAGGTACGATGCTCTCCGGAGCTAAGAGCCGCTCCCGGGCTTCTTTCGGCAGAAGCGGCGCTAAGAGAGCACTGTGAGCGGTACAATCGTCTTTGCGCGAAGAAGCCGCTTCTTCGGCTCCGGGAGCCGGAGAGAGCGGCAGCATCGGAAAGGTGAAGAAGGAAGCTGTACAACACTGGGATTGTGTGCGCAGCTTGCCAACTGATAGAAAACAGTACCTTACACTTTCCTGACGTTTCCAATCACATGAATATTCCATTGGAAGCTGTTTTGGACAACTTTTCTTTCCTTCATGCCAAACACTTGGCAGACGTCCGTGCAACGTCCAGAACACGATGGGAGATGTTTTCTGTGCTCCCGCAGGTTTTCCTTGCCAGACAGAGTGGAAAAGCTTTCTGCTAGGATGTAGACCACAAAAGACGCTAAAGACGAAGGTACGATGCTCTCCGGAGCTAAGAGCCGCTGCTTGGCTTCTTTCGGCAGAAGCGGCACTAAGAGAGCACTGTGAGCGGTACAATCGTCTTTGCGCGAAGAAGCCGCTTCTTCGGCTCCGGGAGCCGGAGAGAGCGGCAGCATCGGAAAGGTGAAGAAGGAAGCTGTACAACACTGGGATTGTGTGCGCAGCTTGCCAACTGATAGAAAACAGTACCTTACCACTTTCCGGACGTTTCCATTCACATGAATATTCGATTGGAAGCTGTTTTGGACAACTTTTCTTTCCTTCATGCCAAACACTTGGCAGACCTCCGTGCAACGTCCAGAAGACGATGGGAGATGTTTTCTGTGCTCCCGCAGGTTTTCCTTGCCAGACAGAGTGGAAAAGCTTTCTGCTAGGATGTAGACCACAAAAGACGCTAAAGACGAATGTACAATGCTGTCCGGAGCTAAGAGCCGCTCCCGGGCTTCTTTCGGCAGAAGCGGCGCTAAGAGAGCACTGTGAGCGGTACAATCGTCTTTGCGCGAAGAAGCCGCTTCTTCGGCTCCGGGAGCCGGAGAGAGCGGCAGCATCGGAAAGGTGAAGAAGGAAGCTGTACAACACTGGGATTGTGTGCGCAGCTTGCCATCTGATAGAAAACAGTACCTTACCACTTTCCTGACGTTTCCAATCACATGAATATGCCATTGGAAGCTGTTTTGGACAACTTTTCTTTCCTTCATGCCAAACACTTGGCAGACCTCCGTGCAACGTCTAGAACACGATGGGAGATGTTTTCTGTGCTCCCGCAGGTTTTCCTTGCCAGACAGAGTGGAAAAGCTTTCTGCTAGGATGTAGACCACAAAAGACGCTAAAGACGAAGGTACGATGCTCTCCGGAGCTAAGAGCCGCTCCCGGGCTTCTTTCGGCAGAAGCGGCGCTAAGAGAGCACTGTGAGCGGTACAATCGTCTTTGCACGAAGAAGCCGCTTCTTCGGCTCCGGGAGCCGGAGAGAGCGGCAGAATCGGAAAGGTGAAGAAGGAAGCTGTACAACACTGGGATTGTGTGCGCAGCTTGCCAACTGATAGAAAACAGTACCTTACCACTTTCCTGACGTTTCCAATCACAGGAATATTCGATAAGAAGGTGTTTTGGACAGCTTTTCTTTCCTTCATGCCAAACACTTGGCAGACCTCCGTGCAGCGTCCAGAACATGATGGGAGATGTTTTCTGTACTCCCGCAGGTTTTCCTTGCCAGACAGAGTGGAAAAGCTTTCTGCTAGGATGTAGACCACAAAAGACGCTAAAGACGAAGGTACGATGCTCTCCGGAGCTAAGCGCCGCTGCCGGGCTTCTTTCGGCAGAAGCGGCGCTAAGAGAGCACTGTGAGCGGTACAATCGTCTTTGCGCGAAGAAGCCGCTTCTTCGGCTCCGGGAGCCGGAGAGAGCGGCAGCATCGGAAAGGTGAAGAAGGAAGCTGTACAACACTGGGATTGTGTGCGCAGCTTGCCAACTGATAGAAAACAGTACCTTACCACTTTCCTGACGTTTCCAATCACATGAATATTCGATTGGAAGCTGTTTTGGACAACTTTTCTTTCCTTCATGCCAAAAACTTGGCAGACGTCAGTGCAACGTCCAGAACACGATGGGAGATGTTTTCTGTGCTCCCGCAGGTTTTCCTTGCCAGACAGAGTGGAAAAGCTTTCTGCTAGGATGTAGACCACAAAAGACGCTAAAGACGAAGGTACGATGCTCTCCGGAGCTAAGAGCCGCTGCTTGGCTTCTTTCGGCAGAAGCGGCACTAAGAGAGCACTGTGAGCGGTACAATCGTCTTTGCGCGAAGAAGCCGCTTCTTCGGCTCCGGGAGCCGGAGAGAGCGGCAGCATCGGAAAGGTGAAGAAGGAAGCTGTACAACACTGGGATTGTGTGCGCAGCTTGCCAACTGATAGAAAACAGTACCTTACCACTTTCCTGACGTTTCCAATCACAGGAATATTCGATAAGAAGGTGTTTTGGACAGCTTTTCTTTCCTTCATGCCAAACACTTGGCAGACCTCCGTGCAGCGTCCAGAACATGATGGGAGATGTTTTCTGTACTCCCGCAGGTTTTCCTTGCCAGACAGAGTGGAAAAGCTTTCTGCTAGGATGTAGACCACAAAAGACGCTAAAGACGAAGGTACGATGCTCTCCGGAGCTAAGCGCCGCTCCCGGGCTTCTTTCGGCAGAAGCGGCGCTAAGAGAGCACTGTGAGCGGTACAATCGTCTTTGCGCGAAGAAGCCGCTTCTTCGGCTCCGGGAGCCGGAGAGAGCGGCAGCATCGGAAAGGTGAAGAAGGAAGCTGTACAACACTGGGATTGTGTGCGCAGCTTGCCAACTGATAGAAAACAGTACCTTACCACTTTCCTGACGTTTCCAATCACATGAATATTCGATTGGAAGCTGTTTTGGACAACTTTTCTTTCCTTCATGCCAAAAACTTGGCAGACGTCAGTGCAACGTCCAGAACACGATGGGAGATGTTTTCTGTGCTCCCGCAGGTTTTCCTTGCCAGACAGATTGGAAAAGATTTCTGCTAGGATGTAGACCACAAAAGACGCTAAAGACGAAGGTACGATGCTCTCCGGAGCTAAGAGCCGCTGCTTGGCTTCTTTCGGCAGAAGCGGCACTAAGAGAGCACTGTGAGCGGTACAATCGTCTTTGCGCGAAGAAGCCGCTTCTTCGGCTCCGGGAGCCGGAGAGAGCGGCAGCATCGGAAAGGTGAAGAAGGAAGCTGTACAACACTGGGATTGTGTGCGCAGCTTGCCAACTGATAGAAAACAGTACCTTACCACTTTCCGGACGTTTCCATTCACATGAATATTCGATTGGAAGCTGTTTTGGACAACTTTTCTTTCCTTCATGCCAAACACTTGGCAGACCTCCGTGCAACGTCCAGAAGACGATGGGAGATGTTTTCTGTGCTCCCGCAGGTTTTCCTTGCCAGACAGAGTGGAAAAGCTTTCTGCTAGGATGTAGACCACAAAAGACGCTAAAGACGAAGGTACAATGCTGTCCGGAGCTAAGAGCCGCTCCCGGGCTTCTTTCGGCAGAAGCGGCGCTAAGAGAGCACTGTGAGCGGTACAATCGTCTTTGCGCGAAGAAGCCGCTTCTTCGGCTCCGGGAGCCGGAGAGAGCGGCAGCATCGGAAAGGTGAAGAAGGAAGCTGTACAACACTGGGATTGTGTGCGCAGCTTGCCATCTGATAGAAAACAGTACCTTACCACTTTCCTGACGTTTCCAATCACATGAATATGCCATTGGAAGCTGTTTTGGACAACTTTTCTTTCCTTCATGCCAAACACTTGGCAGACCTCCGTGCAACGTCTAGAACACGATGGGAGATGTTTTCTGTGCTCCCGCAGGTTTTCCTTGCCAGACAGAGTGGAAAAGCTTTCTGCTAGGATGTAGACCACAAAAGACGCTAAAGACGAAGGTACGATGCTCTCCGGAGCTAAGAGCCGCTCCCGGGCTTCTTTCGGCAGAAGCGGCGCTAAGAGAGCACTGTGAGCGGTACAATCGTCTTTGCACGAAGAAGCCGCTTCTTCGGCTCCGGGAGCCGGAGAGAGCGGCAGAATCGGAAAGGTGAAGAAGGAAGCTGTACAACACTGGGATTGTGTGCGCAGCTTGCCAACTGATAGAAAACAGTACCTTACCACTTTCCTGACGTTTCCAATCACAGGAATATTCGATAAGAAGGTGTTTTGGACAGCTTTTCTTTCCTTCATGCCAAACACTTGGCAGACCTCCGTGCAGCGTCCAGAACATGATGGGAGATGTTTTCTGTACTCCCGCAGGTTTTCCTTGCCAGACAGAGTGGAAAAGCTTTCTGCTAGGATGTAGACCACAAAAGACGCTAAAGACGAAGGTACGATGCTCTCCGGAGCTAAGCGCCGCTCCCGGGCTTCTTTCGGCAGAAGCGGCGCTAAGAGAGCACTGTGAGCGGTACAATCGTCTTTGCGCGAAGAAGCCGCTTCTTCGGCTCCGGGAGCCGGAGAGAGCGGCAGCATCGGAAAGGTGAAGAAGGAAGCTGTACAACACTGGGATTGTGTGCGCAGCTTGCCAACTGATAGAAAACAGTACCTTACCACTTTCCTGACGTTTCCAATCACATGAATATTCGATTGGAAGCTGTTTTGGACAACTTTTCTTTCCTTCATGCCAAACACTTGGCAGACCTCCGTGCAACGTCCAGAACACGATGGGAGATGTTTTCTGTGCTCCCGCAGGTTTTCCTTGCCAGACAGAGTGGAAAAGCTTTCTGCTAGGATGTAGATCACAATAGACGCTAAAGACGAAGGTACGATGCTCTCCGGAGCTAAGCGCCGCTCCCGGGCTTCTTTCGGCAGAAGCGGCGCTAAGAGAGCACTGTGAGCGGTACAATCGTCTTTGCGCGAAGAAGCCGCTTCTTCGGCTCCGGGAGCCGGAGAGAGCGGCAGCATCGGAAAGGTGAAGAAGGAAGCTGTACAACACTGGGATTGTGTGCGCAGCTTGCCAACTGATAGAAAACAGTACCTTACCACTTTCCTGACGTTTCCAATCACGTGAATATTCGATTGGAAGCTGTTTTGGACAACTTTTCTTTCCTTCATGCCAAACACTTGGCAGACCTCCGTGCAACGTCCAGAACACGATGGGAGATGTTTTCTGTGCTCCCGCAGGTTTTCCTTGCCAGACAGAGTGGAAAAGCTTTCTGCTAGGATGTAGACCACAAAAGACGCTAAAGACGAAGGTACGATGCTCTCCGGAGCTAAGAGCCGCTCCCGGGCTTCTTTCGGCAGAAGCGGCGCTAAGAGAGCACTGTGAGCGGTACAATCGTCTTTGCACGAAGAAGCCGCTTCTTCGGCTCCGGGAGCCGGAGAGAGCGGCAGAATCGGAAAGGTGAAGAAGGAAGCTGTACAACACTGGGATTGTGTGCGCAGCTTGCCAACTGATAGAAAACAGTACCTTACCACTTTCCTGACGTTTCCAATCACAGGAATATTCGATAAGAAGGTGTTTTGGACAGCTTTTCTTTCCTTCATGCCAAACATTTGGCAGACCTCCGTGCAGCGTCCAGAACATGATGGGAGATGTTTTCTGTACTCCCGCAGGTTTTCCTTGCCAGACAGAGTGGAAAAGCTTTCTGCTAGGATGTAGACCACAAAAGACGCTAAAGACGAAGGTACGATGCTCTCCGGAGCTAAGAGCCGCTCCCGGGCTTCTTTCGGCAGAAGCGGCGCTAAGAGAGCACTGTGAGCGGTACAATCGTCTTTGCGCGAAGAAGCCGCTTCTTCGGCTCCGGGAGCCGGAGAGAGCGGCAGCATCGGAAAGGTGAAGAAGGAAGCTGTACAACACTGGGATTGTGTGCGCAGCTTGCCAACTGATAGAAAACAGTACCTTACCACTTTCCTGACGTTTCCAATCACATGAATATGCCATTGGAAGCTGTTTTGGACAACTTTTCTTCCCTTCATGCCAAACACTTGGCAGACCTCCGTGCAACGTCCAGAACACGATGGGAGATGTTTTCTGTGCTCCCGCAGGTTTTCCTTGCCAGACAGAGTGGAAAAGCTTTCTGCTAGGATGTAGACCACAATAGACGCTAAAGACGAAGATACGATGCTCTCCGGAGCTATGCGCCACTCCCGGGCTTCTTTCGGCCGAAGCGGCGCTAAGAGAGCACTGTGAGCGGTACAATCGTCTTTGCGCGAAGAAGCCGCTTCTTCGGCTCCGGGAGCCGGAGAGAGCGGCAGCATCGGAAAGGTGAAGAAGGAAGCTGTACAACACTGGGATTGTGTGCGCAGCTTGCCAACTGATAGAAAACAGTACCTTACCACTTTCCTGACGTTTCCAATCACATGAATATTCGATTGGAAGCTGTTTTGGACAACTTTTCTTTCCTTCATGCCAAACACTTGGCAGACCTCCGTGCAACGTCCAGAACACGATGGGAGATGTTTTCTGTGCTCCCGCAGGTTTTCCTTGCCAGACAGAGTGGAAAAGCTTTCTGCTAGGATGTAGACCACAAAAGACGCTAAAGACGAAGGTACGATGCTCTCCGGAGCTAAGAGCCGCTCCCGGGCTTCTTTCGGAGAGAGCGGCAGCATCGGAAAGGTGAAGAAGGAAGCTGTACAACACTGGGATTGCGTGCGCAGCTTGCCAACTGATAGAAAACAGTACCTTACCACTTTCCTGACGTTTCCAATCACATGAATATGCCATTGGAAGCTGTTTTGGACAACTTTTCTTTCCTTCATGCCAAACACTTGGCAGACCTCCGTGCAACGTCCAGAACACGATGGGAGATGTTTTCTGTGCTCCCGCAGGTTTTCCTTGCCAGACAGAGTGGAAAAGCTTTCTGCTAGGATGTAGACCACAAAAGACGCTAAAGACAAAGGTATGATGCTCTCCGGAGCTAAGCGCCGCTCCCGGGCTTCTTTCGGCAGAAGCGGCGCTAAGAGAGCACTGTGAGCGGTACAATCGTCTTTGCGCGAAGAAGCCGCTTCTTCGGCTCCGGGAGCCGGAGAGAGCGGCAGCATCGCAAAGGTGAAGAAGGAAGCTGTACAACACTGGGATTGTGTGCGCAGCTTGCCAACTGATAGAAAACAGTACCTTACACTTTCCTGACGTTTCCAATCACATGAATATGCCATTGGAAGCTGTTTTGGACAACTTTTCTTTCCTTCATGCCAAACACTTGGCAGACCTCCGTGCAACGTCCAGAACACGATGGGAGATGTTTTCTGTGCTCCCGCAGGTTTTCCTTGCCAGACAGAGTGGAAAAGCTTTCTGCTAGGATGTAGACCACAAAAGACGCTAAAGACGAAGGTACGATGCTCTCCGGAGCTAAGAGCCGCTCCCGGGCTTCTTTCGGAAAGAGCGGCAGCATCGGAAAGGTGAAGAAGGAAGCTGTACAACACTGGGATTGTGTGCGCAGCTTGCCAACTGATAGAAAACAGTACCTTACCACTTTCCTGACGTTTCCAATCACATGAATATGCCATTGGAAGCTGTTTTGGACAACTTTTCTTTCCTTCATGCCAAACACTTGGCAGACCTCCGTGCAACGTCCAGAACATGATGGGAGATGTTTTCTGTGCTCCCGCAGGTTTTCCTTGCCAGACAGAGTGGAAAAGCTTTCTGCTAGGATGTAGACCACAAAAGACGCTAAAGACGAAGGTACGATGCTCTCCGGAGCTAAGCGCCGCTCCCGGGCTTCTTTCGGCAGAAGCGGCGCTAAGAGAGCACTGTGAGCGGTACAATCGTCTTTGCGCGAAGAAGCCGCTTCTTCGGCTCCGGGAGCCGGAGAGAGCGGCAGCATCGGAAAGGTGAAGAAGGAAGCTGTACAACACTGGGATTGTGTGCGCAGCTTGCCAACTGATAGAAAACAGTACCTTACACTTTCCTGACGTTTCCAATCACATGAATATTCGATTGGAAGCTGTTTTGGACAACTATTCTTTCCTTCATGCCAAACACTTGGCAGACCTCCGTGCAACGTCCAGAAGACGATGGGAGATGTTTTCTGTGCTCCCGCAGGTTTTCCTTGCCAGACAGAGTGGAAAAGCTTTCTGCTAGGATGTAGACCACAAAAGACGCTAAAGACGAAGGTACGATGCTCTCCGGAGCTAAGAGCCGCTCCCGGGCTTCTTTCGGAGAGAGCGGCAGCATCGGAAAGGTGAAGAAGGAAGCTGTACAACACTGGGATTGTGTGCGCAGCTTGCCAACTGATACAAAACAGTACCTTACCACTTTCCTGACGTTTCCAATCACATGAATATGCCATTGGAAGCTGTTTTGGACAACTTTTCTTTCCTTCATGCCAAACACTTGGCAGACCACCGTGCAACGTCCAGAACACGATGGGAGATGTTTTCTGTGCTCCCGCAGGTTTTCCTTGCCAGACAGAGTGGAAAAGCTTTCTGCTAGGATGTAGACCACAAAAGACGCTAAAGACGAAGGTACGATGCTCTCCGGAGCTAAGCGCCGCTCCCGGGCTTCTTTCGGCAGAAGCGGCGCTAAGAGAGCACTGTGAGCGGTACAATCGTCTTTGCGCGAAGAAGCCGCTTCTTCGGCTCCGGGAGCCGGAGAGAGCGGCAGCATCGGAAAGGTGAAGAAGGAAGCTGTACAACACTGGGATTGTGTGCGCAGCTTGCCAACTGATAGAAAACAGTACCTTACACTTTCCTGACGTTTCCAATCACATGAATATTCGATTGGAAGCTGTTTTGGACAACTTTTCTTTCCTTCATGCCAAACACTAGGCAGACCTCCGTGCAACGTCTAGAACACGATGGGAGATGTTTTCTGTGCTCCCGCAGGTTTTCCTTACCAGACAGAGTGGAAAAGCTTTCTGCTAGGATGTAGACCACAAAAGACGCTAAAGACAAAGGTACGATGCTCTCCGGAGCTAAGAGCCGCTCCCGGGCTTCTTTCGGCAGAAGCGGCGCTAAGAGAGCACTGTGAGCGGTACAATCGTCTTTGCGCGAAGAAGCCGCTTCTTCGGCTCTGGGAGCCGGAGAGAGCGGCAGCATCGGAAAGGTGAAGAAGGAAGCTGTACAACACTGGGATTGTGTGCGCAGCTTGCCAACTGATAGAAAACAGTACCTTACACTTTCCTGACGTTTCCAATCACATGAATATTCGATTGGAAGCTGTTTTGGACAACTTTTCTTTCCTTCATGCCAAACACTTGGCAGACCTCCGTGCAACGTCTAGAACACGATGGGAGATGTTTTCTGTGCTCCCGCAGGTTTTCCTTGCCAGACAGAGTGGAAAAGCTTTCTGCTAGGATGTAGACCACAAAAGACGCTAAAGACGAAGGTACGATGCTCTCCGGAGCTAAGAGCCGCTCCCGGGCTTCTTTCGGCAGAAGCGGCGCTAAGAGAGCACTGTGAGCGGTACAATCGTCTTTGCGCGAAGAAGCCGCTTCTTCGGCTCCGGGAGCCGGAGAGAGCGGCAGCATCGGAAAGGTGAAGAAGGAAGCTGTACAACACTGGGATTGTGTGCGCAGCTTGCCAACTGATAGAAAACAGTACCTTACCACTTTCCTGACATTTCCAATCACATGAATATGCCATTGGAAGCTGTTTTGGACAACTTTTCTTTCCTTCATGCGAAACACTTGGCAGACCTCCGTGCAACGTCTAGAACACTATGGGAGATGTTTTCTGTGCTCCCGCAGGTTTTCCTTGCCAGACAGTGTGGAAAAGCTTTCTGCTAGGATGTAGACCACAAAAGACGCTAAAGACGAAGGTACGATGCTCTCCGGAGCTAAGCGCCGCTCCCGGGCTTCTTTCGGCAGAAGCGGCGCTAAGAGAGCACTGTGAGCGGTACAATCGTCTTTGCGCGAAGAAGCCGCTTCTTCGGCTCCGGGAGCCGGAGAGAGCGGCAGCATCGGAAAGGTGAAGAAGGAAGCTGTACAACACTGGGATTGTGTGCGCAGCTTGCCAACTGATAGAAAACAGTACCTTACCACTTTCCTGACATTTCCAATCACATGAATATGCCATTGGAAGCTGTTTTGGACAACTTTTCTTTCCTTCATGCGAAACACTTGGCAGACCTCCGTGCAACGTCTAGAACACTATGGGAGATGTTTTCTGTGCTCCCGCAGGTTTTCCTTGCCAGACAGTGTGGAAAAGCTTTCTGCTAGGATGTAGACCACAAAAGACGCTAAAGACGAAGGTACGATGCTCTCCGGAGCTAAGCGCCGCTCCCGGGCTTCTTTCGGCAGAAGCGGCGCTAAGAGAGCACTGTGAGCGGTACAATCGTCTTTGCGCGAAGAAGCCGCTTCTTCGGCTCCGGGAGCCGGAGAGAGCGGCAGCATCGGAAAGGTGAAGAAGGAAGCTGTACAACACTGGGATTGTGTGCGCAGCTTGCCAACTGATAGAAAACAGTACCTTACATTTTCCTGACGTTTCCAATCACATGAATATTCGATTGGAAGCTGTTTTGGACAACTTTTCTTTCCTTCATGCCAAACACTTGGCAGACCTCCGTGCAACGTCCAGAACACGATGGGAGATGTTTTCTGTGCTCCCGCAGGTTTTCCTTGCCAGACAGAGTGGAAAAGCTTTCTGCTAGGATGTAGACCACAAAAGACGCTAAAGACAAAGGTATGATGCTCTCCGGAGCTAAGCGCCGCTCCCGGGATTCTTTCGGCAGAAGCGGCGCTAAGAGAGCACTGTGAGCGGTACAATCGTCTTTGCGCGAAGAAGCCGCTTCTTCGGCTCCGGGAGCCGGAGAGAGCGGCAGCATCGGAAAGGTGAAGAAGGAAGCTGTACAACACTGGGATTGTGTGCGCAGCTTGCCAACTGATAGAAAACAGTACCTTACACTTTCCTGACGTTTCCAATCACATGAATATTCGATTGGAAGCTGTTTTGGACAACTTTTCTTTCCTTCATGCCAAACACTTGGCAGACCTCCGTGCAACGTCCAGAACACGATGGGAGATGTTTTCTGTGCTCCCGCAGGTTTTCCTTGCCAGACAGAGTGGAAAAGCTTTCTGCTAGGATGTAGACCACAAAAGACGCTGAAGACGAAGGTACGATGCTCTCCGGAGTTAAGAGCCGCTCCCGGGCTTCTTTCGGAAAGAGCGGCAGCATCGGAAAGGTGAAGAAGGAAGCTGTACAACACTGGGATTGTGTGCGCAGCTTGCCAACTGATAGAAAACAGTACCTTACACTTTCCTGACGTTTCCAATCACATGAATATGCCATTGGAAGCTGTTTTGGACAACTTTTCTTTCCTTCATGCCAAACACTTGGCAGACCTCCGTGCAACGTCCAGAACATGATGGGAGATGTTTTCTGTGCTCCCGCAGGTTTTCCTTGCCAGACAGAGTGGAAAAGCTTTCTGCTAGGATGTAGACCACAAAAGACGCTAAAGACGAAGGTACGATGCTCTCCGGAGCTAAGAGCCGCTCCCGGGCTTCTTTCGGCAGAAGCCGCGCTAAGAGAGCACTGTGAGCGGTACAATGGTCTTTGCGCGAAGAAGCCGCTTCTTCGGCTCCGGGAGCCGGAGAGAGCGGCAGCATCGGAAAGGTGAAGAAGGAAGCTGTACAACACTGGGATTGTGTGCGCAGCTTGCCAACTGATAGAAAAGAGTACCTTACACTTTCCTGACGTTTCCAATCACATGAATATTCGATTGGAAGCTGTTTTGGACAACTTTTCTTTCCTTCATGCCAAACACTTGGCAGACCTCCGTGCAATGTCCAGAACACGATGGGAGATGTTTTCTGTGCTCCCGCAGGTTTTCCTTGCCAGACAGAGCGGGAAAGCTTTCTGCTACGATGTAGACCACAAAAGACGCTAAAGACGAAGGTACGATGCTCTCCGGAGCTAAGAGCCGCTCCCGGGCTTCTTTCGGAGAGAGCGGCAGCATCGGAAAGGTGAAGAAGGAAGCTGTACAACACTGGGATTGTGTGCGCAGCTTGCCAACTGATAGAAAACAGTACCTTACACTTTCCTGACGTTTCCAATCACATGAATATTCGATTGGAAGCTGTTTTGGACAACTTTTCTTTCCTTCATGCCAAACACTTGGCAGACCTCCGTGCAACGTCCAGAACACGATGGGAGATGTTTTCTGTGCTCCCGCAGGTTTTCCTTGCCAGACAGAGTGGAAAAGCTTTCTGCTAGGATGTAGACCACAAAAGACGCTAAAGACGAAGGTACGATGCTCTCCGGAGCTAAGCGCCGCTCCCGGGCTTCTTTCGGCAGAAGCGGCGCTAAGAGAGCACTGTGAGCGGTACAATCGTCTTTGCACGAAGAAGCCGCTTCTTCGGCTCCGGGAGCCGGAGAGAGCGGCAGCATCGGAAAGGTGAAGAAGGAAGCTGTACAACACTGGGATTGTGTGCGCAGCTTGCCAACTGATAGAAAACAGTACCTTACCACTTTCCGGACGTTTCCATTCACATGAATATTCGATTGGAAGCTGTTTTGGACAACTTTTCTTTCCTTCATGCCAAACACTTGGCAGACCTCCGTGCAACGTCCAGAACACGATGGGAGATGTTTTCTGTGCTCCCGCAGGTTTTCCTTGCCAGACAGAGTGGAAAAGCTTTCTGCTAGGATGTAGACCACAAAAGACGCTAAAGACGAAGGTACAATGCTGTCCGGAGCTAAGAGCCGCTCCCGGGCTTCTTTCGGCAGAAGCGGCGCTAAGAGAGAACTGTGAGCGGTACAATCGTCTTTGCGCGAAGAAGCCGCTTCTTCGGCTCCGGGAGCCGGAGAGAGCAGCAGCATCGGAAAGGTGAAGAAGGAAGCTGTACAACACTGGGATTGTGTGCGCAGCTTGCCAACTGATAGAAAACAGTACCTTACCACTTTCCTGACGTTTCCAATCACATGAATATGCCATTGGAAGCTGTTTTGGACAACTTTTCTTTCCTTCATGCCAAACACTTGGCAGACCTCCGTGCAACGTCTAGAACACGATGGGAGATGTTTTCTGTGCTCCCGCAGGTTTTCCTTGCCAGACAGAGTGGAAAAGCTTTCTGCTAGGATGTAGACGACAAAAGACGCTAAAGACGAAGGTAAGATGCTCTCCGGAGCTAAGAGCCGCTCCCGGGCTTCTTTCGGCAGGAGCGGCGCTAAGAGAGCACTGTGAGCGGTACAATGGTCTTTGCACGAAGAAGCCGCTTCTTCGGCTCCGGGAGCCGGAGAGAGCGGCAGAATCGGAAAGGTGAAGAAGGAAGCTGTACAACACTGGGATTGTGTGCGCAGCTTGCCAACTGATAGAAAACAGTACCTTACCACTTTCCTGACGTTTCCAATCACAGGAATATTCGATAAGAAGGTGTTTTGGACAGCTTTTCTTTCCTTCATGCCAAACATTTGGCAGACCTCCGTGCAGCGTCAAGAACATGATGGGAGATGTTTTCTGTGCTCCCGCAGGTTTTCCTTGCCAGAAAGAGTGGAAAAGCTTTCTGCTAGGATGTAGACCACAAAAGACAGTAAAGACGAAAGTACGATGCTCTCCGTAGCTAAGCGCCGCTCCCGGGCTTCTTTCGGCAGAAGCGGCGCTAAGAGAGCACTGTGAGCGGTACAATTGTCTTTGCGCGAAGAAGCCGCTTCTTCGGCTCCGGGAGCCGGAGAGAGCGGCAGCATCGGAAAGGTGAAGAAGGAAGCTGTACAACACTGGGATTGTGTGCGCAGCTTGCCAACTGATAGAAAACAGTACCTTACCACTTTCCTGACGTTTCCAATCACATGAATATTCGATTGGAAGCTGTTTTGGACAACTTTTCTTTCCTTCATGCCAAACACTTGGCAGACCTCCGTGCAACGTCCAGAACACGATGGGAGATGTTTTCTGTGCTCCCGCAGGTTTTCCTTGCCAGACAGAGTGGAAAAGCTTTCTGCTAGGATGTAGACCACAAAAGACGCTAAAGACGAAGGTACGATGCTCTCCGGAGCTAAGCGCCGCGCCCGGGCTTCTTTCGGCAGAAGCGGCGCTAAGAGAGCACTGTGAGCGGTACAATAGTCTTTGCGCGAAGAAGCCGCTTCTTCGGCTCCGGGAGCCGGAGAGAGCGGCAGCATTGGAAAGGTGAAGAAGGAAGCTGTACAACACTGGGATTGTGTGCGCAGCTTGCCAACTGATAGAAAACAGTACCTTACCACTTTCCTGACGTTTCCAATCACATGAATATGCCATTGGAAGCTGTTTTGGACAACTTTTCTTTCCTTCATGCCAAACACTTGGCAGACCTCCGTGCAACGTCCAGAACACGATGGGAGATGTTTTCTGTGCTCCCGCAGGTTTTCCTTGCCAGACAGAGTGGAAAAGCTTTCTGCTAGGATGTAGACCACAAAAGACGCTAAAGACGAAGGTATGATGCTCTCCGGAGCTAAGCGCCGCTCCCGGGCTTCTTTCGGCAGAAGCGGCGCTAAGAGAGCACTGTGAGCGGTACAATCGTCTTTGCGCGAAGAAGCCGCTTCTTCGGCTCCGGGAGCCGGAGAGAGCGGCAGCATCGGAAAGGTGAAGAAGGAAGCTGTACAACACTGGGATTGTGTGCGCAGCTTGCCAACTGATAGAAAACAGTACCTTACACTTTCCTGACGTTTCCAATCACATGAATATTCGATAGGAAGCTGTTTTGGACAACTTTTCTTTCCTTCATGCCAAACACTTGGCAGACTTCCGTGCAACGTCCAGAACACGATGGGAGATGTTTTCTGTGCTCCCGCAGGTTTTCCTTGCCAGACAGAGTGGAAAAGCTTTCTGCTAGGATGTAGACCACAAAAGACGCTAAAGACGAAGGTACGATGCTCTCCGGAGCTAAGAGCCGCTCCCGGGCTTCTTTCGGAAAGAGCGGCAGCATCGGAAAGGTGAAGAAGGAAGCTGTACAACACTGGGATTGTGTGCGCAGCTTGCCAACTGATAGAAAACAGTACCTTACCACTTTCCTGACGTTTCCAATCACATGAATATGCCATTGGAAGCTGTTTTGGACAACTTTTCTTTCCTTCATGCCAAACACTTGGCAGACCTCCGTGCAACGTCCAGAACATGATGGGAGATGTTTTCTGTGCTCCCGCAGGTTTTCCTTGCCAGACAGAGTGGAAAAGCTTTCTGCTAGGATGTAGACCACAAAAGACGCTAAAGACGAAGGTACGATGCTCTCCGGAGCTAAGCCCCGCTCCCGGGCTTCTTTCGGCAGAAGCGGCGCTAAGAGAGCACTGTGAGCGGTACAATCGTCTTTGCGCGAAGAAGCCGCTTCTTCGGCTCCGGGAGCCGGAGAGAGCGGCAGCATAGGAAAGGTGAAGAAGGAAGCTGTACAACACTGGGATTGTGTGCGCAGCTTGCCAACTGATAGAAAACAGTACCTTACCACTTTCCTGACGTTTCCAATCACATGAATATTCGATTGGAAGCTGTTTTGGACAACTTTTCTTTCCTTCATGCCAAACACTTGGCAGACCTCCGTGCAACGTCCAGAACACGATGGGAGATGTTTTCTGTGCTCCCGCAGGTTTTCCTTGCCAGACAGAGTGGAAAAGCTTTCTGCTAGGATGTAGACCACAAAAGACGCTAAAGACGAAGGTACGATGCTCTCCGGAGCTAAGAGCCGCTCCCGGGCTTCTTTCGGAGAGAGCGGCAGCATCGGAAAGGTGAAGAAGGAAGCTGTACAACACTGGGATTGTGTGCGCAGCTTGCCAACTGATAGAAAACAGTACCTTACCACTTTCCTGACGTTTCCAATCACATGAATATGCCATTGGAAGCTGTTTTGGACAACTTTTCTTTCCTTCATGCCAAACACTTGGCAGACCTCCGTGCAACGTCCAGAACACAATGGGAGATGTATTCTGTGCTCCCGCAGGTTTTCCTTGCCAGACAGAGTGGAAAAGCTTTCTGCTAGGATGTAGACCACAAAAGACGCTAAAGACGAAGGTACGATGCTCTCCGGAGCTAAGCGCCGCTCCCGGGCTTCTTTCGGCAGAAGCGGCGCTAAGAGAGCACTGTGAGCGGTACAATCGTCTTTGCGCGAAGAAGCCGCTTCTTCGGCTCCGGGAGCCGGAGAGAGCGGCAGCATCGGAAAGGTGAAGAAGGAAGCTGTACAACACTGGGATTGTGTGCGCAGCTTGCCAACTGATAGAAAACAGTACCTTACCACTTTCCTGACGTTTCCAATCACATGAATATTCGATTGGAAGCTGTTTTGGACAACTTTTCTTTCCTTCATGCCAAACACTTGGCAGACCTCCGTGCAACGTCCAGAACACGATGGGAGATGTTTTCTGTGCTCCCGCAGGTTTTCCTTGCCAGACAGAGTGGAAAAGCTTTCTGCTAGGATGTAGACCACAAAAGACGCTAAAGACGAAGGTACGATGCTCTCCGGAGCTAAGAGCCGCTCCCGGGCTTCTTTCGGCAGAAGCGGCGCTAAGAGAGCACTGTGAGCGGTACAATCGTCTTTGCGCGAAGAAGCCGCTTCTTCGGCTCCGGGAGCCGGAGAGAGCGGCAGCATCGGAAAGGTGAAGAAGGAAGCTGTACAACACTGGGATTGTGTGCGCAGCTTGCCAACTGATAGAAAACAGTACCTTACACTTTCCTGACGTTTCCAATCACATGAATATTCGATTGGAAGCTGTTTTGGACAACTTTTCTTTCCTTCATGCCAAACACTTGGCAGACCTCCGTGCAACGTCTAGAACATGATGGGAGATATTTTCTGTGCTCCCGCAGGTTTTCCTTGCCAGACAGAGTGGAAAAGCTTTCTGCTAGGATGTAGACCACAAAAGACGCTAAAGACGAAGGTACGATGCTCTCCGGAGCTAAGAGCCGCTCCCGGGCTTCTTTCGGCAGAAGCGGCGCTAAGAGAGCACTGTGAGCGGTACAATCGTCTTTGCGCGAAGAAGCCGCTTCTTCGGCTCCGGGAGCCGGAGAGAGCGGCAGCATCGGAAAGGTGAAGAAGGAAGCTGTACAACACTGGGATTGTGTGCGCAGCTTGCCAACTGATAGAAAACAGTACCTTACCACTTTCCTGACGTTTCCAATCACATGAATATTCGATTGGAAGCTGTTTTGGACAACTTTTCTTTCCTTCATGCCAAACACTTGGCAGACCTCCGTGCAACGTCCAGAACACGATGGGAGATGTTTTCTGTGCTCCCGCAGGTTTTCCTTGCCAGACAGAGTGGAAAAGCTTTCTGCTAGGATGTAGACCACAAAAGACGCTAAAGACGAAGGTACGATGCTCTCCGGAGCTAAGAGCCGCTCCCGGGCTTCTTTCGGCAGAAGCGGCACTAAGAGAGGACTGTGAGCGGTACAATCGTCTTTGCGCGAAGAAGCCGCTTCTTCGGCTCCGGGAGCCGGAGAGAGAGGCAGCATCGGAAAGGTGAAGAAGGAAGCTGTACAACACTGGGATTGTGTGCGCAGCTTGCCAACTGATATAAAACAGTACCTTACCACTTTCCTGACATTTCCAATCACATGAATATTCGATTGGAAGCTGTTTTGGACAACTTTTCTTTCCTTCATGCCAAACACTTGGCAGACCTCCGTGCAACGTCCAGAACACGATGGGAGATGTTTTCTGTGCTCCCGCAGGTTTTCCTTGCCAGACAGAGTGGAAAAGCTTTCTGCTAGGATGTAGACCACAAAAGACGCTAAAGACGAAGGTACGATGCTCTCCGGAGCTAAGCGCCGCTCCCGGGCTTCTTTCGGCAGAAGCGGCGCTAAGAGAGCACTGTGAGCGGTACAATCGTCTTTGCGCGAAGAAGCCGCTTCTTCGGCTCCGGGAGCCGGAGAGAGCGGCAGCATCGGAAAGGTGAAGAAGGAAGCTGTACAACACTGGGATTGTGTGCGCAGCTTGCCAACTGATAGAAAACAGTACCTTACCACTTTCCTGACGTTTCCAATCACATGAATATTCGATTGGAAGCTGTTTTGGACAACTTTTCTTTCCTTCATGCCAAACACTTGGCAGACCTCCGTGCAACGTCCAGAACACGATGGGAGATGTTTTCTGTGCTCCCGCAGGTTTTCCTTGCCAGACAGAGTGGAAAAGCTTTCTGCTAGGATGTAGACCACAAAAGACGCTAAAGACGAAGGTACGATGCTCTCCGGAGCTAAGCGCCGCTCCCGGGCTTCTTTCGGCAGAAGCGGCGCTAAGAGAGCACTGTGAGCGGTACAATCGTCTTTGCGCGAAGAAGCCGCTTCTTCGGCTCCGGGAGCCGGAGAGAGCGGCAGCATCGGAAAGGTGAAGAAGGAAGCTGTACAACACTGGGATTGTGAGCGCAGCTTGCCAACTGATAGAAAACAGTACCTTACACTTTCCTGACGTTTCCAATCACATGAATATTCGATTGGAAGCTCTTTTGGACAACTTTTCTTTCCTTCATGCCAAACACTTGGCAGACCTCCGTGCAACGTCTAGAACATGATGGGAGATGTTTTCTGTGCTCCCGCAGGTTTTCCTTGCCAGACAGAGTGGAAAAGCTTTCTGCTAGGATGTAGACCACAAAAGACGCTAAGACGAAGGTACGATGCTCTCCGGAGCTAAGAGCCGTTCCCGGGCTTCTTTCGGCAGAAGCGGCGCTAAGAGAGCACTGTGAGCGGTACAATCGTCTTTGCGCGAAGAAGCCGCTTCTTCGGCTCCGGGAGCCGGAGAGAGCGGCAGCATCGGAAAGGTGAAGAAGGAAGCTGTACAACACTGGGATTTTGTGCGCAGCTTGCCAACTGATAGAAAACAGTACCTTACACTTTCCTGACGTTTCCAATCACATGAATATTCGATTGGAAGCTGTTTTGGACAACTTTTCTTTCCTTCATGCCAAACACTTGGCAGACCTCCGTGCAACGTCCAGAACACGATGGGAGATGTTTTCTGTGCTCCCGCAGGTTTTCCTTGCCAGACAGAGTGGAAAAGCTTTCTGCTAGAATGTAAACCACAAAAGACGCTGAAGACGAAGGTACGATGCTCTCCGGAGCTAAGAGCCGCTCCCGGGCTTCTTTCGGCAGAAGCGGCGCTAAGAGAGCACTGTGAGTGGTACAATCGTCTTTGCGCGAAGAAGCCGCTTCTTCGGCTCCAGTAGCCAGAGAGAGAGGCAGCATCGGAAAGGTGAAGAAGGAAGCTGTACAACACTGGGATTGTGTGCGCAGCTTGCCAACTGATAGAAAACAGTACCTTACCACTTTCCTGACGTTTCCAATCACATGAATATTCGATTGGAAGCTGTTTTGGACAACTTTTCTTTCCTTCATGCCAAACACTTGGCAGACCTCCGTGCAACGTCCAGAACACGATGGGAGATGTTTTCTGTGCTCCCGCAGGTTTTCCTTGCCAGACAGAGTGGAAAAGCTTTCTGCTAGGATGTAGACCACAAAAGACGCTAAAGACGAAGGTACGATGCTCTCCGGAGCTAAGAGCCGCTGCCGGGTTTCTTTCGGCAGAAGCGGCGCTAAGAGAGCACTGTGAGCGGTACAATCGTCTTTGCGCGAAGAAGCCGCTTCTTCGGCTCCGGGAGCCGGAGAGAGCGGCAGCATCGGAAAGGTGAAGAAGGAAGCTGTACAACACTGGGATTGTGTGCGCAGCTTGCCAACTGATAGAAAACAATACCTTACACTTTCCTGACGTTTCCAATCACATGAATATTCGATTGGAAGCTGTTTTGGACAACTTTTCTTTCCTTCATGCCAAACACTTGGCAGACATCCGTGCAACGTCCAGAAAACGATGGGAGATGTTTTCTGTGCTCCCGCAGGTTTTCCTTGCCAGACAGAGTGGAAAAGCTTTCTGTTAGGATGTAGACCACAAAAGACGCTAAAGACGAAGGTACGATGCTCTCCGGAGCTAAGAGCCGCTCCCGGGCTTCTTTCGGCAGAAGCGGCGCTAAGAGAGCACTGTGAGCGGTACAATCGTCTTTGCGCGAAGAAGCCGCTTCTTCGGCTCCGGGAGCCGGAGAGAGCGGCAGCATCGGAAAGGTGAAGAAGGAAGCTGTACAACACTGGGATTGTGTGCGCAGCTTGCCAACTGATAGAAAACAGTACCTTACACTTTCCTGACGTTTCCAATCACATGAATATTCGATTGGAAGCTGTTTTGGACAACTTTTCTTTCCTTCATGCCAAAAACTTGGCAGACATCCGTGCAACGTCCAGAACACGATGGGAGATGTTTTCTGTGCTCCCGCAGGTTTTCCTTGCCAGACAGAGTGGAAAAGCTTTCTGCTAGGATGTAGACCACAAAAGACGCTAAAGACGAAGGTACGATGCTCTCCGGAGCTAAGAGCCGCTCCCGGGCTTCTTTCGGCAGAAGCGGCGCTAAGAGAGCACTGTGAGCGGTACAATCGTCTTTGCGCGAAGAAGCCGCTTCTTCGGCTCCGGGAGCCGGAGAGAGCGGCAGCATCGGAAAGGTGAAGAAGGAAGCTGTACAACACTGGGATTGTGTGCACAGCTTGCCAACTGATAGAAAACAGTACCTTACCACTTTCCTGACGTTTCCAATCACATGAATATGCGATTGGAAGCTGTTTTGGACAACTTTTCTTTCCTTCATGCCAAACACTTGGCAGACCTCCGTGCAACGTCCAGAACACGATGGGAGATATTTTCTGTGCTCCCGCAGGTTTTCCTTGCCAGACAGAGTGGAAAAGCTTTCTGCTAGGATGTAGACCACAAAAGACGCTAAAGACGAAGGTACGATGCTCTCCGGAGCTAAGCGCCGCTCCCGGGCTTCTTTCGGCAGAAGCGGCGCTAAGAGAGCACTGTGAGCGGTACAATGGTGTTTGCGCGAAGAAGCCGCTTCTTCGGCTCCGGGAGCCGGAGAGAGCGGCAGCATCGGAAAGGTGAAGAAGGAAGCTGTACAACACTGGGATTGTGTGCGCAGCTTGCCAACTGATAGAAAACAGTACCTTACACTTTCCTGACGTTTCCAATCACATGAATATTCGATTGGAAGCTGTTTTGGACAACTTTTCTTTCCTTCATGCCAAACACTTGGCAGACCTCCGTGCAACGTCCAGAACACGATGGGAGATGTTTTCTGTGCTCCCGCAGGTTTTCCTTGCCAGACAGAGTGGAAAAGCTTTCTGCTAGGATGTAGACCACAAAAGACGCTGAAGACGAAGGTACGATGCTCTCTGGAGCTAAGATCCTCTCCCGGGCTTCTTTCGGCAGAAGCCGCGCTAAGAGAGCACTGTGAGCGGTACAATCGTCTTTGCGCGAAGAAGCCGCTTCTTCGGCTCCGGGAGCCGGAGAGAGCGGCAGCATCGGAAAGGTGAAGAAGGAAGCTGTACAACACTGGGATTGTGTGCGCAGCTTGCCAACTGATAGAAAACAGTACCTTACCACTTTCCTGACGTTTCCAATCACATGAATATTCGATTGGAAGCTGTTTTGGACAACTTTCCTTTCCTTCATGCCAAACACTTGGCAGACCTCCGTGCAACGTCCAGAACACGATGGGAGATGTTTTCTGTGCTCCCGCAGGTTTTCCTTGCCAGACAGAGTGGAAAAGCTTTCTGCTAGGATGTAGACCACAAAAGACGCTAAAGACGAAGGTACGATGCTCTCCGGAGCTAAGCGCCGCTCCCGGGCTTCTTTCGGCAGAAGCGGCGCTAAGAGAGCACTGTGAGCGGTACAATCGTCTTTGCGCGAAGAAGCCGCTTCTTCGGCTCCGGGAGCCGGAGAGAGCGGCAGCATCGGAAAGGTGAAGAAGGAAGCTGTACAACACTGGGATTGTGTGCGCAGCTTGCCAACTGATAGAAAACAGTACCTTACCACTTTCCTGACGTTTCCAATCACATGAATATTCGATTGGAAGCTGTTTTGGACAACTTTTCTTTCCTTCATGCCAAACACTTGGCAGACCTCCGTGCAACGTCCAGAAAACGATGGGAGATGTTTTCTGTGCTCCCGCAGGTTTTCCTTGCCAGACAGATTGGAAAAGCTTTCTGCTAGGATGTAGACCACAAAAGACGCTAAAGACGAAGGTACGATGCTCTCCGGAGCTAAGAGCCGCTCCCGGGCTTCTTTCGGCAGAAGCGGCGCTAAGAGAGCACTGTGAGCGGTACAATCGTCTTTGCGCGAAGAAGCCGCTTCTTCGGCTCCGGGAGCCGGAGAGAGCGGCAGCATCGGAAAGGTGAAGAAGGAAGCTGTACAACACTGGGATTGTGTGCGCAGCTTGCCAACTGATAGAAAACAGTACCTTACCACTTTCCTGACGTTTCCAATCACATGAATATTCGATTGGAAGCTGTTTTGGACAACTTTTCTTTCCTTCATGCCAAACACTTGGCAGACCACCGTGCAACGTCCAGAACACGATGGGAGATGTTTTCTGTGCTCCCGCAGGTTTTCCTTGCCAGACAGAGTGGAAAAGCTTTCTGCTAGGATGTAGACCACAAAAGACGCTAAAGACGAAGGTACGATGCTCTCCGGAGCTAAGAGCCGCTCCCGGGCTTCTTTCGGCAGAAGCGGCGCTAAGAGAGCACTGTGAGCGGTACAATCGTCTTTGCGCGAAGAAGCCGCTTCTTCGGCTCCGGGAGCCGGAGAGAGCGGCAGCATCGGAAAGGTGAAGAAGGAAGCTGTACAACACTGGGATTGTGTGCGCAGCTTGCCAACTGATAGAAAACAGTACCTTACCACTTTCCTGACGTTTCCAATCACATGAATATGCGATTGGAAGCTGTTTTGGACAACTTTTCTTTCCTTCATGCCAAACACTTGGCAGACCTCCGTGCAACGTCCAGAACACGATGGGAGATATTTTCTGTGCTCCCGCAGGTTTTCCTTGCCAGACAGAGTGGAAAAGCTTTCTGCTAGGATGTAGACCACAAAAGACGCTAAAGACGAAGGTACGATGCTCTCCGGAGCTAAGCGCCGCTCCCGGGCTTCTTTCGGCAGAAGCGGCGCTAAGAGAGCACTGTGAGCGGTACAATCGTCTTTGCGCGAAGAAGCCGCTTCTTCGGCTCCGGGAGCCGGAGAGAGCGGCAGCATCGGAAAGGTGAAGAAGGAAGCTGTACAACACTGGGATTGTGTGCGCAGCTTGCCAACTGATAGAAAACAGTACCTTACACTTTCCTGACATTTCCAATCACATGAATATTCGATTGGAAGCTGTTTTGGACAACTTTTCTTTCCTTCATGCCAAACACTTGGCAGACCTCCGTGCAACGTCCAGAACACGATGGGAGATGATTTCTGTGCTCCCGCAGGTTTTCCTTGCCAGACAGAGTGGAAAAGCTTTCTGCTAGGATGTAGACCACAAAAGACGCTGAAGACGAAGGTACGATGCTCTCTGTAGCAAAGATCCTCTCTCGGGCTTCTTTCGGCAGAAGCCGCGCTAAGAGAGCACTGTGAGCGGTACAATCGTCTTTGAGCGAAGAAGCCGCTTCTTCGGCTCCGGGAGCCGGAGAGAGCGGCAGCATCGGAAAGGTGAAGAAGGAAGCTGTACAACACTGGGATTGTGTGCGCAGCTTGCCAACTGATAGAAAACAGTACCTTACCACTTTCCTGACGTTTCCAATCACATGAATATGCCATTGGAAGCTGTTTTGGACAACTTTTCTTTCCTTCATGCCAAAAACTTGGCAGACATCCGTGCAACGTCCAGAATACGATGGGAGATGTTTTCTGTGCTCCCGCAGGTTTTCCTTGCCAGACAGAGTGGAAAAGCTTTCTGCTAGGATGTAGACCACAAAAGACGCTAAAGACGAAGGTACGATGCTCTCCGGAGCTAAGCGCCGCTCCCGGGCTTCTTTCGGCAGAAGCGGCGCTAAGAGAGCACTGTGAGCGGTACAATCGTCTTTGCGCGAAGAAGCCGCTTCTTCGGCTCCGGGAGCCGGAGAGAGCGGCAGCATCGGAAAGGTGAAGAAGGAAGCTGTACAACACTGGGATTGTGTGCGCAGCTTGCCAACTGATAGAAAACAGTACCTTACCACTTTCCTGACGTTTCCAATCACATGAATATGCCATTGGAAGCTGTTTTGGACAACTTTTCTTTCCTTCATGCCAAACACTTGGCAGACCTCCGTGCAACGTCCAGAACACGATGGGAGATGTTTTCTGTGCTCCCGCAGGTTTTCCTTGCCAGACAGAGTGGAAAAGCTTTCTGCTAGGATGTAGACCACAAAAGACGCTAAAGACGAAGGTACGATGCTCTCCGGAGCTAAGCGCCGCTCCCGGGCTTCTTTCGGCAGAAGCGGCGCTAAGAGAGCACTGTGAGCGGTACAATCGTCTTTGCGCGAAGAAGCCGCTTCTTCGGCTCCGGGAGCCGGAGAGAGCGGCAGCATCGGAAAGGTGAAGAAGGAAGATGTACAACACTGGGATTGTGTGCACAGCTTGCCAACTGATAGAAAACAGTACCTTACACTTTCCTGACGTTTCCAATCACATGAATATGCCATTGGAAGCTGTTTTGGACAACTTTTCTTTCCTTCATGCCAAACCCTTGGCAGACCTCCGTGCAACGTCTAGAACATGATGGGAGATGTTTTCTGTGCTCCCGCAGGTTTTCCTTGCCAGACAGAGTGGAAAAGCTTTCTGCTAGGATGTAGACCACAAAAGACGCTAAGACGAAGGTACGATGCTCTCCGGAGCTAAGAGCCGCTCCCGGGCTTCTTTCGGCAGAAGCGGCGCTAAGAGAGCACTGTGAGCGGTACAATCGTCTTTGCGCGAAGAAGCCGCTTCTTCGGCTCCGGGAGCCGGAGAGAGCGGCAGCATCGGAAAGGTGAAGAAGGAAGCTGTACAACACTGGGATTGTGTGCGCAGCTTGCCAACTGATAGAAAACAGTACCTTACCACTTTCCTGACGTTTCCAATCACATGAATATTCGATTGGAAGCTGTTTTGGACAACTTTTCTTTTCTTCTTGCCAAACACTTGGCAGACCTCCGTGCAACGTCCAGAACACGATGGGAGATGTTTTCTGTGCTCCCGCAGGTTTTCCTTGCCAGACAGAGTGGAAAAGCTTTCTGCTAGGATGTAGACCACAAAAGACGCTAAAGACGAAGGTACGATGCTCTCCGGAGCTAAGAGCCGCTGCCGGGTTTCTTTCGGCAGAAGCGGCGCTAAGAGAGCACTGTGAGCGGTACAATCGTCTTTGGGCGAAGAAGCCGCTTCTTCGGCTCCGGGAGCCGGAGAGAGCGGCAGCATCGGAAAGGTGAAGAAGGAAGCTGTACAACACTGGGATTGTGTGCGCAGCTTGCCAACTGATAGAAAACAGTACCTTACCACTTTCCTGACGTTTCCAATCACATGAATATGCCATTGGAAGCTGTTTTGGACAACTTTTCTTTCCTTCATGCCAAACACTTGGCAGACCTCCGTGCAACGTCCAGAACACGATGGGAGATGTTTTCTGTGCTCCCGCAGGTTTTCCTTGCCAGACAGAGTGGAAAAGCTTTCTGCTAGGATGTAGACCACAAAAGACGCTAAAGACGAAGGTACGATGCTCTCCGGAGCTAAGAGCCGCTCCCGGGCTTCTTTCGGCAGAAGCGGCGCTAAGAGAGCACTGTGAGCGGTACAATCGTCTTTGCGCGAAGAAGCCGCTTCTTCGGCTCCGGGAGCCGGAGAGAGCGGCAGCATCGGAAAGGTGAAGAAGGAAGCTGTACAACACTGGGATTTTGTGCGCAGCTTGCCAACTGATAGAAAACAGTACCTTACACTTTCCTGACGTTTCCAATCACATGAATATTCGATTGGAAGCTGTTTTGGACAACTTTTCTTTCCTTCATGCCAAACACTTGGCAGACCTCCGTGCAACGTCCAGAACACGATGGGAGATGTTTTCTGTGCTCCCGCAGGTTTTCCTTGCCAGACAGAGTGGAAAAGCTTTCTGCTAGAATGTAAACCACAAAAGACGCTGAAGACGAAGGTACGATGCTCTCCGGAGCTAAGAGCCGCTCCCGGGCTTCTTTCGGCAGAAGCGGCGCTAAGAGAGCACTGTGAGCGGTACAATCGTCTTTGCGCGAAGAAGCCGCTTCTTCGGCTCCGGGAGCCGGAGAGAGCGGCAGCATCGGAAAGGTGAAGAAGGAAGCTGTACAACACTGGGATTGTGTGCGCAGCTTGCCAACTGATAGAAAACAGTACCTTACCACTTTCCTGACGTTTCCAATCACATGAATATTCGATTGGAAGCTGTTTTGGACAACTTTTCTTTCCTTCATGCCTAACACTTGGCAGACCACCGTGCAACGTCCAGAACACGATGGGAGATGTTTTCTGTGCTCCCGCAGGTTTTCCTTGCCAGACAGAGTGGAAAAGCTTTCTGCTAGGATGTAGACCACAAAAGACGCTAAAGACGAAGGTACGATGCTCTCTGGAGCTAAGATCCTCTCCCGGGCTTCTTTCGGCAGAAGCCGCGCTAAGAGAGCACTGTGAGCGGTACAATCGTCTTTGCGCGAAGAAGCCGCTTCTTCGGCTCCGGGAGCCGGAGAGAGCGGCAGCATCGGAAAGGTGAAGAAGGAAGCTGTACAACACTGGGATTGTGTGCGCAGCTTGCCAACTGATAGAAAACAGTACCTTACCACTTTCCTGACGTTTCCAATCACATGAATATTCGATTGGAAGCTGTTTTGGACAACTTTTCTTTCCTTCATGCCAAACACTTGGCAGACCTCCGTGCAACGTCCAGAACACGATGGGAGATGTTTTCTGTGCTCCCGCAGGTTTTCCTTGCCAGACAGAGTGGAAAAGCTTTCTGCTAGGATGTAGACCACAAAAGACGCTAAAGACGAAGGTACGATGCTCTCCGGAGCTAAGCGCCGCTCCCGGGCTTCTTTCGGCAGAAGCGGCGCTAAGAGAGCACTGTGAGCGGTACAATCGTCTTTGCGCGAAGAAGCCGCTTCTTCGGCTCCGGGAGCCGGAGAGAGCGGCAGCATCGGAAAGGTGAAGAAGGAAGCTGTACAACACTGGGATTGTGTGCGCAGCTTGCCAACTGATAGAAAACAGTACCTTACACTTTCCTGACGTTTCCAATCACATGAATATTCGATTGGAAGCTGTTTTGGACAACTTTTCTTTCCTTCATGCCAAAATTTGGCAGACATCCGTGCAACGTCCAGAATACGATGGGAGATGTTTTCTGTGCTCCCGCAGGTTTTCCTTGCCAGACAGAGTGGAAAAGCTTTCTGCTAGGATGTAGACCACAAAAGACGCTAAAGACGAAGGTACGATGCTCTCCGGAGCTAAGCGCCGCTCCCGGGCTTCTTTCGGCAGAAGCGGCGCTAAGAGAGCACTGTGAGCGGTACAATCGTCTTTGCGCGAAGAAGCCGCTTCTTCGGCTCCGGGAGCCGGAGAGAGCGGCAGCATCGGAAAGGTGAAGAAGGAAGCTGTACAACACTGGGATTGTGTGCGCAGCTTGCCAACTGATAGAAAACAGTACCTTACCACTTTCCTGACGTTTCCAATCACATGAATATGCCATTGGAAGCTGTTTTGGACAACTTTTCTTTCCTTCATGCCAAACACTTGGCAGACCTCCGTGCAACGTCCAGAACACGATGGGAGATGTTTTCTGTGCTCCCGCAGGTTTTCCTTGCCAGACAGAGTGGAAAAGCTTTCTGCTAGGATGTAGACCACAAAAGACGCTAAAGACGAAGGTACGATGCTCTCCGGAGCTAAGCGCCGCTCCCGGGCTTCTTTCGGCAGAAGCGGCGCTAAGAGAGCACTGTGAGCGGTACAATCGTCTTTGCGCGAAGAAGCCGCTTCTTCGGCTCCGGGAGCCGGAGAGAGCGGCAGCATCGGAAAGGTGAAGAAGGAAGCTGTACAACACTGGGATTGTGTGCGCAGCTTGCCAACTGATAGAAAACAGTACCTTACCACTTTCCTGACGTTTCCAATCACATGAATATGCGATTGGAAGCTGTTTTGGACAACTTTTCTTTCCTTCATGCCAAACACTTGGCAGACCTCTGTGCAACGTCCAGAACACGATGGGAGATGTTTTCTGTGCTCCCGCAGGTTTTCCTTGCCAGACAGAGTGGAAAAGCTTTCTGCTAGGATGTAGACCACAAAAGACGCTAAAGACGAAGGTACGATGCTCTCCGGAGCTAAGAGCCGCTCCCGGGCTTCTTTCGGCAGAAGCGGCGCTAAGAGAGCACTGTGAGCGGTACAATCGTCTTTGCGCGAAGAAGCCGCTTCTTCGGCTCCGGGAGCCGGAGAGAGCGGCAGCATCGGAAAGGTGAAGAAGGAAGCTGTACAACACTGAGATTGTGTGCGCAGCTTGCCAACTGATAGAAAACAGTACCTTACACTTTCGTGACGTTTCCAATCACATGAATATTCGATTGGAAGCTGTTTTGGACAACTTTACTTTCCTTCATGCCAAAAACTTGGCAGACATCCGTGCAACGTCCAGAACACGATGGGAGATGTTTTCTGTGCTCCCGCAGGTTTTCCTTGCCAGACAGAGTGGAAAAGCTTTCTGCTAGGATGTAGACCACAAAAGACGCTAAAGACGAAGGTACGATGCTCTCCGGAGCTAAGCGCCGCTCCCGGGCTTCTTTCGGCAGAAGCGGCGCTAAGAGAGCACTGTGAGCGGTACAATCGTCTTTGCGCGAAGAAGCCGCTTCTTCGGCTCCGGGAGCCGGAGAGAGAGGCAGCATCGGAAAGGTGAAGAAGGAAGCTGTACAACACTGGGATTGTGTGCGCAGCTTGCCAACTGATAGAAAACAGTACCTTACCACTTTCCTGACATTTCCAATCACATGAATATTCGATTGGAAGCTGTTTTGGACAACTTTTCTTTCCTTCATGCCAAACACTTGGCAGACCTCCGTGCAACGTCCAGAAGACGATGGGAGATGTTTTCTGTGCTCCCGCAGGTTTTCCTTGCCAGACAGAGTGGAAAAGCTTTCTGCTAGGATGTAGACCACAAAAGACGCTAAAGACGAAGGTACGATGCTCTCCGGAGCTAAGCGCCGCTCCCGGGCTTCTTTCGGCAGAAGCGGCGCTAAGAGAGCACTGTGAGCGGTACAATCGTCTTTGCGCGAAGAAGCCGCTTCTTCGGCTCCGGGAGCCGGAGAGAGCGGCAGCATCGGAAAGGTGAAGAAGGAAGCTGTACAACACTGGGATTGTGTGCGCAGCTTGCCAACTGATAGAAAACAGTACCTTACCACTTTCCTGACGTTTCCAATCACATGAATATTCGATTGGAAGCTGTTTTGGACAACTTTTCTTTCCTTCATGCCAAACACTTGGCAGACCTCCGTGCAACGTCCAGAACACGATGGGAGATGTTTTCTGTGCTCCCGCAGGTTTTCCTTGCCAGACAGAGTGGAAAAGCTTTCTGCTAGGATGTAGACCACAAAAGACGCTAAAGACGAAGGTACGATGCTCTCCGGAGCTAAGCGCCGCTCCCGGGCTTCTTTCGGCAGAAGCAGCGCTAAGAGAGCACTGTGAGCGGTACAATCGTCTTTGCGCGAAGAAGCCGCTTCTTCGGCTCCGGGAGCCGGAGAGAGCGGCAGCATCGGAAAGGTGAAGAAGGAAGCTGTACAACACTGGGATTGTGTGCACAGCTTGCCAACTGATAGAAAACAGTACCTTACACTTTCCTGACGTTTCCAATCACATGAATATTCGATTGGAAGCTGTTTTGGACAACTTTTCTTTCCTTCATGCCAAACACTTGGCAGACGTCCGTGCAACGTCCAGAACACGATGGGAGATGTTTTCTGTGCTCCCGCAGGTTTTCCTTGCCAGACAGAGTGGAAAAGCTTTCTGCTAGGATGTAGACCACAAAAGACGCTAAAGACGAAGGTACGATGCTCTCCGGAGCTAAGAGCCGCTCCCGGGCTTCTTTCGGCAGAAGCGGCGCTAAGAGAGCACTGTGAGCGGTACAATCGTCTTTGGGCGAAGAAGCCGCTTCTTCGGCTCCGGGAGCCGGAGAGAGCGGCAGCATCGGAAAGGTGAAGAAGGAAGCTGTACAACACTGGGATTGTGTGCGCAGCTTGCCAACTGATAGAAAACAGTACCTTACCACTTTCCTGACGTTTCCAATCACATGAATATTCGATTGGAAGCTGTTTTGGACAACTTTTCTTTTCTTCTTGCCAAACACTTGGCAGACCTCCATGCAACGTCCAGAACACGATGGGAGATGTTTTCTGTGCTCCCGCAGGTTTTCCTTGCCAGACAGAGTGGAAAAGCTTTCTGCTAGGATGTAGACCACAAAAGACGCTAAAGACGAAGGTACGATGCTCTCCGGAGCTAAGAGCCGCTCCCGGGCTTCTTTCGGCAGAAGCGGCGCTAAGAGAGCACTGTGAGCGGTACAATCGTCTTTGCGCGAAGAAGCCGCTTCTTCGGCTCCGGGAGCCGGAGAGAGCGGCAGCATCGGAAAGGTGAAGAAGGAAGCTGTACAACACTGGGATTGTGTGCGCAGCTTGCCAACTGATAGAAAACAGTACCTTACACTTTCCTGACGTTTCCAATCACATGAATATTCGATTGGAAGCTGTTTTGGACAACTTTTCTTTCCTTCATGCCAAACACTTGGCAGACCTCCGTGCAACGTCCAGAACACGATGGGAGATGTTTTCTGTGCTCCCGCAGGTTTTCCTTGCCAGACAGAGTGGAAAAGCTTTCTGCTAGAATGTAAACCACAAAAGACGCTGAAGACGAAGGTACGATGCTCTCCGGAGCTAAGAGCCGCTCCCGGGCTTCTTTCGGCAGAAGCGGCGCTAAGAGAGCACTGTGAGTGGTACAATCGTCTTTGCGCGAAGAAGCCGCTTCTTCGGCTCCGGGAGCCAGAGAGAGCGGCAGCATCGGAAAGGTGAAGAAGGAAGCTGTACAACACTGGGATTGTGTGCGCAGCTTGCCAACTGATAGAAAACAGTACCTTACCACTTTCCTGACGTTTCCAATCACATGAATATTCGATTGGAAGCTGTTTTGGACAACTTTTCTTTCCTTCATGCCAAACACTTGGCAGACCTCCGTGCAACGTCCAGAACACGATGGGAGATGTTTTCTGTGCTCCCGCAGGTTTTCCTTGCCAGACAGAGTGGAAAAGCTTTCTGCTAGGATGTAGACCACAAAAGACGCTAAAGACGAAGGTACGATGCTCTCCGGAGCTAAGAGCCGCTCCCGGGCTTCTTTCGGCAGAAGCCGCGCTAAGAGAGCACTGTGAGCGGTACAATCGTCTTTGCGCGAAGAAGCCGCTTCTTTGGCTCCGGGAGCCGGAGAGAGCGGCAGCATCGGAAAGGTGAAGAAGGAAGCTGTACAACACTGGGATTGTGTGCGCAGCTTGCCAACTGATAGAAAACAGTACCTTACCACTTTCCTGACGTTTCCAATCACATGAATATTCGATTGGAAGCTGTTTTGGACAACTTTTCTTTCCTTCATGCCAAACACTTGGCAGACCACCGTGCAACGTCCAGAACACGATGGGAGATGTTTTCTGTGCTCCCGCAGGTTTTCCTTGCCAGACAGAGTGGAAAAGCTTTCTGCTAGGATGTAGACCACAAAAGACGCTAAAGACGAAGGTACGATGCTCTCCGGAGCTAAGAGCCGCTCCCGGGCTTCTTTCGGCAGAAGCGGCGCTAAGAGAGCACTGTGAGCGGTACAATCGTCTTTGCGCGAAGAAGCCGCTTCTTCGGCTCCGGGAGCCGGAGAGAGCGGCAGCATCGGAAAGGTGAAGAAGGAAGCTGTACAACACTGGGATTTTGTGCGCAGCTTGCCAACTGATAGAAAACAGTACCTTACACTTTCCTGACGTTTCCAATCACATGAATATTCGATTGGAAGCTGTTTTGGACAACTTTTCTTTCCTTCATGCCAAACACTTGGCAAACCTCCGTGCAACGTCCAGAACACGATGGGAGATGTTTTCTGTGCTCCCGCAGGTTTTCCTTGCCAGACAGAGTGGAAAAGCTTTCTGCTAGAATGTAAACCACAAAAGAGGCTGAAGACGAAGGTACGATGCTCTCCGGAGCTAAGAGCCGCTCCCGGGCTTCTTTCGGCAGAAGCGGCGCTAAGAGAGCACTGTGAGCGGTACAATCGTCTTTGCGCGAAGAAGCCGCTTCTTCGGCTCTGGGAGCCGGAGAGAGCGGCAGCATCGGAAAGGTGAAGAAGGAAGCTGTACAACACTGGGATTGTGTGCGCAGCTTGCCAACTGATAGAAAACAGTACCTTACCACTTTCCTGACGTTTCCAATCACATGAATATTCGATTGGAAGCTGTTTTGGACAACTTTTCTTCCCTTCATGCCAAACACTTGGCAGACCTCCGTGCAACGTCTAGAACACGATGGGAGATGTTTTCTGTGCTCCCGCAGGTTTTCTTTGCCAGACAGAGTGGAAAAGCTTTCTGCTAGGATGTAGACCACAAAAGACGCTAAAGACGAAGGTACGATGCTCTCCGGAGCTAAGAGCCGCTCCCGGGCTTCTTTCGGCAGAAGCGGCGCTAAGAGAGCACTGTGAGCGGTACAATCGTCTTTGCGCGAAGAAGCCGCTTCTTCGGCTCCGGGAGCCGGAGAGAGCGGCAGCATCGGAAAGGTGAAGAAGGAAGCTGTACAACACTGGGATTGTGTGCGCAGCTTGCCAACTGATAGAAAACAGTACCTTACCACTTTCCTGACGTTTCCAATCACATGAATATTCGATTGGAAGCTGTTTTGGACAACTTTTCTTTCCTTCATGCCAAACACTTGGCAGACCTCCGTGCAACGTCCAGAACACGATGGGAGATGTTTTCTGTGCTCCCGCAGGTTTTCCTTGCCAGACAGAGTGGAAAAGCTTTCTGCTAGGATGTAGACCACAAAAGACGCTAAAGACGAAGGTACGATGCTCTCCGGAGCTAAGCGCCGCTCCCGGGCTTCTTTCGGCAGAAGCGGCGCTAAGAGAGCACTGTGAGCGGTACAATCGTCTTTGCGCGAAGAAGCCGCTTCTTCGGCTCTGGGAGCCGGAGAGAGCGGCAGCATCGGAAAGGTGAAGAAGGAAGCTGTACAACACTGGGATTGTGTGCGCAGCTTGCCAACTGATAGAAAACAGTACCTTACCACTTTCCTGACGTTTCCAATCACATGAATATTCGATTGGAAGCTGTTTTGGACAACTTTTCTTCCCTTCATGCCAAACACTTGGCAGACCTCCGTGCAACGTCCAGAACACGATGGGAGATGTTTTCTGTGCTCCCGCAGGTTTTCATTGCCAGACAGAGTGGAAAAGCTTTCTGCTAGGATGTAGACCACAAAAGACGCTAAAGACGAAGGTACGATGCTCTCCGGAGCTAAGAGCCGCTCCCGGGCTTCTTTCGGCAGAAGCGGCACTAAGAGATCACTGTGAGCGGTACAATCGTCTTTGCGCGAAGAAGCCGCTTCTTCGGCTCCGGGAGCCGGAGAGAGCGGCAGCATCGGAAAGGTGAAGAAGGAAGCTGTACAACACTGGGATTGTGTGCGCAGCTTGCCAACTGATAGAAAACAGTACCTTACACTTTCCTGACGTTTCCAATCACATGAATATTCGATTGGAAGCTGTTTTGGACAACTTTTCTTTCCTTCATGCCAAACACTTGGCAGACCTCCGTGCAACGTCCAGAACACGATGGGAGATGTTTTCTGTGCTCCCGCAGGTTTTCCTTGCCAGACAGAGTGGAAAAGCTTTCTGCTAGGATGTAGACCACAAAAGACGCTAAAGACGAAGGTACGATGCTCTCCGGAGCTAAGAGCCGCTCCCGGGCTTCTTTCGGCAGAAGCGGCGCTAAGAGAGCACTGTGAGCGGTACAATCGTCTTTGCGCGAAGAAGCCGCTTCTTCGGCTCCGGGAGCCGGAGAGAGCGGCAGCATCGGAAAGGTGAAGAAGGAAGCTGTACAACACTGGGATTGTGTGCGCAGCTTGCCAACTGATAGAAAACAGTACCTTACCATTTTCCTGACGTTTCCAATCACATGAATATTCGATTAGAAGCTGTTTTGGACAACTTTTCTTCCCTTCATGCCAAACACTTGGCAGACATCCGTGCAAGGTCCAGAACATGATGGGAGATGTTTTCTGTGCTCCCGCAGGTTTTCCTTGCCAGACAGAGTGGAAAAGATTTCTGCTAGGATGTAGACCACAAAAGACGCTAAAGACGAAGGTACGATGCTCTCCGGAGCTAAGAGCCGCTCCCGGGCTTCTTTCGGCAGAAGCGGTGCTAAGAGAGCACTGTGAGCGGTACAATGGTCTTTGCGCGAAGAAGCCGCTTCTTCGGCTCCGGGAGCCGGAGACAGCGGCAGCATCGGAAAAGTGAAGAAGGAAGCTGTACAACACTGGGATTGTGTGCGCAGCTTGCCAACTGATAGAAAACAGTACCTTACCACTTTCCTGACGTTTCCAATCACAGGAATATTCGATTGGAAGCTGTTTTGGAAAACTTTTCTTCCCTTCATGCCAAACACTTGGCAGACCTCCGTGCAACGTCCAGAACACGATGGGAGATGTTTTCTGTGCTCCCGCATGTTTTCATTGCCAGACAGAGTGGGAAAGCTTTCTGCTACGATGTAGACCACAAAAGACGCTAAAGACGAAGGTACGATGCTCTCCGGAGCTAAGAGCCGCTCCCGGGCTTCTTTCGGCAGAAGCGGCGCTAAGAGAGCACTGTGAGCGGTACAATCGTCTTTGCGCGAATAAGCCGCTTCTTCGGCTCCGGGAGCCGGAGAGAGCGGCAGCATCGGAAAGGTGAAGAAGGAAGCTGTACAACACTGGGATTGTGTGCGCAGCTTGCCAACTGATAGAAAACAGTACCTTACCACTTTCCTGACGTTTCCAATCACATGAATATTCGATTGGAAGCTGTTTTGGAAAACTTTTCTTCCCTTCATGCCAAACACTTGGCAGACCTCCGTGCAACGTCCAGAACACGATGGGAGATGTTTTCTGTGCTCCCGCAGGTTTTCCTTGCCAGACAGAGTGGGAAAGCTTTCTGCTACGATGTAGACCACAAAAGACGCTAAAGACGAAGGTACGATGCTCTCCGGAGCTAAGAGCCGCTCCCGGGCTTCTTTCGGCAGAAGCGGCGCTAAGAGAGCACTGTGAGCGGTACAATCGTCTTTGCGCGAATAAGCCGCTTCTTCGGCTCCGGGAGCCGGAGAGAGCGGCAGCATCGGAAAGGTGAAGAAGGAAGCTGTACAACACTGGGATTGTGTGCGCAGCTTGCCAACTGATAGAAAACAGTACCTTACACTTTCCTGACGTTTCCAATCACATGAATATTCGATTGGAAGCTGTTTTGGACAACTGTTCTTTCCTTCATGCCAAACACTTGGCAGACCTCCGTGCAACGTCCAGAACACGATGGGAGATGTTTTCTGTGCTCCCGCAGGTTTTCCTTGCCAGACAGAGTGGAAAAGCTTTCTGCTAGGATGTAGACCACAAAAGACGCTAAAGACGAAGGTACGATGCTCTCCGGAGCTAAGAGCCGCTCCCGGGCTTCTTTCGGCAGAAGCGGCGCTAAGAGAGCACTGTGAGCGGTACAATCGTCTTTGCGCGAAGAAGCCGCTTCTTCGGCTCCGGGAGCCGGAGAGAGCGGCAGCATCGGAAAGGTGAAGAAGGAAGCTGTACAACACTGGGATTGTGTGCGCAGCTTGCCAACTGATAGAAAACAGTACCTTACCACTTTCCTGACGTTTCCAATCACATGATTATTCGATAAGAAGCTGTTTTGGACAACTTTTCTTTCCTTCATGCCAAACACTTGGCAGACCTCCGTGCAACGTCCAGAACACGATGGGAGATGTTTTCTGTGTTCCCGCAGGTTTTCCTTGCCAGACAGAGTGGAAAAGCTTTCTGCTAGGATGTAGACCACAAAAGACGCTAAAGACGAAGGTACGATGCTCTCCGGAGCTAAGCGCCGCTCCCGGGCTTCTTTCGGCAGCAGCGGCGCTAAGAGAGCACTGTGAGCGGTACAATCGTCTTTGCGCGAAGAAGCCGCTTCTTCGGCTCCGGGAGCCGGAGAGAGCGGCAGCATCGGAAAGGTGAAGAAGGAAGCTGTACAACACTGTGATTGTGTGCGCAGCTTGCCAACTGATAGAAAACAGTACCTTACACTTTCCTGACGTTTCCAATCACATGAATATTCGATTGGAAGCTGTTTTGGACTACTTTTCTTTCCTTCATGCCAAACACTTGGCAGACCTCCGTGCAAAGTCTAGAACACGATGGGAGATGTTTTCTGTGCTCCCGCAGGTTTTCCTTGCCAGACAGAGTGGAAAAGCTTTCTGCTAGGATGTAGACCACAAAAGACGCTAAAGACAAAGGTACGATGCTCTCCGGAGCAAAGCGCCGCTCCCGGGCTTCTTTCAGCAGAAGCGGCGCTAAGAGAGCACTGTGAGCGGTACAATCGTCTTTGCGCGAAGAAGCCGCTTCTTCGGCTCCGGGAGCCCGAGAGAGCGGCAGCATCGGAAAGGTGAAGAAGGAAGCTGTACAACACTGGGATTGTGTGCACAGCTTGCCAACTGATAGAAAACAGTACCTTACCACATTCCTGATTTTTCCAATCACATGAATATTCGATAAGAAGCTGTTTTGGACAACTTTTCTTTCCTTCATGCCAAACACTTGGCAGACCTCCGTGCAACGTCCAGAACACGATGGGAGATGTTTTCTGTGCTCCCGCAGGTTTTCCTTGCCAGACAGAGTGGAAAAGCTTTCTGCTAGGATGTAGACCACAAAAGACGCTAAAGACGAAGGTACGATGCTCTCCGGAGCAAAGCGCCGCTCCCGGGCTTCTTTCGGCAGAAGCGGCGCTAAGAGAGCACTGTGAGCGGTACAATCGTCTTTGCGCGAAGAAGCTGCTTCTTTGGCTCCGGGAGCCGGAGAGAGCGGCAGCATCGGAAAGGTGAAGAAGGAAGCTGTACAACACTGGGATTGTGTGCGCAGCTTGCCAACTGATAGAAAACAGTACCTTACCACTTTCCTGACGTTTCCAATCACATGAATATTCGATTGGAAGCTGTTTTGGACAACTTTTCTTTCCTTCGTGCCAAACACTTGGCAGACATCCGTGCAACGTCCAGAACACGATGGGAGATGTTTTCTGTGCTCCCGCAGGTTTTCCTTGCCAGACAGAGTGGAAAAGCTTTCTGCTAGGAGGTAGACCACAAAAGACGCTAAAGACGAAGGTACGATGCTCTCCGGAGCTAAGAGCCGCTCCCGGGCTTCTTTCGGCAGAAGCGGCGCTAAGAGAGCACTGTGAGCGGTACAATCGTCTTTGCGCGAAGAAGCCGCTTCTTCGGCTCCGGGAGCCGGAGAGAGCGGCAGCATCGGAAAGGTGAAGAAGGAAGCTGTACAACACTGGGATTGTGTGCGCAGCTCTCCAACTGATAGAAAACAGTACCTTACCACTTTCCTGACGTTTCCAATCACATGAATATTCGATTGGAAGCTGTTTTGGACAACTTTTCTTTCCTTCATGCCAAACACTTGGCAGACCTCCGTGCAACGTCCAGAAGACGATGGGAGATGTTTTCTGTGCTCCCGCAGGTTTTCCTTGCCAGACAGAGTGGAAAAGCTTTCTACTAGGATGTAGACCACAAAAGACGCTAATGACGAAGGTACGATGCTCTCCGGAGCTAAGAGCCGCTCCCGGGCTTCTTTCGGCAGAAGCGGCGCTAGGAGAGCACTGTGAGCGGTACAATCGTCTTTGCGCGAAGAAGCCGCTTCTTCGGCTCCGGGAGCCGGAGAGAGCGGCAGTATCGGAAAGGTGAAGAAGGAAGCTGTACAACACTGGGATTGTGTGCGCAGCTTGCCAACTGATAGAAAAGAGTACCTTACCACTTTCCTGACGTTTCCAATCACATGAATATTCGATTGGAAGCTGTTTTGGACAACTTTTCTTTCCTTCATGCCAAACACTTGGCAGACCTCCGTGCAACGTCCAGAACACGATGGGAGATGTTTTCTGTGCTCCCGCAGGTTTTCCTTGCCAGACAGAGTGGAAAAGCTTTTTGCTAGGATGTAGACCACAAAAGACGCTAAAGACGAAGGTACGATGCTCTCCGGAGCTAAGAGCCGCTCCCGGGCTTCTTTCGGCAGAAGCGGCGCTAAGAGAGCACTGTGAGCGGTACAATCGTCTTTGCGCGAAGAAGCCGCTTCTTTGGCTCCGGGAGCCGGAGAGAGCGGCAGCATCGGAAAGGTGAAGAAGGAAGCTGTACAACACTGGGATTGTGTGCGCAGCTTGCCAACTGATAGAAAACAGTACCTTACCACTTTCCTGACGTTTCCAATCACATGAATATTCGATTGGAAGCTGTTTTGGACAACTTTTCTTTCCTTCATGCCAAACACTTGGCAGACCTCCGTGCAACGTCCAGAACACGATGGGAGATGTTTTCTGTGCTCCCGCAGGTTTTCCTTGCCAGACAGAGTGGAAAAGCTTTCTGCTAGGATGTAGACCACAAAAGACGCTAAAGACGAAGGTACGATGCTCTCCGGAGCTAAGAGCCGCTCCCGGGCTTCTTTCGGCAGAAGCGGCGCTAAGAGAGCACTGTGAGCGGTACAATCGTCTTTGCGCGAAGAAGCCGCTTCTTCGGCTCCGGGAGCCGGAGAGAGCGGCAGCATCGGAAAGGTGAAGAAGGAAGCTGTACAACACTGGGATTGTGTGCGCAGCTTGCCAACTGATAGAAAACAGTACCTTACCACTTTCCTGACGTTTCCAATCACATGAATATTCGATTGGAAGCTGTTTTGGACAACTTTTCTTTCCTTCATGCCAAACACTTGGCAAACCTCCGTGCAACGTCCAGAAGACGATGGGAGATGTTTTCTGTGCTCCCGCAGGTTTTCCTTGCCAGACAGAGTGGAAAAGCTTTCTGCTAGGATGTAGACCACAAAAGACGCTAAAGACGAAGGTACGATGCTCTCCGGAGCTAAGAGCCGCTTCCGGGCTTCTTTCGGCAGAAGCGGCGCTAAGAGAGCACTGTGAGCGGTACAATCGTCTTTGCGCGAAGAAGCCGCTTCTTTGGCTCCGGGAGCCGGAGAGAGCGGCAGCATTGGAAAGGTGAAGAAGGAAGCTGTACAACACTGGGATTGTGTGCGCAGCTTGCCAACTGATAGAAAAGAGTACCTTACCACTTTCCTGACGTTTCCAATCACATGAATATTCGATTGGAAGCTGTTTTGGACAACTTTTCTTTCCTTCATGCCAAACACTTGGCAGACCTCCGTGCAACGTCCAGAACACGATGGGAGATGTTTTCTGTGCTCCCGCAGGTTTTCCTTGCCAGACAGAGTGGAAAAGCTTTCTGCTAGGATGTAGACCACAAAAGACGCTAAAGACGAAGGTACGATGCTCTCCGGAGCTAAGAGCCGCTCCCGGGCTTCTTTCGGCAGAAGCCGTGCTAAGAGAGCACTGTGAGCGGTACAATCGTCTTTGCGCGAAGAAGCCGCTTCTTCGGCTCCGGGAGCCGGAGAGAGCGGCAGCATCGGAAAGGTGAAGAAGGAAGCTGTACAACACTGGGATTGTGTGCGCAGCTTGCCAACTGATAGAAAACAGTACCTTACCACTTTCCTGACGTTTCCAATCACATGAATATTCGATTGGAAGCTGTTTTGGACAACTTTTCTTTCCTTCATGCCAAACACTTGGCAAACCTCCGTGCAACGTCCAGAACACGATGGGAGATGTTTTCTGTGCTCCCGCAGGTTTTCCTTGCCAGACAGAGTGGAAAAGCTTTCTGCTAGGATGTAGACCACAAAAGACGCTAAAGACGAAGGTACGATGCTCTCCGGAGCTAAGAGCCGCTCCCGGGCTTCTTTCGGCAGAAGCGGCGCTAAGAGAGCACTGTGAGCGGTACAATCGTCTTTGCGCGAAGAAGCCGCTTCTTCGGCTCCGGGAGCCGGAGAGAGCGGCAGCATCGGAAAGGTGAAGAAGGAAGCTGTACAACACTGGGATTGTGTGCGCAGCTTGCCAACTGATAGAAAACAGTACCTTACCACTTTCCTGACGTTTCCAATCACATGAATATTCGATTGGAAGCTGTTTTGGACAACTTTTCTTTCCTTCATGCCAAACACTTGGCAGACCTCCGTGCAACGTCCAGAACACGATGGGAGATGTTTTCTGTGCTCCCGCAGGTTTTCCTTGCCAGACAGAGTGGAAAAGCTTTCTGCTAGGATGTAGACCACAAAAGATGCTAAAGACGAAGGTACGATGCTCTCCGGAGCTAAGAGCCGCTCCCGGGCTTCTTTCGGCAGAAGCGGCGCTAAGAGAGCACTGTGAGCGGTACAATCGTCTTTGCGCGAAGGAGCCGCTTCTTCGGCTCCGGGAGCCGGAGAGAGCGGCAGCATCGGCAAGGTGAAGAAGGAAGCTGTACAACACTGGGATTGTGTGCGCAGCTTGCCAACTGATAGAAAAGAGTACCTTACACTTTCCTGACGTTTCCAATCACATGAATATTCGATAGGAAGCTGTTTTGGACAACTTTTCTTTCCTTCATGCCAAACACTTGGCAGACCTCCGTGCAACGTCCAGAAGACGATGGGAGATGTTTTCTGTGCTCCCGCAGGTTTTCCTTGCCAGACAGAGTGGAAAAGCTTTCTGCTAGGATGTAGACCACAAAAGACGCTAAAGACGAAGGTACGATGCTCTCCGGAGCAAAGCGCCGCTCCCGGGCTTCTTTCGGCAGAAGCGGCGCTAAGAGAGCACTGTGAGCGGTACAATCGTCTTTGCGCGAAGAAGCTGCTTCTTCGGCTCCGGGAGCCGGAGAGAGCGGCAGCATCGGAAAGGTGAAGAAGGAAGCTGTACAACACTGGGATTGTGTGCGCAGCTTGCCAACTGATAGAAAACAGTACCTTACCACTTTCCTGACGTTTCCAATCACATGAATATTCGATTGGAAGCTGTTTTGGACAACTTTTCTTTCCTTCATGCCAAACACTTGGCAGACCTCCGTGCAACGTCCAGAACACGATGGGAGATGTTTTCTGTGCTCCCGCAGGTTTTCCTTGCCAGACAGAGTGGAAAAGCTTTCTGCTAGGATGTAGACCACAAAAGACGCTAAAGACGAAGGTACGATGCTCTCCGGAGCTAAGAGCCGCTGCCGGGCTTCTTTCGGCAGAAGCGGCGCTAAGAGAGCACTGTGAGCGGTACAATCGTCTTTGCGCGAAGAAGCCGCTTCTTCGGCTCCGGGAGCCGGAGAGAGCGGCAGCATCGGAAAGGTGAAGAAGGGAGCTGTACAACACTGGGATTGTGTGCGCAGCTTGCCAACTGATAGAAAACAGTACCTTACCACTTTCCTGACGTTTCCAATCACATGAATATTCGATTGGAAGCTGTTTTGGACAACGTTTCTTTCCTTCATGCCAAACACTTGGCAGACCTCCGTGCAACGTCCAGAACACGATGGGAGATGTTTTCTGTGCTCCCGCAGGTTTTCCTTGCCAGACAGAGTGGAAAAGCTTTCTGCTAGGATGTAGACCACAAAAGACGCTAAAGACGAAGGTACGATGCTCTCCGGAGCTAAGAGCCGCTCCCGGGCTTCTTTCGGCAGAAGCCACGCTAAGAGAGCACTGTGAGCGGTACAATCGTCTTTGCGCGAAGAAGCCGCTTCTTCGGCTCCGGGAGCCGGAGAGAGCGGCAGCATCGGAAAGGTGAAGAAGGAAGCTGTACAACACTGGGATTGTGTGCGCAGCTTGCCAACTGATAGAAAACAGTACCTTACCACTTTCCTGACGTTTCCAATCACATGAATATTCGATAAGAAGCTGTTTTGGACAACGTTTCTTTCCTTCATGCCAAACACTTGGCAGACCTCCGTGCAACGTCCAGAACACGATGGGAGATGTTTTCTGTGTTCCCGCAGGTTTTCCTTGCCAGACAGAGTGGAAAAGCTTTCTGCTAGGATGTAGACCACAAAAGACGCTAAAGACGAAGGTACGATGCTCTCCGGAGCTAGGAGCCGCTCCCAAGCTTCTTTCGGCAGAAGCGGCGCTAAGAGAGCACTGTGAGCGGTACAATCGTCATTGCGCGAAGAAGCCGCTTCTTCGGCTCCGGGAGCCGGAGAGAGCGGCAGCATCGGAAAGGTGAAGAAGGAAGCTGTACAACACTGGGATTGTGTGCGCAGCTTGCCAACTGATAGAAAACAGTACCTTACCACTCTCCTGACATTTCCAATCACATGAATATGCCATTGGAAGCTGTTTTGGACAACTTTTCTTTCCTTCATGCCAAACACTTGGCAGACCTCCGTGCAACGTCCAGAACACGATGGGAGATGTTTTCTGTGCTCCCGCAGGTTTTCCTTGCCAGACAGAGTGGAAAAGCTTTCTGCTAGGATGTAGACCACAAAAGACGCTAAAGACGAAGGTACGATGCTCTCTGGAGCTAAGAGCCGCTCCCGGGCTTCTTTCGGCAGAAGCGGCGCTAAGAGAGCACTGTGAGCGGTACAATCGTCTTTGCGCGAAGAAGCCGCTTCTTCGGCTCCGGGAGCCGGAGAGAGCGGCAGCATCGGAAAGGTGAAGAAGGAAGCTGTACAACACTGGGATTGTGTGCGCAGCTTGCCAACTGATAGAAAACAGTACCTTACACTTTCCTGACGTTTCCAATCACATGAATATTCGATTGGAAGCTGTTTTGGACAACTTTTCTTTCCTTCATGCCAAACACTTGGCAGACCTCCGTGCAACGTCCAGAACACGATGGGAGGTGTTTTCTGTGCTCCCGCAGGTTTTCCTTGCCAGACAGAGTGGAAAAGCTTTCTGCTAGGATGTAGACCACAAAAGACGCTAAAGACGAAGGTACGATGCTCTCCGGAGCTAAGAGCCGCTCCCGGGCTTCTTTCGGCAGAAGCGGCGCTAAGAGAGCACTGTGAGCGGTACAATCGTCTTTGCGCGAAGAAGCCGCTTCTTCGGCTCCGGGAGCCGGAGAGAGCGGCAGCATCGGAAAGGTGAAGAAGGAAGCTGTACAACACTGGGATTGTGTGCGCAGCTTGCCAACTGATAGAAAACAGTACCTTACCACTTTCCTGACGTTTCCAATCACATGAATATTCGATTGGAAGCTGTTTTGGACAACTTTTCTTTCCTTCATGCCAAACACTTGGCAAACCTCCGTGCAACGTCCAGAACACGATGGGAGATGTTTTCTGTGCTCCCGCAGGTTTTCCTTGCCAGACAGAGTGGAAAAGCTTTCTGCTAGGATGTAGACCACAAAAGACGCTAAAGACGAAGGTACGATGCTCTCCGGAGCTAAGAGCCGCTTCCGGGCTTCTTTCGGCAGAAGCGGCGCTAGGAGAGCACTGTGAGCGGTACAATCGTCTTTGCGCGAAGAAGCCGCTTCTTTGGCTCCGGGAGCCGGAGAGAGCGGCAGCATCGGAAAGGTGAAGAAGGAAGCTGTACAACACTGGGATTGTGTGCGCAGCTTGCCAACTGATAGAAAAGAGTACCTTACCACTTTCCTGACGTTTCCAATCACATGAATATTCGATTGGAAGCTGTTTTGGACAACTTTTCTTTCCTTCATGCCAAACACTTGGCAGACCTCCGTGCAACGTCCAGAACACGATGGGAGATGTTTTCTGTGCTCCCGCAGGTTTTCCTTGCCAGACAGAGTGGAAAAGCTTTCTGCTAGGATGTAGACCACAAAAGACGCTAAAGACGAAGGTACGATGCTCTCCGGAGCTAAGAGCCGCTCCCGGGCTTCTTTCGGCAGAAGCGGCGCTAAGAGAGCACTGTGAGCGGTACAATCGTCTTTGGGCGAAGAAGCCGCTTCTTCGGCTCCGGGAGCCGGAGAGAGCGGCAGCATCGGAAAGGTGAAGAAGGAAGCTGTACAACACTGGGATTGTGTGCGCAGCTTGCCAACTGATAGAAAACAGTACCTTACCACTTTCCTGACGTTTCCAATCACATGAATATGCCATTGGAAGCTGTTTTGGACAACTTTTCTTTCCTTCATGCCAAACACTTGGCAGACCTCCGTGCAACGTCCAGAACACGATGGGAGATGTTTTCTGTGCTCCCGCAGGTTTTCCTTGCCAGACAGAGTGGAAAAGCTTTCTGCTAGGATGTAGACCACAAAAGACGCTAAAGACGAAGGTACGATGCTCTCCGGAGCTAAGAGCCGCTCCCGGGCTTCTTTCGGCAGAAGCGGCGCTAAGAGAGCACTGTGAGCGGTACAATCGTCTTTGCGCGAAGGAGCCGCTTCTTCGGCTCCGGGAGCCGGAGAGAGCGGCAGCATCGGCAAGGTGAAGAAGGAAGCTGTACAACACTGGGATTGTGTGCGCAGCTTGCCAACTGATAGAAAAGAGTACCTTACACTTTCCTGACGTTTCCAATCACATGAATATTCGATTGGAAGCTGTTTTGGACAACTTTTCTTTCCTTCATGCCAAACACTTGGCAGACCTCCGTGCAACGTCCAGAACACGATGGGAGATGTTTTCTGTGCTCCCGCAGGTTTTCCTTGCCAGACAGAGTGGAAAAGCTTTCTGCTAGGATGTAGACCACAAAAGACGCTAAAGACGAAGGTACGATGCTCTCCGGAGCTAAGCGCCGCTCCCGGGCTTCTTTCGGCAGAAGCGGCGCTAAGAGAGCACTGTGAGCGGTACAATCGTCTTTGCGCGAAGAAGCCGCTTCTTCGGCTCCGGGAGCCGGAGAGAGCGGCAGCATCGGAAAGGTGAAGAAGGAAGCTGTACAACACTGGGATTGTGTGCGCAGCTTGCCAACTGATAGAAAACAGTACCTTACACTTTCCTGACGTTTCCAATCACATGAATATTCGATTGGAAGCTGTTTTGGACAACTTTTCTTTCCTTCATGCCAAACACTTGGCAGACCTCCGTGCAACGTCCAGAACACGATGGGAGATGTTTTCTGTGCTCCCGCAGGTTTTCCTTGCCAGACAGAGTGGAAAAGCTTTCTGCTAGGATGTAGACCACAAAAGACGCTAAAGACGAAGGTACGATGCTCTCCGGAGCTAAGAGCCGCTCCCGGGCTTCTTTCGGCAGAAGCGGCGCTAAGAGAGCACTGTGAGCGGTACAATCGTCTTTGCGCGAAGAAGCCGCTTCTTCGGCTCCGGGAGCCGGAGAGAGCGGCAGCATCGGAAAGGTGAAGAAGGAAGCTGTACAACACTGGGATTGTGTGCGCAGCTTGCCAACTGATAGAAAACAGTACCTTACCACTTTCCTGACGTTTCCAATCACATGAATATTCGATTGGAAGCTGTTTTGGACAACTTTTCTTTCCTTCATGCCAAACACTTGGCAAACCTCCGTGCAACGTCCAGAACACGATGGGAGATGTTTTCTGTGCTCCCGCAGGTTTTCCTTGCCAGACAGAGTGGAAAAGCTTTCTGCTAGGATGTAGACCACAAAAGACGCTAAAGACGAAGGTACGATGCTCTCCGGAGCTAAGAGCCACTTCCGGGTTTCTTTCGGCAGAAGCGGCGCTAGGAGAGCACTGTGAGCGGTACAATCGTCTTTGCGCGAAGAAGCCGCTTCTTTGGCTCCGGGAGCCGGAGAGAGCGGCAGCATCGGAAAGGTGAAGAAGGAAGCTGTACAACACTGGGATTGTGTGCGCAGCTTGCCAACTGATAGAAAAGAGTACCTTACCACTTTCCTGACGTTTCCAATCACATGAATATTCGATTGGAAGCTGTTTTGGACAACTTTTCTTTCCTTCATGCCAAACACTTGGCAGACCTCCGTGCAACGTCCAGAACACGATGGGAGATGTTTTCTGTGCTCCCGCAGGTTTTCCTTGCCAGACAGAGTGGAAAAGCTTTCTGCTAGGATGTAGACCACAAAAGACGCTAAAGACGAAGGTACGATGCTCTCCGGAGCTAAGAGCCGCTCCCGGGCTTCTTTCGGCAGAAGCGGCGCTAAGAGAGCACTGTGAGCGGTACAATCGTCTTTGCGCGAAGAAGCCGCTTCTTCGGCTCCGGGAGCCGGAGAGAGCGGCAGCATCGGCAAGGTGAAGAAGGAAGCTGTACAACACTGGGATTGTGTGCGCAGCTTGCCAACTGATAGAAAACAGTACCTTACCACTTTCCTGACGTTTCCAATCACATGAATATTCGATTGGAAGCTGTTTTGGACAACTTTTCTTTCCTTCATGCCAAACACTTGGCAAAACTCCGTGCAACGTCCAGAACACGATGGGAGATGTTTTCTGTGCTCCCGCAGGTTTTCCTTGCCAGACAGAGTGGAAAAGCTTTCTGCTAGGATGTAGACCACAAAAGACGCTAAAGACGAAGGTACGATGCTCTCCGGAGCTAAGAGCCGCTCCCGGGCTTCTTTCGGCAGAAGCGGCGCTAAGAGAGCACTGTGAGCGGTACAATCGTCTTTGGGCGAAGAAGCCGCTTCTTCGGCTCCGGGAGCCGGAGAGAGCGGCAGCATCGGAAAGGTGAAGAAGGAAGCTGTACAACACTGGGATTGTGTGCGCAGCTTGCCAACTGATAGAAAACAGTACCTTACCACTTTCCTGACGTTTCCAATCACATGAATATTCGATTGGAAGCTGTTTTGGACAACTTTTCTTTCCTTCATGCCAAACACTTGGCAGACCTCCGTGCAACGTCCAGAACACGATGGGAGATGTTTTCTGTGCTCCCGCAGGTTTTCCTTGCCAGACAGAGTGGAAAAGCTTTCTGCTAGGATGTAGACCACAAAAGACGCTAAAGACGAAGGTACGATGCTCTCCGGAGCTAAGAGCCGCTGCCGGGCTTCTTTCGGCAGAAGCGGCGCTAAGAGAGCACTGTGAGCGGTACAATCGTCTTTGCGCGAAGGAGCCGCTTCTTCGGCTCCGGGAGCCGGAGAGAGCGGCAGCATCGGCAAGGTGAAGAAGGAAGCTGTACAACACTGGGATTGTGTGCGCAGCTTGCCAACTGATAGAAAAGAGTACCTTACACTTTCCTGACGTTTCCAATCACATGAATATTCGATTGGAAGCTGTTTTGGACAACTTTTCTTTCCTTCATGCCAAACACTTGGCAGACCTCCGTGCAACGTCCAGAACACGATGGGAGATGTTTTCTGTGCTCCCGCAGGTTTTCCTTGCCAGACAGAGTGGAAAAGCTTTCTGCTAGGATGTAGACCACAAAAGACGCTAAAGACGAAGGTACGATGCTCTCCGGAGCTAAGAGCCGCTCCCGGGCTTCTTTCGGCAGAAGCGGCGCTAAGAGAGCACTGTGAGCGGTACAATCGTCTTTGCGCGAAGAAGCCGCTTCTTCGGCTCCGGGAGCCGGAGAGAGCGGCAGCATCGGAAAGGTGAAGAAGGAAGCTGTACAACACTGGGATTGTGTGCGCAGCTTGCCAACTGATAGAAAACAGTACCTTACCACTTTCCTGACGTTTCCAATCACATGAATATTCGATTGGAAGCTGTTTTGGACAACTTTTCTTTCCTTCATGCCAAACACTTGGCAAACCTCCGTGCAACGTCCAGAACACGATGGGAGATGTTTTCTGTGCTCCCGCAGGTTTTCCTTGCCAGACAGAGTGGAAAAGCTTTCTGCTAGGATGTAGACCACAAAAGACGCTAAAGACGAAGGTACGATGCTCTCCGGAGCTAAGAGCCACTTCCGGGTTTCTTTCGGCAGAAGCGGCGCTAGGAGAGCACTGTGAGCGGTACAATCGTCTTTGCGCGAAGAAGCCGCTTCTTTGGCTCCGGGAGCCGGAGAGAGCGGCAGCATCGGAAAGGTGAAGAAGGAAGCTGTACAACACTGGGATTGTGTGCGCAGCTTGCCAACTGATAGAAAAGAGTACCTTACCACTTTCCTGACGTTTCCAATCACATGAATATTCGATTGGAAGCTGTTTTGGACAACTTTTCTTTCCTTCATGCCAAACACTTGGCAGACCTCCGTGCAACGTCCAGAACACGATGGGAGATGTTTTCTGTGCTCCCGCAGGTTTTCCTTGCCAGACAGAGTGGAAAAGCTTTCTGCTAGGATGTAGACCACAAAAGACGCTAAAGACGAAGGTACGATGCTCTCCGGAGCTAAGAGCCGCTCCCGGGCTTCTTTCGGCAGAAGCGGCGCTAAGAGAGCACTGTGAGCGGTACAATCGTCTTTGCGCGAAGAAGCCGCTTCTTCGGCTCCGGGAGCCGGAGAGAGCGGCAGCATCGGCAAGGTGAAGAAGGAAGCTGTACAACACTGGGATTGTGTGCGCAGCTTGCCAACTGATAGAAAACAGTACCTTACCACTTTCCTGACGTTTCCAATCACATGAATATTCGATTGGAAGCTGTTTTGGACAACTTTTCTTTCCTTCATGCCAAACACTTGGCAAAACTCCGTGCAACGTCCAGAACACGATGGGAGATGTTTTCTGTGCTCCCGCAGGTTTTCCTTGCCAGACAGAGTGGAAAAGCTTTCTGCTAGGATGTAGACCACAAAAGACGCTAAAGACGAAGGTACGATGCTCTCCGGAGCTAAGAGCCGCTCCCGGGCTTCTTTCGGCAGAAGCGGCGCTAAGAGAGCACTGTGAGCGGTACAATCGTCTTTGGGCGAAGAAGCCGCTTCTTCGGCTCCGGGAGCCGGAGAGAGCGGCAGCATCGGAAAGGTGAAGAAGGAAGCTGTACAACACTGGGATTGTGTGCGCAGCTTGCCAACTGATAGAAAACAGTACCTTACCACTTTCCTGACGTTTCCAATCACATGAATATTCGATTGGAAGCTGTTTTGGACAACTTTTCTTTCCTTCATGCCAAACACTTGGCAGACCTCCGTGCAACGTCCAGAACACGATGGGAGATGTTTTCTGTGCTCCCGCAGGTTTTCCTTGCCAGACAGAGTGGAAAAGCTTTCTGCTAGGATGTAGACCACAAAAGACGCTAAAGACGAAGGTACGATGCTCTCCGGAGCTAAGAGCCGCTCCCGGGCTTCTTTCGGCAGAAGCGGCGCTAAGAGAGCACTGTGAGCGGTACAATCGTCTTTGCGCGAAGGAGCCGCTTCTTCGGCTCCGGGAGCCGGAGAGAGCGGCAGCATCGGCAAGGTGAAGAAGGAAGCTGTACAACACTGGGATTGTGTGCGCAGCTTGCCAACTGATAGAAAAGAGTACCTTACACTTTCCTGACGTTTCCAATCACATGAATATTCGATTGGAAGCTGTTTTGGACAACTTTTCTTTCCTTCATGCCAAACACTTGGCAGACCTCCGTGCAACGTCCAGAACACGATGGGAGATGTTTTCTGTGCTCCCGCAGGTTTTCCTTGCCAGACAGAGTGGAAAAGCTTTCTACTAGGATGTAGACCACAAAAGACGCTAATGACGAAGGTACGATGCTCTCCGGAGCTAAGAGCCGCTCCCGGGCTTCTTTCGGCAGAAGCGGCGCTAAGAGAGCACTGTGAGCGGTACAATCGTCTTTGGGCGAAGAAGCCGCTTCTTCGGCTCCGGGAGCCGGAGAGAGCGGCAGCATCGGAAAGGTGAAGAAGGAAGCTGTACAACACTGGGATTGTGTGCGCAGCTTGCCAACTGATAGAAAACAGTACCTTACCACTTTCCTGACGTTTCCAATCACATGAATATTCGATTGGAAGCTGTTTTGGACAACTTTTCTTTCCTTCATGCCAAACACTTGGCAGACCTCCGTGCAACGTCCAGAACACGATGGGAGATGTTTTCTGTGCTCCCGCAGGTTTTCCTTGCCAGACAGAGTGGAAAAGCTTTCTGCTAGGATGTAGACCACAAAAGACGCTAAAGACGAAGGTACGATGCTCTCCGGAGCTAAGAGCCGCTCCCGGGCTTCTTTCGGCAGAAGCGGCGCTAAGAGAGCACTGTGAGCGGTACAATCGTCTTTGCGCGAAGGAGCCGCTTCTTCGGCTCCGGGAGCCGGAGAGAGCGGCAGCATCGGCAAGGTGAAGAAGGAAGCTGTACAACGCTGGGATTGTGTGCGCAGCTTGCCAACTGATAGAAAAGAGTACCTTACACTTTCCTGACGTTTCCAATCACATGAATATTCGATTGGAAGCTGTTTTGGACAACTTTTCTTTCCTTCATGCCAAACACTTGGCAGACCTCCGTGCAACGTCCAGAACACGATGGGAGATGTTTTCTGTGCTCCCGCAGGTTTTCCTTGCCAGACAGAGTGGAAAAGCTTTCTACTAGGATGTAGACCACAAAAGACGCTAATGACGAAGGTACGATGCTCTCCGGAGCTAAGAGCCGCTCCCGGGCTTCTTTCGGCAGAAGCGGCGCTAAGAGAGCACTGTGAGCGGTACAATCGTCTTTGCGCGAAGAAGCCGCTTCTTCGGCTCCGGGAGCCGGAGAGAGCGGCAGCATCGGAAAGGTGAAGAAGGAAGCTGTACAACACTGGGATTGTGTGCGCAGCTTGCCAACTGATAGAAAACAGTACCTTACCACTTTCCTGACGTTTCCAATCACATGAATATTCGATTGGAAGCTGTTTTGGACAACTTTTCTTTCCTTCATGCCAAACACTTGGCAAACCTCCGTGCAACGTTTAGAACACGATGGGAGATGTTTTCTGTGCTCCCGCAGGTTTTCCTTGCCAGACAGAGTGGAAAAGCTTTCTGCTAGGATGTAGACCACAAAAGACGCTAAAGACGAAGGTACGATGCTCTCCGGAGCTAAGAGCCGCTTCCGGGCTTCTTTCGGCAGAAGCGGCGCTAGGAGAGCACTGTGAGCGGTACAATCGTCTTTGCGCGAAGAAGCCGCTTCTTCGGCTCCGGGAGCCGGAGAGAGCGGCAGCATCGGAAAGGTGAAGAAGGAAGCTGTACAACACTGGGATTGTGTGCGCAGTTTGCCAACTGATAGAAAAGAGTACCTTACACTTTCCTGACGTTTCCAATCACATGAATATTCGATTGGAAGCTGTTTTGGACAACTTTTCTTTCCTTCATGCCAAACACTTGGCAGACCTCCGTGCAACGTCCAGAACACGATGGGAGATGTTTTCTGTGCTCCCGCAGGTTTTCCTTGCCAGACAGAGTGGAAAAGCTTTCTGCTAGGATGTAGACCACAAAAGACGCTAAAGACGAAGGTACGATGCTCTCCGGAGCTAAGAGCCGCTCCCGGGCTTCTTTCGGCAGAAGCGGCGCTAAGAGAGCACTGTGAGCGGTACAATCGTCTTTGCGCGAAGAAGCCGCTTCTTCGGCTCCGGGAGCCGGAGAGAGCGGCAGCATCGGCAAGGTGAAGAAGGAAGCTGTACAACACTGGGATTGTGTGCGCAGCTTGCCAACTGATAGAAAACAGTACCTTACCACTTTCCTGACGTTTCCAATCACATGAATATTCGATTGGAAGCTGTTTTGGACAACTTTTCTTTCCTTCATGCCAAACACTTGGCAAACCTCCGTGCAACATCCAGAACACGATGGGAGATGTTTTCTGTGCTCCCGCAGGTTTTCCTTGCCAGACAGAGTGGAAAAGCTTTCTGCTAGGATGTAGACCACAAAAGACGCTAAAGACGAAGGTACGATGCTCTCCGGAGCTAAGAGCCGCTCCCGGGCTTCTTTCGGCAGAAGCGGCGCTAAGAGAGCACTGTGAGCGGTACAATCGTCTTTGGGCGAAGAAGCCGCTTCTTCGGCTCCGGGAGCCGGAGAGAGCGGCAGCATCGGAAAGGTGAAGAAGGAAGCTGTACAACACTGGGATTGTGTGCGCAGCTTGCCAACTGATAGAAAACAGTACCTTACCACTTTCCTGACGTTTCCAATCACATGAATATTCGATTGGAAGCTGTTTTGGACAACTTTTCTTTCCTTCATGCCAAACACTTGGCAGACCTCCGTGCAACGTCCAGAACACGATGGGAGATGTTTTCTGTGCTCCCGCAGGTTTTCCTTGCCAGACAGAGTGGAAAAGCTTTCTGCTAGGATGTAGACCACAAAAGATGCTAAAGACGAAGGTACGATGCTCTCCGGAGCTAAGAGCCGCTCCCGGGCTTCTTTCGGCAGAAGCGGCGCTAAGAGAGCACTGTGAGCGGTACAATCGTCTTTGCGCGAAGGAGCCGCTTCTTTGGCTCCGGGAGCCGGAGAGAGCGGCAGCATCGGCAAGGTGAAGAAGGAAGCTGTACAACACTGGGATTGTGTGCGCAGCTTGCCAACTGATAGAAAAGAGTACCTTACACTTTCCTGACGTTTCCAATCACATGAATATTCGATTGGAAGCTGTTTTGGACAACTTTTCTTTCCTTCATGCCAAACACTTGGCAGACCTCCGTGCAACGTCCAGAACACGATGGGAGATGTTTTCTGTGCTCCCGCAGGTTTTCCTTGCCAGACAGAGTGGAAAAGCTTTCTACTAGGATGTAGACCACAAAAGACGCTAATGACGAAGGTACGATGCTCTCCGGAGCTAAGAGCCGCTCCCGGGCTTCTTTCGGCAGAAGCGGCGCTAAGAGAGCACTGTGAGCGGTACAATCGTCTTTGGGCGAAGAAGCCGCTTCTTCGGCTCCGGGAGCCGGAGAGAGCGGCAGCATCGGAAAGGTGAAGAAGGAAGCTGTACAACACTGGGATTGTGTGCGCAGCTTGCCAACTGATAGAAAACAGTACCTTACCACTTTCCTGACGTTTCCAATCACATGAATATTCGATTGGAAGCTGTTTTGGACAACTTTTCTTTCCTTCATGCCAAACACTTGGCAGACCTCCGTGCAACGTCCAGAACACGATGGGAGATGTTTTCTGTGCTCCCGCAGGTTTTCCTTGCCAGACAGAGTGGAAAAGCTTTCTGCTAGGATGTAGACCACAAAAGATGCTAAAGACGAAGGTACGATGCTCTCCGGAGCTAAGAGCCGCTCCCGGGCTTCTTTCGGCAGAAGCGGCGCTAAGAGAGCACTGTGAGCGGTACAATCGTCTTTGCGCGAAGGAGCCGCTTCTTTGGCTCCGGGAGCCGGAGAGACCGGCAGCATCGGCAAGGTGAAGAAGGAAGCTGTACAACACTGGGATTGTGTGCGCAGCTTGCCAACTGATAGAAAAGAGTACCTTACACTTTCCTGACGTTTCCAATCACATGAATATTCGATTGGAAGCTGTTTTGGACAACTTTTCTTTCCTTCATGCCAAACACTTGGCAGACCTCCGTGCAACGTCCAGAACACGATGGGAGATGTTTTCTGTGCTCCCGCAGGTTTTCCTTGCCAGACAGAGTGGAAAAGCTTTCTACTAGGATGTAGACCACAAAAGACGCTAATGACGAAGGTACGATGCTCTCCGGAGCTAAGAGCCGCTCCCGGGCTTCTTTCGGCAGAAGCGGCGCTAAGAGAGCACTGTGAGCGGTACAATCGTCTTTGGGCGAAGAAGCCGCTTCTTCGGCTCCGGGAGCCGGAGAGAGCGGCAGCATCGGAAAGGTGAAGAAGGAAGCTGTACAACACTGGGATTGTGTGCGCAGCTTGCCAACTGATAGAAAACAGTACCTTACCACTTTCCTGACGTTTCCAATCACATGAATATTCGATTGGAAGCTGTTTTGGACAACTTTTCTTTCCTTCATGCCAAACACTTGGCAGACCTCCGTGCAACGTCCAGAACACGATGGGAGATGTTTTCTGTGCTCCCGCAGGTTTTCCTTGCCAGACAGAGTGGAAAAGCTTTCTGCTAGGATGTAGACCACAAAAGATGCTAAAGACGAAGGTACGATGCTCTCCGGAGCTAAGAGCCGCTCCCGGGCTTCTTTCGGCAGAAGCGGCGCTAAGAGAGCACTGTGAGCGGTACAATCGTCTTTGCGCGAAGGAGCCGCTTCTTTGGCTCCGGGAGCCGGAGAGAGCGGCAGCATCGGCAAGGTGAAGAAGGAAGCTGTACAACACTGGGATTGTGTGCGCAGCTTGCCAACTGATAGAAAAGAGTACCTTACACTTTCCTGACGTTTCCAATCACATGAATATTCGATTGGAAGCTGTTTTGGACAACTTTTCTTTCCTTCATGCCAAACACTTGGCAGACCTCCGTGCAACGTCCAGAACACGATGGGAGATGTTTTCTGTGCTCCCGCAGGTTTTCCTTGCCAGACAGAGTGGAAAAGCTTTCTGCTAGGATGTAGACCACAAAAGACGCTAAAGACGAAGGTACGATGCTCTCCGGAGCTAAGAGCCGCTCCCGGGCTTCTTTCGGCAGAAGCGGCGCTAAGAGAGCACTGTGAGCGGTACAATCGTCTTTGCGCGAAGAAGCCGCTTCTTCGGCTCCGGGAGCCGGAGAGAGCGGCAGCATCGGCAAGGTGAAGAAGGAAGCTGTACAACACTGGGATTGTGTGCGCAGCTTGCCAACTGATAGAAAACAGTACCTTACCACTTTCCTGACGTTTCCAATCACATGAATATTCGATTGGAAGCTGTTTTGGACAACTTTTCTTTCCTTCATGCCAAACACTTGGCAAACCTCCGTGCAACGTCCAGAACACGATGGGAGATGTTTTCTGTGCTCCCGCAGGTTTTCCTTGCCAGACAGAGTGGAAAAGCTTTCTGCTAGGATGTAGACCACAAAAGACGCTAAAGACGAAGGTACGATGCTCTCCGGAGCTAAGAGCCGCTCCCGGGCTTCTTTCGGCAGAAGCGGCGCTAAGAGAGCACTGTGAGCGGTACAATCGTCTTTGGGCGAAGAAGCCGCTTCTTCGGCTCCGGGAGCCGGAGAGAGCGGCAGCATCGGAAAGGTGAAGAAGGAAGCTGTACAACACTGGGATTGTGTGCGCAGCTTGCCAACTGATAGAAAACAGTACCTTACCACTTTCCTGACGTTTCCAATCACATGAATATGCCATTGGAAGCTGTTTTGGACAACTTTTCTTTCCTTCATGCCAAACACTTGGCAGACCTCCGTGCAACGTCCAGAACACGATGGGAGATGTTTTCTGTGCTCCCGCAGGTTTTCCTTGCCAGACAGAGTGGAAAAGCTTTCTGCTAGGATGTAGACCACAAAAGACGCTAAAGACGAAGGTACGATGCTCTCCGGAGCTAAGAGCCGCTCCCGGGCTTCTTTCGGCAGAAGCGGCGCTAAGAGAGCACTGTGAGCGGTACAATCGTCTTTGCGCGAAGGAGCCGCTTCTTCGGCTCCGGGAGCCGGAGAGAGCGGCAGCATCGGCAAGGTGAAGAAGGAAGCTGTACAACACTGGGATTGTGTGCGCAGCTTGCCAACTGATAGAAAAGAGTACCTTACACTTTCCTGACGTTTCCAATCACATGAATATTCGATTGGAAGCTGTTTTGGACAACTTTTCTTTCCTTCATGCCAAACACTTGGCAGACCTCCGTGCAACGTCCAGAACACGATGGGAGATGTTTTCTGTGCTCCCGCAGGTTTTCCTTGCCAGACAGAGTGGAAAAGCTTTCTACTAGGATGTAGACCACAAAAGACGCTAATGACGAAGGTACGATGCTCTCCGGAGCTAAGAGCCGCTCCCGGGCTTCTTTCGGCAGAAGCGGCGCTAAGAGAGCACTGTGAGCGGTACAATCGTCTTTGGGCGAAGAAGCCGCTTCTTCGGCTCCGGGAGCCGGAGAGAGCGGCAGCATCGGAAAGGTGAAGAAGGAAGCTGTACAACACTGGGATTGTGTGCGCAGCTTGCCAACTGATAGAAAACAGTACCTTACCACTTTCCTGACGTTTCCAATCACATGAATATTCGATTGGAAGCTGTTTTGGACAACTTTTCTTTCCTTCATGCCAAACACTTGGCAGACCTCCGTGCAACGTCCAGAACACGATGGGAGATGTTTTCTGTGCTCCCGCAGGTTTTCCTTGCCAGACAGAGTGGAAAAGCTTTCTGCTAGGATGTAGACCACAAAAGACGCTAAAGACGAAGGTACGATGCTCTCCGGAGCTAAGAGCCGCTCCCGGGCTTCTTTCGGCAGAAGCGGCGCTAAGAGAGCACTGTGAGCGGTACAATCGTCTTTGCGCGAAGGAGCCGCTTCTTCGGCTCCGGGAGCCGGAGAGAGCGGCAGCATCGGCAAGGTGAAGAAGGAAGCTGTACAACGCTGGGATTGTGTGCGCAGCTTGCCAACTGATAGAAAAGAGTACCTTACACTTTCCTGACGTTTCCAATCACATGAATATTCGATTGGAAGCTGTTTTGGACAACTTTTCTTTCCTTCATGCCAAACACTTGGCAGACCTCCGTGCAACGTCCAGAACACGATGGGAGATGTTTTCTGTGCTCCCGCAGGTTTTCCTTGCCAGACAGAGTGGAAAAGATTTCTACTAGGATGTAGACCACAAAAGACGCTAATGACGAAGGTACGATGCTCTCCGGAGCTAAGAGCCGCTCCCGGGCTTCTTTCGGCAGAAGCGGCGCTAAGAGAGCACTGTGAGCGGTACAATCGTCTTTGCGCGAAGAAGCCGCTTCTTCGGCTCCGGGAGCCGGAGAGAGCGGCAGCATCGGAAAGGTGAAGAAGGAAGCTGTACAACACTGGGATTGTGTGCGCAGCTTGCCAACTGATAGAAAACAGTACCTTACCACTTTCCTGACGTTTCCAATCACATGAATATTCGATTGGAAGCTGTTTTGGACAACTTTTCTTTCCTTCATGCCAAACACTTGGCAAACCTCCGTGCATCATCCAGAACACGATGGGAGATGTTTTCTGTGCTCCCGCAGGTTTTCCTTGCCAGACAGAGTGGAAAAGCTTTCTGCTAGGATGTAGACCACAAAAGACGCTAAAGACGAAGGTACGATGCTCTCCGGAGCTAAGAGCCGCTTCCGGGCTTCTTTCGGCAGAAGCGGCGCTAGGAGAGCACTGTGAGCGGTACAATCGTCTTTGCGCGAAGAAGCCGCTTCTTTGGCTCCGGGAGCCGGAGAGAGCGGCAGCATCGGAAAGGTGAAGAAGGAAGCTGTACAACACTGGGATTGTGTGCGCAGCTTGCCAACTGATAGAAAAGAGTACCTTACCACTTTCCTGACGTTTCCAATCACATGAATATTCGATTGGAAGCTGTTTTGGACAACTTTTCTTTCCTTCATGCCAAACACTTGGCAGACCTCCGTGCAACGTCCAGAACACGATGGGAGATGTTTTCTGTGCTCCCGCAGGTTTTCCTTGCCAGACAGAGTGGAAAAGCTTTCTGCTAGGATGTAGACCACAAAAGACGCTAAAGACGAAGGTACGATGCTCTCCGGAGCTAAGAGCCGCTCCCGGGCTTCTTTCGGCAGAAGCGGCGCTAAGAGAGCACTGTGAGCGGTACAATCGTCTTTGCGCGAAGAAGCCGCTTCTTCGGCTCCGGGAGCCGGAGAGAGCGGCAGCATCGGCAAGGTGAAGAAGGAAGCTGTACAACACTGGGATTGTGTGCGCAGCTTGCCAACTGATAGAAAACAGTACCTTACCACTTTCCTGACGTTTCCAATCACATGAATATTCGATAAGAAGCTGTTTTGGACAACGTTTCTTTCCTTCATGCCAAACACTTGGCAGACCTCCGTGCAACGTCCAGAACACGATGGGAGATGTTTTCTGTGTTCCCGCAGGTTTTCCTTGCCAGACAGAGTGGAAAAGCTTTCTGCTAGGATGTAGACCACAAAAGACGCTAAAGACGAAGGTACGATGCTCTCCGGAGCTAGGAGCCGCTCCCAAGCTTCTTTCGGCAGAAGCGGCGCTAAGAGAGCACTGTGAGCGGTACAATCGTCATTGCGCGAAGAAGCCGCTTCTTCGGCTCCGGCAGCCGGAGAGAGCGGCAGCATCGGAAAGGTGAAGAAGGAAGCTGTACAACACTGGGATTGTGTGCGCAGCTTGCCAACTGATAGAAAACAGTACCTTACAACTCTCCTGACATAACCAATCACATGAATATGCCATTGGAAGCTGTTTTGGACAACTTTTCTTTCCTTCATGCCAAACACTTGGCAGACCTCCGTGCAACGTCCAGAACACGATGGGAGATGTTTTCTGTGCTCCCGCAGGTTTTCCTTGCCAGACAGAGTGGAAAAGCTTTCTGCTAGGATGTAGACCACAAAAGACGCTAAAGACGAAGGTACGATGCTCTCCGGAGATAAGAGCCGCTCCCGGGCTTCTTTCGGCAGAAGCGGCGCTAAGAGAGCACTGTGAGCGGTACAATCGTCTTTGCGCGAAGAAGCCGCTTCTTCGGCTCCGGGAGCCGGAGAGAGCGGCAGCATCGGAAAGGTGAAGAAGGAAGCTGTACAACACTGGGATTGTGTGCGCAGCTTGCCAACTGATAGAAAACAGTACCTTACACTTTCCTGACGTTTCCAATCACATGAATATTCGATTGGAAGCTGTTTTGGACAACTTTTCTTTCCTTCATGCCAAACACTTGGCAGACCTCCGTGCAACGTCCAGAACACGATGGGAGATGTTTTCTGTGCTCCCGCAGGTTTTCCTTGCCAGACAGAGTGGAAAAGCTTTCTGCTAGGATGTAGACCACAAAAGACGCTAAAGACGAAGGTACGATGCTCTCCGGAGCTAAGAGCCGCTCCCGGGCTTCTTTCGGCAGAAGCGGCGCTAAGAGAGCACTGTGAGCGGTACAATCGTCTTTGCGCGAAGAAGCCGCTTCTTCGGCTCCGGGAGCCGGAGAGAGCGGCAGCATCGGAAAGGTGAAGAAGGAAGCTGTACAACACTGGGATTGTGTGCGCAGCTTGCCAACTGATAGAAAACAGTACCTTACCACTTTCCTGACGTTTCCAATCACATGAATATTCGATTGGAAGCTGTTTTGGACAACTTTTCTTTCCTTCATGCCAAACACTTGGCAAACCTCCGTGCAACGTCCAGAACACGATGGGAGATGTTTTCTGTGCTCCCGCAGGTTTTCCTTGCCAGACAGAGTGGAAAAGCTTTCTGCTAGGATGTAGACCACAAAAGACGCTAAAGACGAAGGTACGATGCTCTCCGGAGCTAAGAGCCACTTCCGGGTTTCTTTCGGCAGAAGCGGCGCTAAGAGAGCACTGTGAGCGGTACAATCGTCTTTGCGCGAAGAAGCCGCTTCTTCGGCTCCGGGAGCCGGAGAGAGCGGCAGCATCGGCAAGGTGAAGAAGGAAGCTGTACAACACTGGGATTGTGTGCGCAGCTTGCCAACTGATAGAAAACAGTACCTTACCACTTTCCTGACGTTTCCAATCACATGAATATTCGATAAGAAGCTGTTTTGGACAACGTTTCTTTCCTTCATGCCAAACACTTGGCAGACCTCCGTGCAACGTCCAGAACACGATGGGAGATGTTTTCTGTGTTCCCGCAGGTTTTCCTTGCCAGACAGAGTGGAAAAGCTTTCTGCTAGGATGTAGACCACAAAAGACGCTAAAGACGAAGGTACGATGCTCTCCGGAGCTAGGAGCCGCTCCCAAGCTTCTTTCGGCAGAAGCGGCGCTAAGAGAGCACTGTGAGCGGTACAATCGTCATTGCGCGAAGAAGCCGCTTCTTCGGCTCCGGCAGCCGGAGAGAGCGGCAGCATCGGAAAGGTGAAGAAGGAAGCTGTACAACACTGGGATTGTGTGCGCAGCTTGCCAACTGATAGAAAACAGTACCTTACAACTCTCCTGACATTTCCAATCACATGAATATGCCATTGGAAGCTGTTTTGGACAACTTTTCTTTCCTTCATGCCAAACACTTGGCAGACCTCCGTGCAACGTCCAGAACACGATGGGAGATGTTTTCTGTGCTCCCGCAGGTTTTCCTTGCCAGACAGAGTGGAAAAGCTTTCTGCTAGGATGTAGACCACAAAAGACGCTAAAGACGAAGGTACGATGCTCTCCGGAGATAAGAGCCGCTCCCGGGCTTCTTTCGGCAGAAGCGGCGCTAAGAGAGCACTGTGAGCGGTACAATCGTCTTTGCGCGAAGAAGCCGCTTCTTCGGCTCCGGGAGCCGGAGAGAGCGGCAGCATCGGAAAGGTGAAGAAGGAAGCTGTACAACACTGGGATTGTGTGCGCAGCTTGCCAACTGATAGAAAACAGTACCTTACACTTTCCTGACGTTTCCAATCACATGAATATTCGATTGGAAGCTGTTTTGGACAACTTTTCTTTCCTTCATGCCAAACACTTGGCAGACCTCCGTGCAACGTCCAGAACACGATGGGAGATGTTTTCTGTGCTCCCGCAGGTTTTCCTTGCCAGACAGAGTGGAAAAGCTTTCTGCTAGGATGTAGACCACAAAAGACGCTAAAGACGAAGGTACGATGCTCTCCGGAGCTAAGAGCCGCTCCCGGGCTTCTTTCGGCAGAAGCGGCGCTAAGAGAGCACTGTGAGCGGTACAATCGTCTTTGCGCGAAGAAGCCGCTTCTTCGGCTCCGGGAGCCGGAGAGAGCGGCAGCATCGGAAAGGTGAAGAAGGAAGCTGTACAACACTGGGATTGTGTGCGCAGCTTGCCAACTGATAGAAAACAGTACCTTACCACTTTCCTGACGTTTCCAATCACATGAATATTCGATTGGAAGCTGTTTTGGACAACTTTTCTTTCCTTCATGCCAAACACTTGGCAAACCTCCGTGCAACGTCCAGAACACGATGGGAGATGTTTTCTGTGCTCCCGCAGGTTTTCCTTGCCAGACAGAGTGGAAAAGCTTTCTGCTAGGATGTAGACCACAAAAGACGCTAAAGACGAAGGTACGATGCTCTCCGGAGCTAAGAGCCACTTCCGGGTTTCTTTCGGCAGAAGCGGCGCTAGGAGAGCACTGTGAGCGGTACAATCGTCTTTGCGCGAAGAAGCCGCTTCTTTGGCTCCGGGAGCCGGAGAGAGCGGCAGCATCGGAAAGGTGAAGAAGGAAGCTGTACAACACTGGGATTGTGTGCGCAGCTTGCCAACTGATAGAAAAGAGTACCTTACCACTTTCCTGACGTTTCCAATCACATGAATATTCGATTGGAAGCTGTTTTGGACAACTTTTCTTTCCTTCATGCCAAACACTTGGCAGACCTCCGTGCAACGTCCAGAACACGATGGGAGATGTTTTCTGTGCTCCCGCAGGTTTTCCTTGCCAGACAGAGTGGAAAAGCTTTCTGCTAGGATGTAGACCACAAAAGACGCTAAAGACGAAGGTACGATGCTCTCCGGAGCTAAGAGCCGCTCCCGGGCTTCTTTCGGCAGAAGCGGCGCTAAGAGAGCACTGTGAGCGGTACAATCGTCTTTGCGCGAAGAAGCCGCTTCTTCGGCTCCGGGAGCCGGAGAGAGCGGCAGCATCGGCAAGGTGAAGAAGGAAGCTGTACAACACTGGGATTGTGTGCGCAGCTTGCCAACTGATAGAAAACAGTACCTTACCACTTTCCTGACGTTTCCAATCACATGAATATTCGATTGGAAGCTGTTTTGGACAACTTTTCTTTCCTTCATGCCAAACACTTGGCAAAACTCCGTGCAACGTCCAGAACACGATGGGAGATGTTTTCTGTGCTCCCGCAGGTTTTCCTTGCCAGACAGAGTGGAAAAGCTTTCTGCTAGGATGTAGACCACAAAAGACGCTAAAGACGAAGGTACGATGCTCTCCGGAGCTAAGAGCCGCTCCCGGGCTTCTTTCGGCAGAAGCGGCGCTAAGAGAGCACTGTGAGCGGTACAATCGTCTTTGGGCGAAGAAGCCGCTTCTTCGGCTCCGGGAGCCGGAGAGAGCGGCAGCATCGGAAAGGTGAAGAAGGAAGCTGTACAACACTGGGATTGTGTGCGCAGCTTGCCAACTGATAGAAAACAGTACCTTACCACTTTCCTGACGTTTCCAATCACATGAATATTCGATTGGAAGCTGTTTTGGACAACTTTTCTTTCCTTCATGCCAAACACTTGGCAGACCTCCGTGCAACGTCCAGAACACGATGGGAGATGTTTTCTGTGCTCCCGCAGGTTTTCCTTGCCAGACAGAGTGGAAAAGCTTTCTGCTAGGATGTAGACCACAAAAGACGCTAAAGACGAAGGTACGATGCTCTCCGGAGCTAAGAGCCGCTCCCGGGCTTCTTTCGGCAGAAGCGGCGCTAAGAGAGCACTGTGAGCGGTACAATCGTCTTTGCGCGAAGGAGCCGCTTCTTCGGCTCCGGGAGCCGGAGAGAGCGGCAGCATCGGCAAGGTGAAGAAGGAAGCTGTACAACACTGGGATTGTGTGCGCAGCTTGCCAACTGATAGAAAAGAGTACCTTACACTTTCCTGACGTTTCCAATCACATGAATATTCGATTGGAAGCTGTTTTGGACAACTTTTCTTTCCTTCATGCCAAACACTTGGCAGACCTCCGTGCAACGTCCAGAAGACGATGGGAGATGTTTTCTGTGCTCCCGCAGGTTTTCCTTGCCAGACAGAGTGGAAAAGCTTTCTACTAGGATGTAGACCACAAAAGACGCTAATGACGAAGGTACGATGCTCTCCGGAGCTAAGAGCCGCTCCCGGGCTTCTTTCGGCAGAAGCGGCGCTAAGAGAGCACTGTGAGCGGTACAATCGTCTTTGGGCGAAGAAGCCGCTTCTTCGGCTCCGGGAGCCGGAGAGAGCGGCAGCATCGGAAAGGTGAAGAAGGAAGCTGTACAACACTGGGATTGTGTGCGCAGCTTGCCAACTGATAGAAAACAGTACCTTACCACTTTCCTGACGTTTCCAATCACATGAATATTCGATTGGAAGCTGTTTTGGACAACTTTTCTTTCCTTCATGCCAAACACTTGGCAGACCTCCGTGCAACGTCCAGAACACGATGGGAGATGTTTTCTGTGCTCCCGCAGGTTTTCCTTGCCAGACAGAGTGGAAAAGCTTTCTGCTAGGATGTAGACCACAAAAGACGCTAAAGACGAAGGTACGATGCTCTCCGGAGCTAAGAGCCGCTCCCGGGCTTCTTTCGGCAGAAGCGGCGCTAAGAGAGCACTGTGAGCGGTACAATCGTCTTTGCGCGAAGGAGCCGCTTCTTCGGCTCCGGGAGCCGGAGAGAGCGGCAGCATCGGCAAGGTGAAGAAGGAAGCTGTACAACGCTGGGATTGTGTGCGCAGCTTGCCAACTGATAGAAAAGAGTACCTTACACTTTCCTGACGTTTCCAATCACATGAATATTCGATTGGAAGCTGTTTTGGACAACTTTTCTTTCCTTCATGCCAAACACTTGGCAGACCTCCGTGCAACGTCCAGAACACGATGGGAGATGTTTTCTGTGCTCCCGCAGGTTTTCCTTGCCAGACAGAGTGGAAAAGCTTTCTACTAGGATGTAGACCACAAAAGACGCTAATGACGAAGGTACGATGCTCTCCGGAGCTAAGAGCCGCTCCCGGGCTTCTTTCGGCAGAAGCGGCGCTAAGAGAGCACTGTGAGCGGTACAATCGTCTTTGCGCGAAGAAGCCGCTTCTTCGGCTCCGGGAGCCGGAGAGAGCGGCAGCATCGGAAAGGTGAAGAAGGAAGCTGTACAACACTGGGATTGTGTGCGCAGCTTGCCAACTGATAGAAAACAGTACCTTACCACTTTCCTGACGTTTCCAATCACATGAATATTCGATTGGAAGCTGTTTTGGACAACTTTTCTTTCCTTCATGCCAAACACTTGGCAAACCTCCGTGCAACGTTTAGAACACGATGGGAGATGTTTTCTGTGCTCCCGCAGGTTTTCCTTGCCAGACAGAGTGGAAAAGCTTTCTGCTAGGATGTAGACCACAAAAGACGCTAAAGACGAAGGTACGATGCTCTCCGGAGCTAAGAGCCGCTTCCGGGCTTCTTTCGGCAGAAGCGGCGCTAGGAGAGCACTGTGAGCGGTACAATCGTCTTTGCGCGAAGAAGCCGCTTCTTCGGCTCCGGGAGCCGGAGAGAGCGGCAGCATCGGAAAGGTGAAGAAGGAAGCTGTACAACACTGGGATTGTGTGCGCAGTTTGCCAACTGATAGAAAAGAGTACCTTACACTTTCCTGACGTTTCCAATCACATGAATATTCGATTGGAAGCTGTTTTGGACAACTTTTCTTTCCTTCATGCCAAACACTTGGCAGACCTCCGTGCAACGTCCAGAACACGATGGGAGATGTTTTCTGTGCTCCCGCAGGTTTTCCTTGCCAGACAGAGTGGAAAAGCTTTCTGCTAGGATGTAGACCACAAAAGACGCTAAAGACGAAGGTACGATGCTCTCCGGAGCTAAGAGCCGCTCCCGGGCTTCTTTCGGCAGAAGCGGCGCTAAGAGAGCACTGTGAGCGGTACAATCGTCTTTGCGCGAAGAAGCCGCTTCTTCGGCTCCGGGAGCCGGAGAGAGCGGCAGCATCGGCAAGGTGAAGAAGGAAGCTGTACAACACTGGGATTGTGTGCGCAGCTTGCCAACTGATAGAAAACAGTACCTTACCACTTTCCTGACGTTTCCAATCACATGAATATTCGATTGGAAGCTGTTTTGGACAACTTTTCTTTCCTTCATGCCAAACACTTGGCAAACCTCCGTGCAACATCCAGAACACGATGGGAGATGTTTTCTGTGCTCCCGCAGGTTTTCCTTGCCAGACAGAGTGGAAAAGCTTTCTGCTAGGATGTAGACCACAAAAGACGCTAAAGACGAAGGTACGATGCTCTCCGGAGCTAAGAGCCGCTCCCGGGCTTCTTTCGGCAGAAGCGGCGCTAAGAGAGCACTGTGAGCGGTACAATCGTCTTTGGGCGAAGAAGCCGCTTCTTCGGCTCCGGGAGCCGGAGAGAGCGGCAGCATCGGAAAGGTGAAGAAGGAAGCTGTACAACACTGGGATTGTGTGCGCAGCTTGCCAACTGATAGAAAACAGTACCTTACCACTTTCCTGACGTTTCCAATCACATGAATATTCGATTGGAAGCTGTTTTGGACAACTTTTCTTTCCTTCATGCCAAACACTTGGCAGACCTCCGTGCAACGTCCAGAACACGATGGGAGATGTTTTCTGTCCTCCCGCAGGTTTTCCTTGCCAGACAGAGTGGAAAAGCTTTCTGCTAGGATGTAGACCACAAAAGATGCTAAAGACGAAGGTACGATGCTCTCCGGAGCTAAGAGCCGCTCCCGGGCTTCTTTCGGCAGAAGCGGCGCTAAGAGAGCACTGTGAGCGGTACAATCGTCTTTGCGCGAAGGAGCCGCTTCTTTGGCTCCGGGAGCCGGAGAGAGCGGCAGCATCGGCAAGGTGAAGAAGGAAGCTGTACAACACTGGGATTGTGTGCGCAGCTTGCCAACTGATAGAAAAGAGTACCTTACACTTTCCTGACGTTTCCAATCACATGAATATTCGATTGGAAGCTGTTTTGGACAACTTTTCTTTCCTTCATGCCAAACACTTGGCAAACCTCCGTGCAACGTTTAGAACACGATGGGAGATGTTTTCTGTGCTCCCGCAGGTTTTCCTTGCCAGACAGAGTGGAAAAGCTTTCTGCTAGGATGTAGACCACAAAAGATGCTAAAGACGAAGGTACGATGCTCTCCGGAGCTAAGAGCCGCTCCCGGGCTTCTTTCGGCAGAAGCGGCGCTAAGAGAGCACTGTGAGCGGTACAATCGTCTTTGCGCGAAGGAGCCGCTTCTTTGGCTCCGGGAGCCGGAGAGAGCGGCAGCATCGGCAAGGTGAAGAAGGAAGCTGTACAACACTGGGATTGTGTGCGCAGCTTGCCAACTGATAGAAAAGAGTACCTTACACTTTCCTGACGTTTCCAATCACATGAATATTCGATTGGAAGCTGTTTTGGACAACTTTTCTTTCCTTCATGCCAAACACTTGGCAAACCTCCGTGCAACGTTTAGAACACGATGGGAGATGTTTTCTGTGCTCCCGCAGGTTTTCCTTGCCAGACAGAGTGGAAAAGCTTTCTGCTAGGATGTAGACCACAAAAGACGCTAAAGACGAAGGTACGATGCTCTCCGGAGCTAAGAGCCGCTTCCGGGCTTCTTTCGGCAGAAGCGGCGCTAGGAGAGCACTGTGAGCGGTACAATCGTCTTTGCGCGAAGAAGCCGCTTCTTCGGCTCCGGGAGCCGGAGAGAGCGGCAGCATCGGAAAGGTGAAGAAGGAAGCTGTACAACACTGGGATTGTGTGCGCAGTTTGCCAACTGATAGAAAAGAGTACCTTACACTTTCCTGACGTTTCCAATCACATGAATATTCGATTGGAAGCTGTTTTGGACAACTTTTCTTTCCTTCATGCCAAACACTTGGCAGACCTCCGTGCAACGTCCAGAACACGATGGGAGATGTTTTCTGTGCTCCCGCAGGTTTTCCTTGCCAGACAGAGTGGAAAAGCTTTCTGCTAGGATGTAGACCACAAAAGACGCTAAAGACGAAGGTACGATGCTCTCCGGAGCTAAGAGCCGCTCCCGGGCTTCTTTCGGCAGAAGCGGCGCTAAGAGAGCACTGTGAGCGGTACAATCGTCTTTGCGCGAAGAAGCCGCTTCTTCGGCTCCGGGAGCCGGAGAGAGCGGCAGCATCGGCAAGGTGAAGAAGGAAGCTGTACAACACTGGGATTGTGTGCGCAGCTTGCCAACTGATAGAAAACAGTACCTTACCACTTTCCTGACGTTTCCAATCACATGAATATTCGATTGGAAGCTGTTTTGGACAACTTTTCTTTCCTTCATGCCAAACACTTGGCAAACCTCCGTGCAACATCCAGAACACGATGGGAGATGTTTTCTGTGCTCCCGCAGGTTTTCCTTGCCAGACAGAGTGGAAAAGCTTTCTGCTAGGATGTAGACCACAAAAGACGCTAAAGACGAAGGTACGATGCTCTCCGGAGCTAAGAGCCGCTCCCGGGCTTCTTTCGGCAGAAGCGGCGCTAAGAGAGCACTGTGAGCGGTACAATCGTCTTTGGGCGAAGAAGCCGCTTCTTCGGCTCCGGGAGCCGGAGAGAGCGGCAGCATCGGAAAGGTGAAGAAGGAAGCTGTACAACACTGGGATTGTGTGCGCAGCTTGCCAACTGATAGAAAACAGTACCTTACCACTTTCCTGACGTTTCCAATCACATGAATATTCGATTGGAAGCTGTTTTGGACAACTTTTCTTTCCTTCATGCCAAACACTTGGCAGACCTCCGTGCAACGTCCAGAACACGATGGGAGATGTTTTCTGTGCTCCCGCAGGTTTTCCTTGCCAGACAGAGTGGAAAAGCTTTCTGCTAGGATGTAGACCACAAAAGATGCTAAAGACGAAGGTACGATGCTCTCCGGAGCTAAGAGCCGCTCCCGGGCTTCTTTCGGCAGAAGCGGCGCTAAGAGAGCACTGTGAGCGGTACAATCGTCTTTGCGCGAAGGAGCCGCTTCTTTGGCTCCGGGAGCCGGAGAGAGCGGCAGCATCGGCAAGGTGAAGAAGGAAGCTGTACAACACTGGGATTGTGTGCGCAGCTTGCCAACTGATAGAAAAGAGTACCTTACACTTTCCTGACGTTTCCAATCACATGAATATTCGATTGGAAGCTGTTTTGGACAACTTTTCTTTCCTTCATGCCAAACACTTGGCAGACCTCCGTGCAACGTCCAGAACACGATGGGAGATGTTTTCTGTGCTCCCGCAGGTTTTCCTTGCCAGACAGAGTGGAAAAGCTTTCTACTAGGATGTAGACCACAAAAGACGCTAATGACGAAGGTACGATGCTCTCCGGAGCTAAGAGCCGCTCCCGGGCTTCTTTCGGCAGAAGCGGCGCTAAGAGAGCACTGTGAGCGGTACAATCGTCTTTGGGCGAAGAAGCCGCTTCTTCGGCTCCGGGAGCCGGAGAGAGCGGCAGCATCGGAAAGGTGAAGAAGGAAGCTGTACAACACTGGGATTGTGTGCGCAGCTTGCCAACTGATAGAAAACAGTACCTTACCACTTTCCTGACGTTTCCAATCACATGAATATTCGATTGGAAGCTGTTTTGGACAACTTTTCTTTCCTTCATGCCAAACACTTGGCAGACCTCCGTGCAACGTCCAGAACACGATGGGAGATGTTTTCTGTGCTCCCGCAGGTTTTCCTTGCCAGACAGAGTGGAAAAGCTTTCTGCTAGGATGTAGACCACAAAAGATGCTAAAGACGAAGGTACGATGCTCTCCGGAGCTAAGAGCCGCTCCCGGGCTTCTTTCGGCAGAAGCGGCGCTAAGAGAGCACTGTGAGCGGTACAATCGTCTTTGCGCGAAGGAGCCGCTTCTTTGGCTCCGGGAGCCGGAGAGAGCGGCAGCATCGGCAAGGTGAAGAAGGAAGCTGTACAACACTGGGATTGTGTGCGCAGCTTGCCAACTGATAGAAAAGAGTACCTTACACTTTCCTGACGTTTCCAATCACATGAATATTCGATTGGAAGCTGTTTTGGACAACTTTTCTTTCCTTCATGCCAAACACTTGGCAGACCTCCGTGCAACGTCCAGAACACGATGGGAGATGTTTTCTGTGCTCCCGCAGGTTTTCCTTGCCAGACAGAGTGGAAAAGCTTTCTACTAGGATGTAGACCACAAAAGACGCTAATGACGAAGGTACGATGCTCTCCGGAGCTAAGAGCCGCTCCCGGGCTTCTTTCGGCAGAAGCGGCGCTAAGAGAGCACTGTGAGCGGTACAATCGTCTTTGGGCGAAGAAGCCGCTTCTTCGGCTCCGGGAGCCGGAGAGAGCGGCAGCATCGGAAAGGTGAAGAAGGAAGCTGTACAACACTGGGATTGTGTGCGCAGCTTGCCAACTGATAGAAAACAGTACCTTACCACTTTCCTGACGTTTCCAATCACATGAATATTCGATTGGAAGCTGTTTTGGACAACTTTTCTTTCCTTCATGCCAAACACTTGGCAGACCTCCGTGCAACGTCCAGAACACGATGGGAGATGTTTTCTGTGCTCCCGCAGGTTTTCCTTGCCAGACAGAGTGGAAAAGCTTTCTGCTAGGATGTAGACCACAAAAGATGCTAAAGACGAAGGTACGATGCTCTCCGGAGCTAAGAGCCGCTCCCGGGCTTCTTTCGGCAGAAGCGGCGCTAAGAGAGCACTGTGAGCGGTACAATCGTCTTTGCGCGAAGGAGCCGCTTCTTTGGCTCCGGGAGCCGGAGAGAGCGGCAGCATCGGCAAGGTGAAGAAGGAAGCTGTACAACACTGGGATTGTGTGCGCAGCTTGCCAACTGATAGAAAAGAGTACCTTACACTTTCCTGACGTTTCCAATCACATGAATATTCGATAGGAAGCTGTTTTGGACAACTTTTCTTTCCTTCATGCCAAACACTTGGCAGACCTCCGTGCAACGTCCAGAAGACGATGGGAGATGTTTTCTGTGCTCCCGCAGGTTTTCCTTGCCAGACAGAGTGGAAAAGCTTTCTGCTAGGATGTAGACCACAAAAGACGCTAAAGACGAAGGTACGATGCTCTCCGGAGCAAAGCGCCGCTCCCGGGCTTCTTTCGGCAGAAGCGGCGCTAAGAGAGCACTGTGAGCGGTACAATCGTCTTTGCGCGAAGAAGCTGCTTCTTCGGCTCCGGGAGCCGGAGAGAGCGGCAGCATCGGAAAGGTGAAGAAGGAAGCTGTACAACACTGGGATTGTGTGCGCAGCTTGCCAACTGATAGAAAACAGTACCTTACCACTTTCCTGACGTTTCCAATCACATGAATATTTGATTGGAAGCTGTTTTGGACAACTTTTCTTTCCTTCATGCCAAACACTTGGCAGACCTCCGTGCAACGTCCAGAACACGATGGGAGATGTTTTCTGTGCTCCCGCAGGTTTTCCTTGCCAGACAGAGTGGAAAAGCTTTCTGCTAGGATGTAGACCACAAAAGACGCTAAAGACGAAGGTACGATGCTCTCCGGAGCTAAGAGCCGCTCCCGGGCTTCTTTCGGCAGAAGCGGCGCTAAGAGAGCACTGTGAGCGGTACAATCGTCTTTGCGCGAAGAAGCCGCTTCTTCGGCTCCGGGAGCCGGAGAGAGCGGCAGCATCGGAAAGGTGAAGAAGGAAGCTGTACAACACTGGGATTGTGTGCGCAGCTTGCCAACTGATAGAAAACAGTACCTTACCACTTTCCTGATGTTTCCAATCACATGAATATTCGATAAGAAGCTGTTTTGGACAACGTTTCTTTCCTTCATGCCAAACACTTGGCAGACCTCCGTGCAACGTCCAGAACACGATGGGAGATGTTTTCTGTGCTCCCGCAGGTTTTCCTTGCCAGACAGAGTGGAAAAGCTTTCTGCTAGGATGTAGACCACAAAAGACGCTAAAGACGAAGGTACGATGCTCTCCGGAGCTAAGAGCCGCTCCCGGGCTTCTTTCGGCAGAAGCGGCGCTAAGAGAGCACTGTGAGCGGTACAATCGTCTTTGCGCGAAGAAGCTGCTTCTTCGGCTCCGGGAGCCGGAGAGAGCGGCAGCATCGGAAAGGTGAAGAAGGAAGCTGTACAACACTGGGATTGTGTGCGCAGCTTGCCAACTGATAGAAAACAGTACCTTACACTTTCCTGACTTTTCCAATCACATGAATATTCGATAAGAAGCTGTTTTGGACAACTTTTCTTTCCTTCATGCCAAACACTTGGCAGACCTCCGTGCAACGTCCAGAACACGATGGGAGATGTTTTCTGTGCTCCCGCAGGTTTTCCTTGCCAGACAGAGTGGAAAAGCTTTCTGCTAGGATGTAGACCACAAAAGACGCTAAAGACGAAGGTACGATGCTCTCCGGAGCTAAGAGCCGCTCCCGGGCTTCTTTCGGCAGAAGCGGCCCTAAGAGAGCACTGTGAGCGGTACAATCGTCTTTGCGCGAAGAAGCCGCTTCTTCGGCTCCGGGAGCCGGAGAGAGCGGCAGCATCGGAAAGGTGAAGAAGGAAGCTGTACAACACTGGGATTGTGTGCGCAGCTTGCCAACTGATAGAAAACAGTACCTTACCACTTTCCTGACGTTTCCAATCACATGAATATGCCATTGGAAGCTGTTTTGGACAACTTTTCTTTCCTTCGTGCCAAACACTTGGCAGACGTCCGTGCAACGTCCAGAACACGATGGGAGATGTTTACTGTGCTCCCGCAGGTTTTCCTTGCCAGACAGAGTGGAAAAGCTTTCTGCTAGGAGGTAGACCACAAAAGACGCTAAAGACGAAGGTACGATGCTCTCCGGAGCTAAGAGCCGCTCCCGGGCTTCTTTCGGCAGAAGCGGCGCTAAGAGAGCACTGTGAGCGGTACAATGGTCTTTGCGCGAAGAAGCCGCTTCTTCGGCTCCGGGAGCCGGAGAGAGCGGCAGCATCGGAAAGGTGAAGAAGGAAGCTGTACAACACTGGGATTGTGTGCGCAGCTTGCCAACTGATAGAAAACAGTACCTTACCACTTTCCTGACGTTTCCAATCACATGAATATTCGATTGGAAGCTGTTTTGGACAACTTTTCTTTCCTTCATGCCAAACACTTGGCAGACCTCCGTGCAACGTCCAGAAGACAATGGGAGATGTTTTCTGTGCTCCCGCAGGTTTTCCTTGCCAGACAGAGTGGAAAAGCTTTCTGCTAGGATGTAGACCACAAAAGACGCTAAAGACGAAGGTACGATGCTCTCCGGAGCTAAGAGCCGCTCCCGGGCTTCTTTCGGCAGAAGCGGCGCTAGGAGAGCACTGTGAGCGGTACAATCGTCTTTGCGCGAAGAAGCCGCTTCTTTGGCTCCGGGAGCCGGAGAGAGCGGCAGCATCGGAAAGGTGAAGAAGGAAGCTGTACAACACTGGGATTGTGTGCGCAGCTTGCCAACTGATAGAAAAGAGTACCTTACCACTTTCCTGACGTTTCCAATCACATGAATATTCGATTGGAAGCTGTTTTGGACAACTTTTCTTTCCTTCATGCCAAACACTTGGCAGACCTCCGTGCAACGTCCAGAACACGATGGGAGATGTTTTCTGTGCTCCCGCAGGTTTTCCTTGCCAGACAGAGTGGAAAAGCTTTCTGCTAGGATGTAGACCACAAAAGACGCTAAAGACGAAGGTACGATGCTCTCCGGAGCTAAGAGCCGCTCCCGGGCTTCTTTCGGCAGAAGCGGCGCTAAGAGAGCACTGTGAGCGGTACAATCGTCTTTGCGCGAAGAAGCCGCTTCTTCGGCTCCGGGAGCCGGAGAGAGCGGCAGCATCGGAAAGGTGAAGAAGGAAGCTGTACAACACTGGGATTGTGTGCGCAGCTTGCCAACTGATAGAAAACAGTACCTTACCACTTTCCTGACGTTTCCAATCACATGAATATGCCATTGGAAGCTGTTTTGGACAACTTTTCTTTCCTTCGTGCCAAACACTTGGCAGACCTCCGTGCAACGTCCAGAACACGATGGGAGATGTTTACTGTGCTCCCGCAGGTTTTCCTTGCCAGACAGAGTGGAAAAGCTTTCTGCTAGGAGGTAGACCACAAAAGACGCTAAAGACGAAGGTACGATGCTCTCCGGAGCTAAGAGCCGCTCCCGGGCTTCTTTCGGCAGAAGCGGCGCTAAGAGAGCACTGTGAGCGGTACAATCGTCTTTGCGCGAAGAAGCCGCTTCTTCGGCTCCGGGAGCCGGAGAGAGCGGCAGCATCGGAAAGGTGAAGAAGGAAGCTGTACAACACTGGGATTGTGTGCGCAGCTTGCCAACTGATAGAAAACAGTACCTTACCACTTTCCTGACGTTTCCAATCACATGAATATTCGATTGGAAGCTGTTTTGGACAACTTTTCTTTCCTTCATGCCAAACACTTGGCAGACCTCCGTGCAACGTCCAGAACACGATGGGAGATGTTTTCTGTGCTCCCGCAGGTTTTCCTTGCCAGACAGAGTGGAAAAGCTTTCTGCTAGGATGTAGACCACAAAAGACGCTAAAGACGAAGGTACGATGCTCTCCGGAGCTAAGAGCCGCTCCCGGGCTTCTTTCGGCAGAAGCGGCGCTAGGAGAGCACTGTGAGCGGTACAATCGTCTTTGCGCGAAGAAGCCGCTTCTTCGGCTCCGGGAGCCGGAGAGAGCGGCAGCATCGGAAAGGTGAAGAAGGAAGCTGTACAACACTGGGATTGTGTGCGCAGCTTGCCAACTGATAGAAAAGAGTACCTTACCACTTTCCTGACGTTTCCAATCACATGAATATTCGATTGGAAGCTGTTTTGGACAACTTTTCTTTCCTTCATGCCAAACACTTGGCAGACCTCCGTGCAACGTCCAGAACACGATGGGAGATGTTTTCTGTGCTCCCGCAGGTTTTCCTTGCCAGACAGAGTGGAAAAGCTTTCTGCTAGGATGTAGACCACAAAAGACGCTAAAGACGAAGGTACGATGCTCTCCGGAGCTAAGAGCCGCTCCCGGGCTTCTTTCGGCAGGAGCGGCGCTAAGAGAGCACTGTGAGCGGTACAATCGTCTTTGCGCGAAGAAGCCGCTTCTTCGGCTCTGGGAGCCGGAGAGAGCGGCAGCATCGGAAAGGTGAAGAAGGAAGCTGTACAACACTGGGATTGTGTGCGCAGCTTGCCAACTGATAGAAAACAGTACCTTACCACTTTCCTGACGTTTCCAATCACATGAATATTCGATTGGAAGCTGTTTTGGACAACTTTTCTTTCCTTCATGCCAAACACTTGGCAGACCTCCGTGCAACGTCCAGAACACGATGGGAGATGTTTTCTGTGCTCCCGCAGGTTTTCCTTGCCAGACAGAGTGGAAAAGCTTTCTGCTAGGATGTAGACCACAAAAGACGCTAAAGACGAAGGTACGATGCTCTCCGGAGCTAAGAGCCGCTCCCGGGCTTCTTTCAGCAGAAGCGGCGCTAAGAGAGCACTGTGAGCGGTACAATCGTCTTTGCGCGAAGAAGCCGCTTCTTCGGCTCCGGGAGCCGGAGAGAGCGGCAGCATCGGAAAGGTGAAGAAGGAAGCTGTACAACACTGGGATTGTGTGCGCAGCATGCCAACTGATAGAAAACAGTACCTTACCACTTTCCTGACATTTCCAATCACATGAATATGCCATTGGAAGCTGTTTTGGACAGCTTTTCTTTCCTTCATGCCAAACACTTGGCAGACCTCCGTGCAACATCCAGAACACGATGGGAGATGTTTTCTGTGTTCACGCAGGTTTTCCTTGCCAGACAGAGTGGAAAAGCTTTCTGCTAGGATGTAGACCACAAAAGACGCTAAAGACGAAGGTACGATGCTCTCCGGAGCTAAGAGCCGCTCCCAAGCTTCTTTCGGCAGAAGCGGCGCTAAGAGAGCACTGTGAGCGGTACAATAGTCATTGCGCGAAGAAGCCGCTTCTTCGGCTCCGGGAGCCGGAGAGAGCGGCAGCATCGGAAAGGTGAAGAAGGAAGCTGTACAACACTGGGATTGTGTGCGCAGCTTGCCAACTGATAGAAAACAGTACCTTACACTTTCCTGACGTTTCCAATCACATGAATATTCGATTGGAAGCTGTTTTGGACAACTTTTCTTTCCTTCATGCCAAACACTTGGCAGACCTCCGTGCAACGTCCAGAACACGATGGGAGATGTTTTCTGTGCTCCCACAGGTTTTCCTTGCCAGACAGAGTGGAAAAGCTTTCTGCTAGGATGTAGACCACAAAAGACGCTAAAGACGAAGGTACGATGCTCTCCGGAGCTAAGAGCCGCTCCCGGGCTTCTTTCGGCAGAAGCGGCGCTAAGAGAGCACTGTGAGCGGTACAATCGTCTTTGCGCGAAGAAGCCGCTTCTTCGGCTCCGGGAGCCGGAGAGAGCGGCAGCATCGGAAAGGTGAAGAAGGAAGCTGTACAACACTGGGATTGTGTGCGCAGTTTGCCAACTGATAGAAAACAGTACCTTACACTTTCCTGACGTTTCCAATCACATGAATATTCGATTGGAAGCTGTTTTGGACAACTTTTCTTTCCTTCATGCCAAACACTTGGCAGACCTCCGTGCAACGTCCAGAACACGATGGGAGATGTTTTCTGTGCTCCCGCAGGTTTTCCTTGCCAGACAGAGTGGAAAAGCTTTCTGCTAGGATGTAGACCACAAAAGACGCTAAAGACGAAGGTACGATGCTCTCCAGAGCTAAGCGCCGCTCCCGGGCTTCTTTCGGCAGAAGCGGTGCTAAGAGAGCACTGTGAGCGGTACAATCGTCTTTGCGCGAAGAAGCCGCTTCTTCGGCTCCGGGAGCCGGAGAGAGCGGCAGCATCGGAAAGGTGAAGAAGGAAGCTGTACAACACTGGGATTGTGTGCGCAGCTTGCCAACTGATAGAAAACAGTACCTTACCACTTTCCTGACGTTTCCAATCACATGAATATTCGATTGGAAGCTGTTTTGGACAACTTTTCTTTCCTTCATGCCAAACACTTGGCAGACCTCCGTGCAACGTCCAGAACACGATGGGAGATGTTTTCTGTGCTCCCGCAGGCTTTCCTTGCCAGACAGAGTGGAAAAGCTTTCTGCTAGGATGTAGACCACAAAAGACGCTAAAGACGAAGGTACGATGCTCTCCGGAGCTAAGAGCCGCTGCCGGGCTTCTTTCGGCAGAAGCGGCGCTAAGAGAGCACTGTGAGCGGTACAATCGTCTTTGCGCGAAGAAGCCGCTTCTTCGGCTCCGGGAGCCGGAGAGAGCAGCAGCATCGGAAAGGTGAAGAAGGAAGCTGTACAACACTGGGATTGTGTGCGCAGCTTGCCAACTGATAGAAAACAGTACCTTACCACTTTCCTGACGTTTCCAATTACATGAATATTCGATAAGAAGCTGTTTTGGACAACGTTTCTTTCCTTCATGCCAAGCACTTGGCAGACCTCCGTGCAACGTCCAGAACACGATGGGAGATGTTTTCTGTGCTCCCGCAGGTTTTCCTTGCCAGACAGAGTGGAAAAGCTTTCTGCTAGGATGTAGACCACAAAAGACGCTAAAGACGAAGGTACGATGCTCTCCAGAGCTAAGAGCCGCTCCCGGGCCTCTTTCGGCAGAAGCGGCGCTAAGAGAGCACTGTGAGCGGTACAATCGTCTTTGCGCGAAGAAGCCGCTTCTTCGGCTCCGGGAGCCGGAGAGAGCGGCAGCATCGGAAAGGTGAAGAAGGAAGCTGTACAACACTGGGATTGTGTGCGCAGCTTGCCAACTGATAGAAAACAGTACCTTACCACTTTCCTGACGTTTCCAATCACATGAATATTCGATAAGAAGCTGTTTTGGACAGCTTTTCTTTCCTTCATGCCAAACACTTGGCAGACCTCCGTGCAACGTCCAGAACACGATGGGAGATGTTTTCTGTGTTCCCGCAGGTTTTCCTTGCCAGACAGAGTGGAAAAGCTTTCTGCTAGGATGTAGACCACAAAAGACGCTAAAGACGAAGGTACGATGCTCTCCGGAGCTAAGAGCCGCTCCCGGGCTTCTTTCGGCAGAAGCGGCCCTAAGAGAGCACTGTGAGCGGTACAATCGTCTTTGCGCGAAGAAGCCGCTTCTTCGGCTCCGGGAGCCGGAGAGAGCGGCAGCATCGGAAAGGTGAAGAAGGAAGCTGTACAACACTGGGATTGTGTGCGCAGCTTGCCAACTGATAGAAAACAGTACCTTACCACTTTCCTAATGTTTCCAATCACATGAATATTCGATTGGAAGCTGTTTTGGACAACTTTTCTTTCCTTCATGCCAAACACTTGGCAGACCTCCGTGCAACGTCCAGAAGACGATGGGAGATGTTTTCTGTGCTCCCGCAGGTTTTCCTTGCCAGACAGAGTGGAAAAGCTTTCTGCTAGGATGTAGACCACAAAAGACGCTAAAGACGAAGGTACGATGCTCTCCGGAGCTAAGAGCCGCTCCCGGGCTTCTTTCGGCAGAAGCGGCGCTAAGAGAGCACTGTGAGCGGTACAATCGTCTTTGCGCGAAGAAGCCGCTTCTTCGGCTCCGGGAGCCGGAGAGAGCGGCAGCATCGGAAAGGTGAAGAAGGAAGCTGTACAACACTGGGATTGTGTGCGCAGCTTGCCAACTGATAGAAAACAGTACCTTACCACTTTCCTGACGTTTCCAATCACATGAATATTCGATTGGAAGCTGTTTTGGACAACTTTTCTTTCCTTCATGCCAAACACTTGGCAGACCTCCGTGCAACGTCCAGAACACGATGGGAGATGTTTTCTGTGCTCCCGCAGGTTTTCCTTGCCAGACAGAGTGGAAAAGCTTTCTGCTAGGATGTAGACCACAAAAGACGCTAAAGACGAAGGTACGATGCTCTCCAGAGCTAAGCGCCGCTCCCGGGCTTCTTTCGGCAGAAGCGGTGCTAAGAGAGCACTGTGAGCGGTACAATCGTCTTTGCGCGAAGAAGCCGCTTCTTCGGCTCCGGGAGCCGGAGAGAGCGGCAGCATCGGAAAGGTGAAGAAGGAAGCTGTACAACACTGGGATTGTGTGCGCAGCTTGCCAACTGATAGAAAACAGTACCTTACCACTTTCCTGACGTTTCCAATCACATGAATATTCGATGGGAAGCTGTTTTGGACAACTTTTCTTTCCTTCATGCCAAACACTTGGCAGACCTCCGTGCAACGTCCAGAACACGATGGGAGATGTTTTCTGTGCTCCCGCAGGTTTTCCTTGCCAGACAGAGTGGAAAAGCTTTCTGCTAGGATGTAGACCACAAAAGACGCTAAAGACGAAGGTACGATGCTCTCCGGAGCTAAGAGCCGCTGCCGGGCTTCTTTCGGCAGAAGCGGCGCTAAGAGAGCACTGTGAGCGGTACAATCGTCTTTGCGCGAAGAAGCCGCTTCTTCGGCTCCGGGAGCCGGAGAGAGCAGCAGCATCGGAAAGGTGAAGAAGGAAGCTGTACAACACTGGGATTGTGTGCGCAGCTTGCCAACTGATAGAAAACAGTACCTTACCACTTTCCTGACGTTTCCAATTACATGAATATTCGATAAGAAGCTGTTTTGGACAACGTTTCTTTCCTTCATGCCAAGCACTTGGCAGACCTCCGTGCAACGTCCAGAACACGATGGGAGATGTTTTCTGTGCTCCCGCAGGTTTTCCTTGCCAGACAGAGTGGAAAAGCTTTCTGCTAGGATGTAGACCACAAAAGACGCTAAAGACGAAGGTACGATGCTCTCCAGAGCTAAGAGCCGCTCCCGGGCCTCTTTCGGCAGAAGCGGCGCTAAGAGAGCACTGTGAGCGGTACAATCGTCTTTGCGCGAAGAAGCCGCTTCTTCGGCTCCGGGAGCCGGAGAGAGCGGCAGCATCGGAAAGGTGAAGAAGGAAGCTGTACAACACTGGGATTGTGTGCGCAGCTTGCCAACTGATAGAAAACAGTACCTTACCACTTTCCTGACGTTTCCAATCACATGAATATTCGATAAGAAGCTGTTTTGGACAGCTTTTCTTTCCTTCATGCCAAACACTTGGCAGACCTCCGTGCAACGTCCAGAACACGATGGGAGATGTTTTCTGTGTTCCCGCAGGTTTTCCTTGCCAGACAGAGTGGAAAAGCTTTCTGCTAGGATGTAGACCACAAAAGACGCTAAAGACGAAGGTACGATGCTCTCCGGAGCTAAGAGCCGCTCCCGGGCTTCTTTCGGCAGAAGCGGCGCTAAGAGAGCACTGTGAGCGGTACAATCGTCTTTGCGCGAAGAAGCCGCTTCTTCGGCTCCGGGAGCCGGAGAGAGCGGCAGCATCGGAAAGGTGAAGAAGGAAGCTGTACAACACTGGGATTGTGTGCGCAGCTTGCCAACTGATAGAAAACAGTACCTTACCACTTTCCTAATGTTTCCAATCACATGAATATTCGATTGGAAGCTGTTTTGGACAACTTTTCTTTCCTTCATGCCAAACACTTGGCAGACCTCCGTGCAACGTCCAGAAGACGATGGGAGATGTTTTCTGTGCTCCCGCAGGTTTTCCTTGCCAGACAGAGTGGAAAAGCTTTCTGCTAGGATGTAGACCACAAAAGACGCTAAAGACGAAGGTACGATGCTCTCCGGAGCTAAGAGCCGCTCCCGGGCTTCTTTCGGCAGAAGCGGCGCTAAGAGAGCACTGTGAGCGGTACAATCGTCTTTGCGCGAAGAAGCCGCTTCTTCGGCTCCGGGAGCCGGAGAGAGCGGCAGCATCGGAAAGGTGAAGAAGGAAGCTGTACAACACTGGGATTGTGTGCGCAGCTTGCCAACTGATAGAAAACAGTACCTTACCACTTTCCTGACGTTTCCAATCACATGAATATGCCATTGGAAGCTGTTTTGGACAACTTTTCTTTCCTTCATGCCAAACACTTGGCAGACCTCCGTGCAACGTCCAGAACACGATGGGAGATGTTTTCTGTGCTCCCGCAGGTTTTCCTTGCCAGACAGAGTGGAAAAGCTTTCTGCTAGGATGTAGACCACAAAAGACGCTAAAGACGAAGGTACGATGCTCTCTGGAGCTAAGAGCCGCTCCCGGGCTTCTTTCGGCAGAAGCGGCGCTAAGAGAGCACTGTGAGCGGTACAATCGTCTTTGCGCGAAGAAGCCGCTTCTTCGGCTACGGGAGCCGGAGAGAGCGGCAGCATCGGAAAGGTGAAGAAGGAAGCTGTACAACACTGGGATTGTGTGCGCAGCTTGCCAACTGATAGAAAACAGTACCTTACCACTTTCCTGACGTTTCCAATCACATGAATATTCGATAAGAATCTGTTTTGGACAGCTTTTCTTTCCTTCATGCCAAACACTTGGCAGACCTCCGTGCAACGTCCAGAACACGATGGGAGATGTTTTCTGTGTTCCCGCAGGTTTTCCTTGCCAGACAGAGTGGAAAAGCTTTCTGCTAGGATGTAGACCACAAAAGACGCTAAAGACGAAGGTACGATGCTCTCCGGAGCTAAGAGCCGCTCCCGGGCTTCTTTCGGCAGAAGCGGCGCTAAGAGAGCACTGTGAGCGGTACAATCGTCTTTGCGCGAAGAAGCCGCTTCTTCGGCTCCGGGAGCCGGAGAGAGCGGCAGCATCGGAAAGGTGAAGAAGGAAGCTGTACAACACTGGGATTGTGTGCGCAGCTTGCCAACTGATAGAAAACAGTACCTTACACTTTCCTGACGTTTCCAATCACATGAATATTCGATTGGAAGCTGTTTTGTACAACTTTTCTTTCCTTCATGCCAAACACTTGGCAGACCTCCGTGCAACGTCCAGAACACGATGGGAGATGTTTTCTGTGCTCCCGCAGGTTTTCCTTGCCAGACAGAGTGGAAAAGCTTTCTGCTAGGATGTAGACCACAAAAGACGCTAAAGACGAAGGTACGATGCTCTCCGGAGCTAAGAGCCGCTCCCGGGCTTCTTTCGGCAGAAGCGGCGCTAAGAGAGCACTGTGAGCGGTACAATCGTCTTTGCGCGAAGAAGCCGCTTCTTCGGCTCCGGGAGCCGGAGAGAGCGGCAGCATCGGAAAGGTGAAGAAGGAAGCTGTACAACACTGGGATTGTGTGCGCAGCTTGCCAACTGATAGAAAACAGTACCTTACCACTTTCCTGACGTTTCCAATCACATGAATATTCGATTGGAAGCTGTTTTGGACAACTTTTCTTTCCTTCATGCCAAACACTTGGCAGACCTCCGTGCAACGTCCAGAACACGATGGGAGATGTTTTCTGTGCTCCCGCAGGTTTTCCTTGCCAGACAGAGTGGAAAAGCTTTCTGCTAGGATGTAGACCACAAAAGACGCTAAAGACGAAGGTACGATGCTCTCCGGAGCTAAGCGCCACTCCCGGGCTTCTTTCAGCAGAAGCGGCGCTAAGAGAGCACTGTGAGCGGTACAATCGTCTTTGCGCGAAGAAGCCGCTTCTTCGGCTCTGGAAGCCGGAGAGAGCGGCAGCATCGGAAAGGTGAAGAAGGAAGCTGTACAACACTGGGATTGTGTGCGCAGCTTGCCAACTGATAGAAAACAGTACCTTACCACTTTCCTGACGTTTCCAATCACATGAATATTCGATGGGAAGCTGTTTTGGACAACTTTTCTTTCCTTCATGCCAAACACTTGGCAGACCTCCGTGCAACGTCCAGAACACGATGGGAGATGTTTTCTGTGCTCCCGCAGGTTTTCCTTGCCAGACAGAGTGGAAAAGCTTTCTGCTAGGATGTAGACCACAAAAGACGCTAAAGACGAAGGTACGATGCTCTCCAGAGCTAAGCGCCGCACCCGGGCTTCTTTCAGCAGAAGCGTCGCTAAGAGAGCACTGTGAGCGGTACAACCGTCTTTGCGCGAAGAAGCCGCTTCTTCGGCTCCGGGAGCCGGAGAGAGCGGCAGCATCGGAAAGGTGAAGAAGGAAGCTGTACAACACTGGGATTGTGTGCGCAGCTTGCCAACTGATAGAAAACAGTACCTTACCACTTTCCTGACGTTTCCAATCACATGAATATTCGATTGGAAGCTGTTTTGGACAACTTTTCTTTCCTTCATGCCAAACACTTGGCAGACCTCCGTGCAACGTCCAGAACACGATGGGAGATGTTTTCTGTGCTCCCGCAGGCTTTCCTTGCCAGACAGATTGGAAAAGCTTTCTGCTAAGGATGTAGACCACAAAAGGCGCTAAAGACGAAGGTACGATGCTCTCCAGAGCTAAGAGCCGCTGCCGGGCTTCTTTCGGCAGAAGTGGCGCTAAGAGAGCACTGTGAGCGGTACAATCGTCTTTGCGCGAAGAAGCCGCTTCTTCGGCTCCGGGAGCCGGAGAGAGCGGCAGCATCGGAAAGGTGAAGAAGGAAGCTGTACAACACTGGGATTGTGTGCGCAGCTTGCCAACTGATAGAAAACAGTACCTTACCACTTTCCTGACGTTTCCAATTACATGAATATTCGATAAGAAGCTGTTTTGGACAGCTTTTCTTTACTTCATGCCAAATACTTGGCAGACCTCCGTACAACGTCCAGAACACAATGGGAGATGTTTTCTGTGCTCCCGCAGGTTTTCCTTGCCAGACAGAGTGGAAAAGCTTTCTGCTAGGATGTAGACCACAAAAGACACTAAAGACGAATGTACGATGCTCTCCGGAGCTAAGAGCCGCTCCCAAGCTTCTTTCGGCAGAAGCGGCGCTAAGAGAGCACTGTGAGCGGTACATACGTCATTGCGCGAAGAAGCCGCTTCTTCGGCTCCGGGAGCCGGAGAGAGCGGCAGCATCGGAAAGGTGAAGAAGGAAGCTGTACAACACTGGGATTGTGTGCGCAGCTTGCCAACTGATAGAAAACAGTACCTTACCACTTTCCTGACATTTCCAATCACATGAATATGCCATTGGAAGCTGTTTTGGACAACTTTTCTTTCCTTCATGCCAAACACTTGGCAGACCTCCGTGCAACGTCCAGAACACGATGGGAGATGTTTTCTGTGCTCCCGCAGGTTTTCCTTGCCAGACAGAGTGGAAAAGCTTTCTACTAGGATGTAGACCACAAAAGACGCTAAAGACGAAGGTACGATGCTCTCCAGAGCTAAGCGCCGCTCCCGGGCTTCTTTCGGCAGAAGCGGTGCTAAGAGAGCACTGTGAGCGGTACAATCGTCTTTGCGCGAAGAAGCCGCTTCTTCGGCTCCGGGAGCCGGAGAGAGCGGCAGCATCGGAAAGGTGAAGAAGGAAGCTGTACAACACTGGGATTGTGTGCGCAGCTTGCCAACTGATAGAAAACAGTACCTTACCACTTTCCTGACGTTTCCAATCACATGAATATTCGATTGGAAGCTGTTTTGGACAACTTTTCTTTCCTTCATGCCAAACACTTGGCAGACCTCCGTGCAACGTCCAGAACACGATGGGAGATGTTTTCTGTGCTCCCGCAGGCTTTCCTTGCCAGACAGAGTGGAAAAGCTTTCTGCTAGGATGTAGACCACACAAGACGCTAAAGACGAAGGTACGATGCTCTCTGGAGCTAAGAGCCGCTGCCGGGCTTCTTTCGGCAGAAGCGGCGCTAAGAGAGCACTGTGAGCGGTACAATGGTCTTTGCGCGAAGAAGCCGCTTCTTCGGCTCCGGGAGCCGGAGAGAGCGGCAGCATCGGAAAGGTGAAGAAGGAAGCTGTACAACACTGGGATTGTGTGCGCAGCTTGCCAACTGATAGAAAACAGTACCTTACCACTTTCCTGACGTTTCCAATTACATGAATATTCGATAAGAAGCTGTTTTGGACAACGTTTCTTTCCTTCATGCCAAGCACTTGGCAGACCTCCGTGCAACGTCCAGAACACGATGGGAGATGTTTTCTGTGCTCCCGCAGGTTTTCCTTGCCAGACAGAGTGGAAAAGCTTTCTGCTAGGATGTAGACCACAAAAGACGCTAAAGACGAAGGTACGATGCTCTCCAGAGGTAAGAGCCGCTCCCGGGCCTCTTTCGGCAGAAGCGTCGCTAAGAGAGCACTGTGAGCGGTACAATGGTCTTTGCGCGAAGAAGCCGCTTCTTCGGCTCCGGGAGCCGGAGAGAGCGGCAGCATCGGAAAGGTGAAGAAGGAAGCTGTACAACACTGGGATTGTGTGCGCAGCTTGCCAACTGATAGAAAACAGTACCTTACCACTTTCCTGACGTTTCCAATCACATGAATATTCGATAAGAAGCTGTTTTGGACAGCTTTTCTTTCCTTCATGCCAAACACTTGGCAGACCTCCGTGCAACGTCCAGAACACGATGGGAGATGTTTTCTGTGCTCCCGCAGGTTTTCCTTGCCAGACAGAGTGGAAAAGCTTTCTGCTAGGATGTAGACCACAAAAGACGCTAAAGACGAAGGTACGATGCTCTCCGGAGCTAAGAGCCGCTCCCGGGCTTCTTTCGGCAGAAGCGGCCCTAAGAGAGCACTGTGAGCGGTACAATCGTCTTTGCGCGAAGAAGCCGCTTCTTCGGCTCCGGGAGCCGGAGAGAGCGGCAGCATCGGAAAGGTGAAGAAGGAAGCTGTACAACACTGGGATTGTGTGCGCAGCTTGCCAACTGATAGAAAACAGTACCTTACCACTTTCCTAATGTTTCCAATCACATGAATATTCGATTGGAAGCTGTTTTGGACAACTTTTCTTTCCTTCATGCCAAACACTTGGCAGACCTCCGTGCAACGTCCAGAACACGATGGGAGATGTTTTCTGTGCTCCCGCAGGTTTTCCTTGCCAGACAGAGTGGAAAAGCTTTCTGCTAGGATGTAGACCACAAAAGACGCTAAAGACGAAGGTACGATGCTCTCCGGAGCTAAGAGCCGCTCCCGGGCTTCTTTCGGCAGAAGCGGCGCTAAGAGAGCACTGTGAGCGGTACAATCGTCTTTGCGCGAAGAAGCCGCTTCTTCGGCTCCGGGAGCCGGAGAGAGCGGCAGCATCGGAAAGGTGAAGAAGGAAGCTGTACAACACTGGGATTGTGTGCGCAGCTTGCCAACTGATAGAAAACAGTACCTTACCACTTTCCTGACGTTTCCAATCACATGAATATGCCATTGGAAGCTGTTTTGGACAACTTTTCTTTCCTTCATGCCAAACACTTGGCAGACCTCCGTGCAACGTCCAGAACACGATGGGAGATGTTTTCTGTGCTCCCGCAGGTTTTCCTTGCCAGACAGACTGGAAAAGCTTTCTGCTAGGATGTAGACCACAAAAGACGCTAAAGACGAAGGTACGATGCTCTCTGGAGCTAAGAGCCGCTCCCGGGCTTCTTTCGGCAGAAGCGGCGCTAAGAGAGCACTGTGAGCGGTACAATCGTCTTTGCGCGAAGAAGCCGCTTCTTCGGCTCCGGGAGCCGGAGAGAGCGGCAGCATCGGAAAGGTGAAGAAGGAAGCTGTACAACACTGGGATTGTGTGCGCAGCTTGCCAACTGATAGAAAACAGTACCTTACCACTTTCCTGACGTTTCCAATCACATGAATATTCGATAAGAATCTGTTTTGGACAGCTTTTCTTTCCTTCATGCCAAACACTTGGCAGACCTCCGTGCAACGTCCAGAACACGATGGGAGATGTTTTCTGTGCTCCCGCAGGTTTTCCTTGCCAGACAGAGTGGAAAAGCTTTCTGCTAGGATGTAGACCACAAAAGACGCTAAAGACGAAGGTACGATGCTCTCCGGAGCTAAGAGCCGCTCCCGGGCTTCTTTCGGCAGAAGCGGCGCTAAGAGAGCACTGTGAGCGGTACAATCGTCTTTGCGCGAAGAAGCCGCTTCTTCGGCTCCGGGAGCCGGAGAGAGCGGCAGCATCGGAAAGGTGAAGAAGGAAGCTGTACAACACTGGGATTGTGTGCGCAGCTTGCCAACTGATAGAAAACAGTACCTTACACTTTCCTGATGTTTCCAATCACATGAATATTCGATTGGAAGCTGTTTTGTACAACTTTTCTTTCCTTCATGCCAAACACTTGGCAGACCTCCGTGCAACGTCCAGAACACGATGGGAGATGTTTTCTGTGCTCCCGCAGGTTTTCCTTGCCAGACAGAGTGGAAAAGCTTTCTGCTAGGATGTAGACCACAAAAGACGCTAAAGACGAAGGTACGATGCTCTCCGGAGCTAAGCGCCGCTCCCGGGCTTCTTTCGGCAGAAGCGGCGCTAAGAGAGCACTGTGAGCGGTACAATCGTCTTTGCGCGAAGAAGCCGCTTCTTCGGCTCCGGGAGCCGGAGAGAGCGGCAGCATCGGAAAGGTGAAGAAGGAAGCTGTACAACACTGGGATTGTGTGCGCAGCTTGCCAACTGATAGAAAACAGTACCTTACCACTTTCCTGACGTTTCCAATCACATGAATATTCGATTGGAAGCTGTTTTGGACAACTTTTCTTTCCTTCATGCCAAACACTTGGCAGACCTCCGTGCAACGTCCAGAACACGATGGGAGATGTTTTCTGTGCTCCCGCAGGTTTTCCTTGCCAGACAGAGTGGAAAAGCTTTCTGCTAGGATGTAGACCACAAAAGACGCTAAAGACGAAGGTACGATGCTCTCCGCTGCTAAGCGCCACTCCCGGGCTTCTTTCAGCAGAAGCGGCGCTAAGAGAGCACTGTGAGCGGTACAATCGTCTTTGCGCGAAGAAGCCGCTTCTTCGGCTCTGGAAGCCGGAGAGAGCGGCAGCATCGGAAAGGTGAAGAAGGAAGCTGTACAACACTGGGATTGTGTGCGCAGCTTGCCAACTGATAGAAAACAGTACCTTACCACTTTCCTGACGTTTCCAATCACATGAATATTCGATGGGAAGCTGTTTTGGACAACTTTTCTTTCCTTCATGCCAAACACTTGGCAGACCTCCGTGCAACGTCCAGAACACGATGGGAGATGTTTTCTGTGCTCCCGCAGGTTTTCCTTGCCAGACAGAGTGGAAAAGCTTTCTGCTAGGATGTAGACCACAAAAGACGCTAAAGACGAAGGTACGATGCTCTCCAGAGCTAAGCGCCGCACCCGGGCTTCTTTCAGCAGAAGCGTCGCTAAGAGAGCACTGTGAGCGGTACAACCGTCTTTGCGCGAAGAAGCCGCTTCTTCGGCTCCGGGAGCCGGAGAGAGCGGCAGCATCGGAAAGGTGAAGAAGGAAGCTGTACAACACTGGGATTGTGTGCGCAGCTTGCCAACTGATAGAAAACAGTACCTTACCACTTTCCTGACGTTTCCAATCACATGAATATTCGATTGGAAGCTGTTTTGGACAACTTTTCTTTCCTTCATGCCAAACACTTGGCAGACCTCCGTGCAACGTCCAGAACACGATGGGAGATGTTTTCTGTGCTCCCGCAGGCTTTCCTTGCCAGACAGAGTGGAAAAGCTTTCTGCTAAGGATGTAGACCACAAAAGGCGCTAAAGACGAAGGTACGATGCTCTCCAGAGCTAAGAGCCGCTGCCGGGCTTCTTTCGGCAGAAGTGGCGCTAAGAGAGCACTGTGAGCGGTACAATCGTCTTTGCGCGAAGAAGCCGCTTCTTCGGCTCCGGGAGCCGGAGAGAGCGGCAGCATCGGAAAGGTGAAGAAGGAAGCTGTACAACACTGGGATTGTGTGCGCAGCTTGCCAACTGATAGAAAACAGTACCTTACCACTTTCCTGACGTTTCCAATTACATGAATATTCGATAAGAAGCTGTTTTGGACAGCTTTTCTTTACTTCATGCCAAATACTTGGCAGACCTCCATGCAACGTCCAGAACACGATGGGAGATGTTTTCTGTGCTCCCGCAGGTTTTCCTTGCCAGACAGAGTGGAAAAGCTTTCTGCTAGGATGTAGACCACAAAAGACACTAAAGACGAATGTACGATGCTCTCCGGAGCTAAGAGCCGCTCCCAAGCTTCTTTCGGCAGAAGCGGCGCTAAGAGAGCACTGTGAGCGGTACATACGTCATTGCGCGAAGAAGCCGCTTCTTCGGCTCCGGGAGCCGGAGAGAGCGGCAGCATCGGAAAGGTGAAGAAGGAAGCTGTACAACACTGGGATTGTGTGCGCAGCTTGCCAACTGATAGAAAACAGTACCTTACCACTTTCCTGACATTTCCAATCACATGAATATGCCATTGGAAGCTGTTTTGGACAACTTTTCTTTCCTTCATGCCAAACACTTGGCAGACCTCCGTGCAACGTCCAGAACACGATGGGAGATGTTTTCTGTGCTCCCGCAGGTTTTCCTTGCCAGACAGAGTGGAAAAGCTTTCTGCTAGGATGTAGACCACAAAAGACGCTAAAGACGAAGGTACGATGCTCTCCGGAGCTAAGAGCCGCTCCCGGGCTTCTTTCGGCAGAAGCGGCGCTAAGAGAGCACTGTGAGCGGTACAATCGTCTTTGCGCGAAGAAGCCGCTTCTTCGGCTCCGGGAGCCGGAGAGAGCGGCAGCATCGGAAAGGTGAAGAAGGAAGCTGTACAACACTGGGATTGTGTGCGCAGCTTGCCAACTGATAGAAAACAGTACCTTACCACTTTCCTGACGTTTCCAATCACATGAATATTCGATTGGAAGCTGTTTTGGACAACTTTTCTTTCCTTCATGCCAAACACTTGGCAGACCTCCGTGCAACGTCCAGAACACGATGGGAGATGTTTTCTGTGCTCCCGCAGGTTTTCCTTGCCAGACAGAGTGGAAAAGCTTTCTGCTAGCATGTAGACCACAAAAGACGCTAAAGACGAACGTACGATGCTCTCTGGAGCTAAGAGCCGCTGCCGGGCTTCTTTCGGCAGAAGCGGCGCTAAGAGAGCACTGTGAGCGGTACAATCGTCTTTGCGCGAAGAAGCCGCTTCTTCGGCTCCGGGAGCCGGAGAGAGCGGCAGCATCGGAAAGGTGAAGAAGGAAGCTGTACAACACTGGGATTGTGTGCGCAGCTTGCCAACTGATAGAAAACAGTACCTTACCACTTTCCTGACGTTTCCAATCACATGAATATTCGATAAGAATCTGTTTTGGACAGCTTTTCTTTCCTTCATGCCAAACACTTGGCAGACCTCCGTGCAACGTCCAGAACACGATGGGAGATGTTTCCTGTGTTCCCGCAGGTTTTCCTTGCCAGACAGAGTGGAAAAGCTTTCTGCTAGGATGTAGACCACAAAAGACGCTAAAGACGAAGGTACGATGCTCTCCGGAGCTAAGAGCCGCTCCCGGGCTTCTTTCGGCAGAAGCGGCGCTAAGAGAGCACTGTGAGCGGTACAATCGTCTTTGCGCGAAGAAGCCGCTTCTTCGGCTCCGGAAGCCGGAGAGAGCGGCAGCATCGGAAAGGTGAAGAAGGAAGCTGTACAACACTGGGATTGTGTGCGCAGCTTGCCAACTGATAGAAAACAGTACCTTACCACTTTCCTGACGTTTCCAATCACATGAATATTCGATTGGAAGCTGTTTTGGACAACTTTTCTTTCCTTCATGCCAAACACTTGGCAGACCTCCGTGCAACGTCCAGAACACGATGGGAGATGTTTTCTGTGCTCCCGCAGGTTTTCCTTGCCAGCCAGAGTGGAAAAGCTTTCTGCTAGGATATAGACCACAAAAGACGCTAAAGACGAAGGTACGATGCTCTCCAGAGCTAAGAGCCGCTCCCGGGCTTCTTTCAGCAGAAGCGGCGCTAAGAGAGCACTGTGAGCGGTACAATCGTCTTTGCGCGAAGAAGCCGCTTCTTCGGCTCCGGGAGCCGGAGAGAGAGGCAGCATCGGAAAGGTGAAGAAGGAAGCTGTACAACACTGGGATTGTGTGCGCAGCTTGCCAACTGATAGAAAACAGTACCTTACCACTTTCCTGACGTTTCCAATTACATGAATATTCGATAAGAAGCTGTTTTGGACCGCTTTTCTTTACTTCATGCCAAATACTTGTCAGACCTCCGTGCAACGTCCAGAACACGATGGGAGATGTTTTCTGTGCTCCCGCAGGTTTTCCTTGCCAGACAGAGTGGAAAAGCTTTCTGCTAGGATGTAGACCACAAAAGATGCTAAAGACGAAGGTACGATGCTCTCCGGAGCTAAGCGCCGCTCCCGGGCTTCTTTCGGCAGAAGCGGCGCTAAGAGAGCACTGTGAGCGGTACAATCGTCTTTGCGCGAAGAAGCCGCTTCTTTGGCTCCGGGAGCCGGAGAGAGTGGCAGCATCGGAAAGGTGAAGAAGGAAGCTGTACAACACTGGGATTGTGTGCGCAGCTTGCCAACTGATAGAAAACAGTACCTTACCACTTTCCTGACGTTTCCAATCACATGAATATTCGATTGGAAGCTGTTTTGGACAACTTTTCTTTCCTTCATGCCAAACACTTGGCAGACCTCCGTGCAACGTCCAGAACACGATGGGAGATGTTTTCTGTGCTCCCGCAGGTTTTCCTTGCCAGACAGAGTGGAAAAGCTTTCTGCTAGGATGTAGACCACAAAAGACGCTAAAGACGAAGGTACGATGCTCTCCGCTGCTAAGCGCCGCTCCCGGGCTTCTTTCGGCAGAAGCGGCGCTAAGAGAGCACTGTGAGCGGTACAATCGTCTTTGCGCGAAGAAGCCGCTTCTTCGGCTCCGGAAGCCGGAGAGAGCGGCAGCATCGGAAAGGTGAAGAAGGAAGCTGTACAACACTGGGATTGTGTGCGCAGCTTGCCAACTGATAGAAAACAGTACCTTACCACTTTCCTGACGTTTCCAATCACATGAATATTCGATTGGAAGCTGTTTTGTACAACTTTTCTTTCCTTCATGCCAAACACTTGGCAGACCTCCGTGCAACGTCCAGAACACGATGGGAGATGTTTTCTGTGCTCCCGCAGGTTTTCCTTGCCAGACAGAGTGGAAAAGCTTTCTGCTAGGATGTAGACCACAAAAGACGCTAAAGACGAAGGTACGATGCTCTCCGGAGCTAAGAGCCGCTCCCAAGCTTCTTTCGGCAGAAGCGGCGCTAAGAGAGCACTGTGAGCGGTACATACGTCATTGCGCGAAGAAGCCGCTTCTTCGGCTCCGGGAGCCGGAGAGAGCGGCAGCATCGGAAAGGTGAAGAAGGAAGCTGTACAACACTGGGATTGTGTGCGCAGCTTGCCAACTGATAGAAAACAGTACCTTACCACTTTCCTGACATTTCCAATCACATGAATATGCCATTGGAAGCTGTTTTGGACAACTTTTCTTTCCTTCCTGCCAAACACTTGGCAGACCTTCGTGCAACGTCCAGAACACGATGGGAGATGTTTTCTGTGCTCCCGCAGGTTTTCCTTGCCAGACAGAGTGGAAAAGCTTTCTGCTAGGATGTAGACCACAAAAGACGCTAAAGACGAAGGTACGATGCTCTCCGGAGCTAAGAGCCGCTCCCGGGCTTCTTTCGGCAGAAGCCGCGCTAAGAGAGCACTGTGAGCGGTACAATCGTCTTTGCGCGAAGAAGCCGCTTCTTCGGCTCCGGGAGCCGGAGAGAGCGGCAGCATCGGAAAGGTGAAGAAGGAAGCTGTACAACACTGGGATTGTGTGCGCAGCTTGCCAACTGATAGAAAACAGTACCTTACCACTTTCCTGACGTTTCCAATCACATGAATATTCGATTGGAAGCTGTTTTGGATAACTTTTCTTTCCTTCATGCCAAACACTTGGCAGACCTCCGTGCAACGTCCAGAACACGATGGGAGATGTTTTCTGTGCTCCCGCAGGTTTTCCTTGCCAGACAGAGTGGAAAAGCTTTCTGCTAGGATGTAGACCACAAAAGACGCTAAAGACGAAGGTACGATGCTCTCCGGAGCTAAGAGCCGCTCCCGGGCTTCTTTCGGCAGAAGCGGCGCTAAGAGAGCACTGTGAGCGGTACAATCGTCTTTGCGCGAAGAAGCCGCTTCTTCGGCTCCGGGAGCCGGAGAGAGCGGCAGCATCGGAAAGGTGAAGAAGGAAGCTGTACAACACTGGGATTGTGTGCGCAGCTTGCCAACTGATAGAAAACAGTACCTTACCACTTTCCTGACGTTTCCAATCACATGAATATTCGATTGGAAGCTGTTTTGGACAACTTTTCTTTCCTTCCTGCCAAACACTTGGCAGATCTCCGTGCAACGTCCAGAACACGATGGGAGATGTTTTCTGTGCTCCCGCAGGTTTTCCTTGCCAGACAGAGTGGAAAAGCTTTCTGCTAGGATGTAGACCACAAAAGACGCTAAAGACGAAGGTACGATGCTCTCCGGAGCTAAGCGCCGCTCCCGGGCTTCTTTCGGCAGAAGCGGCGCTAAGAGAGCACTGTGAGCGGTACAATGGTCTTTGCGCGAAGAAGCCGCTTCTTCGGCTCCGGGAGCCGGAGAGAGCGGCAGCATCGGAAAGGTGAAGAAGGAAGCTGTACAACACTGGGATTGTGTGCGCAGCTTGCCAACTGATAGAAAACAGTACCTTACCACTTTCCTGACGTTTCCAATCACATGAATATTCGATTGGAAGCTGTTTTGGACAACTTTTCTTTCCTTCATGCCAAACACTTGGCAGACCTCCGTGCAACGTCCAGAACACGATGGGAGATGTTTTCTGTGCTCCCGCAGGTTTTCCTTGCCAGACAGAGTGGAAAAGCTTTCTGCTAGGATGTAGACCACAAAAGACGCTAAAGACGAAGGTACGATGCTCTCTGGAGCTAAGAGCCGCTCCCGGGCTTCTTTCGGCAGAAGCGGCGCTAAGAGAGCACTGTGAGCGGTACAATCGTCTTTGCGCGAAGAAGCCGCTTCTTCGGCTCCGGGAGCCGGAGAGAGCGGCAGCATCGGAAAGGTGAAGAAGGAAGCTGTACAACACTGGGATTGTGTGCGCAGCTTGCCAACTGATAGAAAAGAGTACCTTACCACTTTCCTGACGTTTCCAATCACATGAATATTCGATTGGAAGCTGTTTTGGACAACTTTTCTTTCCTTCATGCCAAACACTTGGCAGACCTCCGTGCAACGTCCAGAACACGATGGGAGATGTTTTCTGTGCTCCCGCAGGTTTTCCTTGCCAGACAGAGTGGAAAAGCTTTCTGCTAGGATGTAGACCACAAAAGACGCTAAAGACGAAGGTACGATGCTCTCCGGAGCTAAGAGCCGCTCCCGGGCTTCTTTCGGCAGAAGCGGTGCTAAGAGAGCACTGTGAGCGGTACAATCGTCTTTGCGCGAAGAAGCCGCTTCTTCGGCTCCGGGAGCCGGAGAGAGCGGCAGCATCGGAAAGGTGAAGAAGGAAGCTGTACAACACTGGGATTGTGTGCGCAGCTTGCCAACTGATAGAAAACAGTACCTTACCACTTTCCTGACGTTTCCAATCACATGAATATTCGATTGGAAGCTGTTTTGGACAACTTTTCTTTCCTTCATGCCAAACACTTGGCAGACCTCCGTGCAACGTCCAGAACACGATGGGAGATGTTTTCTGTGCTCCCGCAGGTTTTCCTTGCCAGACAGAGTGGAAAAGCTTTCTGCTAGGATGTAGACCACAAAAGACGCTAAAGACGAAGGTACGATGCTCTCCGGAGCTAAGAGCCGCTCCCGGGCTTCTTTCGGCAGAAGCGGCGCTAAGAGAGCACTGTGAGCGGTACAATCGTCTTTGCGCGAAGAAGCCGCTTCTTCGGCTCCGGGAGCCGGAGAGAGCGGCAGCATCGGAAAGGTGAAGAAGGAAGCTGTACAACACTGGGATTGTGTGCGCAGCTTGCCAACTGATAGAAAACAGTACCTTACCACTTTCCTGACGTTTCCAATCACATGAATATTCGATTGGAAGCTGTTTTGGACAACTTTTCTTTCCTTCATCCCAAACACTTGGCAGACCTCCGTGCAACGTCCAGAACACGATGGGAGATGTTTTCTGTGCTCCCGCAGGTTTTCCTTGCCAGACAGAGTGGAAAAGCTTTCTGCTAGGATGTAGACCACAAAAGACGCTAAAGACGAAGGTACGATGCTCTCTGGAGCTAAGAGCCGCTCCCGGGCTTCTTTCGGCAGAAGCGGCGCTAAGAGAGCACTGTGAGCGGTACAATCGTCTTTGCGCGAAGAAGCCGCTTCTTCGGCTCCGGGAGCCGGAGAGAGCGGCAGCATCGGAAAGGTGAAGAAGGAAGCTGTACAACACTGGGATTGTGTGCGCAGCTTGCCAACTGATAGAAAACAGTACCTTACCACTTTCCTGACGTTTCCAATCACATGAATATTCGATAAGAATCTGTTTTGGACAGCTTTTCTTTCCTTCATGCCAAACACTTGGCAGACCTCCGTGCAACGTCCAGAACACGATGGGAGATGTTTTCTGTGTTCCCGCAGGTTTTCCTTGCCAGACAGAGTGGAAAAGTTTTCTGCTAGGATGTAGACCACAAAAGACGCTAAAGACGAAGGTACGATGCTCTCCGGAGCTAAGAGCCGCTCCCGGGCTTCTTTCGGCAGAAGCGGCGCTAAGAGAGCACTGTGAGCGGTACAATCGTCTTTGCGCGAAGAAGCCGCTTCTTCGGCTCCGGGAGCCGGAGAGAGCGGCAGCATCGGAAAGGTGAAGAAGGAAGCTGTACAACACTGGGATTGTGTGCGCAGCTTGCCAACTGATAGAAAACAGTACCTTACCACTTTCCTGACGTTTCCAATCACATGAATATTCGATTGGAAGCTGTTTTGGACAACTTTTCTTTCCTTCATGCCAAACACTTGGCAGACCTCCGTGCAACGTCCAGAACACGATGGGAGATGTTTTCTGTGCTCCCGCAGGTTTTCCTTGCCAGACAGAGTGGAAAAGCTTTCTGCTAGGATGTAGACCACAAAAGACGCTAAAGACGAAGGTACGATGCTCTCTGGAGCTAAGAGCCGCTCCCGGGCTTCTTTCGGCAGAAGCGGCGCTAAGAGAGCACTGTGAGCGGTACAATCGTCTTTGCGCGAAGAAGCCGCTTCTTCGGCTCCGGGAGCCGGAGAGAGCGGCAGCATCGGAAAGGTGAAGAAGGAAGCTGTACAACACTGGGATTGTGTGCGCAGCTTGCCAACTGATAGAAAACAGTACCTTACACTTTCCTGACGTTTCCAATCACATGAATATTCGATTGGAAGCTGTTTTGTACAACTTTCCTTCCTTCATGCCAAACACTTGGCAGACCTCCGTGCAACGTCCAGAACACGATGGGAGATGTTTTCTGTGCTCCCGCAGGTTTTCCTTGCCAGACAGAGTGGAAAAGCTTTCTGCTAGGATGTAGACCACAAAAGACGCTAAAGACGAAGGTACGATGCTCTCCGGAGCTAAGAGCCGCTCCCGGGCTTCTTTCGGCAGAAGCGGTGCTAAGAGAGCACTGTGAGCGGTACAATCGTCTTTGCGCGAAGAAGCCGCTTCTTCGGCTCCGGGAGCCGGAGAGAGCGGCAGCATCGGAAAGGTGAAGAAGGAAGCTGTACAACACTGGGATTGTGTGCGCAGCTTGCCAACTGATAGAAAACAGTACCTTACCACTTTCCTGACGTTTCCAATCACATGAATATTCGATTGGAAGCTGTTTTGGACAACTTTTCTTTCCTTCATGCCAAACACTTGGCAGACCTCCGTGCAACGTCCAGAACACGATGGGAGATGTTTTCTGTGCTCCCGCAGGTTTTCCTTGCCAGACAGAGTGGAAAAGCTTTCTGCTAGGATGTAGACCACAAAAGACGCTAAAGACGAAGGTACGATGCTCTCCGGAGCTAAGAGCCGCTCCCGGGCTTCTTTCGGCAGAAGCGGCGCTAAGAGAGCACTGTGAGCGGTACAATCGTCTTTGCGCGAAGAAGCCGCTTCTTCGGCTCCGGGAGCCGGAGAGAGCGGCAGCATCGGAAAGGTGAAGAAGGAAGCTGTACAACACTGGGATTGTGTGCGCAGCTTGCCAACTGATAGAAAACAGTACCTTACCACTTTCCTGACGTTTCCAATCACATGAATATTTGATTGGAAGCTGTTTTGGACAACTTTTCTTTCCTTCATGCCAAACACTTGGCAGACCTCCGTGCAACGTCCAGAACACGATGGGAGATGTTTTCTGTGCTCCCGCAGGTTTTCCTTGCCAGACAGAGTGGAAAAGCTTTCTGCTAGGATGTAGACCACAAAAGACGCTAAAGACGAAGGTACGATGCTCTCTGGAGCTAAGAGCCGCTCCCGGGCTTCTTTCGGCAGAAGCGGCGCTAAGAGAGCACTGTGAGCGGTACAATCGTCTTTGCGCGAAGAAGCCGCTTCTTCGGCTCCGGGAGCCGGAGAGAGCGGCAGCATCGGAAAGGTGAAGAAGGAAGCTGTACAACACTGGGATTGTGTGCGCAGCTTGCCAACTGATAGAAAACAGTACCTTACCACTTTCCTGACGTTTCCAATCACATGAATATTTGATAAGAATCTGTTTTGGACAGCTTTTCTTTCCTTCATGCCAAACACTTGGCAGACCTCCGTGCAACGTCCAGAACACGATGGGAGATGTTTTCTGTGTTCCCGCAGGTTTTCCTTGCCAGACAGAGTGGAAAAGTTTTCTGCTAGGATGTAGACCACAAAAGACGCTAAAGACGAAGGTACGATGCTCTCCGGAGCTAAGAGCCGCTCCCGGGCTTCTTTCGGCAGAAGCGGCGCTAAGAGAGCACTGTGAGCGGTACAATCGTCTTTGCGCGAAGAAGCCGCTTCTTCGGCTCCGGGAGCCGGAGAGAGCGGCAGCATCGGAAAGGTGAAGAAGGAAGCTGTACAACACTGGGATTGTGTGCGCAGCTTGCCAACTGATAGAAAACAGTACCTTACACTTTCCTGACGTTTCCAATCACATGAATATTCGATTGGAAGCTGTTTTGTACAACTTTTCTTTCCTTCATGCCAAACACTTGGCAGACCTCCGTGCAACGTCCAGAACACGATGGGAGATGTTTTCTGTGCTCCCGCAGGTTTTCCTTGCCAGACAGAGTGGAAAAGCTTTCTGCTAGGATGTAGACCACAAAAGACGCTAAAGACGAAGGTACGATGCTCTCCGGAGCTAAGCGCCGCTCCCGGGCTTCTTTCGGCAGAAGCGGCGCTAAGAGAGCACTGTGAGCGGTACAATGGTCTTTGCGCGAAGAAGCCGCTTCTTCGGCTCCGGGAGCCGGAGAGAGCGGCAGCATCGGAAAGGTGAAGAAGGAAGCTGTACAACACTGGGATTGTGTGCGCAGCTTGCCAACTGATAGAAAACAGTACCTTACCACTTTCCTGACGTTTCCAATCACATGAATATTCGATTGGAAGCTGTTTTGGACAACTTTTCTTTCCTTCATGCCAAACACTTGGCAGACCTCCGTGCAACGTCCAGAACACGATGGGAGATGTTTTCTGTGCTCCCGCAGGTTTTCCTTGCCAGACAGAGTGGAAAAGCTTTCTGCTAGGATGTAGACCACAAAAGACGCTAAAGACGAAGGTACGATGCTCTCCGGAGCTAAGCGCCGCTCCCGGGCTTCTTTCGGCAGAAGCGGCGCTAAGAGAGCACTGTGAGCGGTACAACCGTCTTTGCGCGAAGAAGCCGCTTCTTCGGCTCCGGGAGCCGGAGAGAGCGGCAGCATCGGAAAGGTGAAGAAGGAAGCTGTACAACACTGGGATTGTGTGCGCAGCTTGCCAACTGATAGAAAACAGTTCCTTACCACTTTCCTGACGTTTCCAATCACATGAATATTCGATTGGAAGCTGTTTTGGACAACTTTTCTTTCCTTCATGCCAAACACTTGGCAGACCTCCGTGCAACGTCCAGAACACGATGGGAGATGTTTTCTGTGCTCCCGCAGGCTTTCCTTGCCAGACAGAGTGGAAAAGCTTTCTGCTAGGATGTAGACCACAAAAGACGCTAAAGACGAAGGTACGATGCTCTCCAGAGCTAAGAGCCTCTCCCGGGCTTCTTTCGGCAGAAGCGGCGCTAAGAGAGCACTGTGAGCGGTACAATCGTCTTTGCGCGAAGAAGCCGCTTCTTCGGCTCCGGGAGCCGGAGAGAGCGGCAGCATCGGAAAGGTGAAGAAGGAAGCTGTACAACACTGGGATTGTGTGCGCAGCTTGCCAACTGATAGAAAACAGTACCTTACCACTTTCCTGACATTTCCAATCACATGAATATGCCATTGGAAGCTGTTTTGGACAACTTTTCTTTCCTTCCTGCCAAACACTTGGCAGACCTCCGTGCAACGTCTAGAACACGATGGGAGATGTTTTCTGTGCTCCCGCAGGTTTTCCTTGCCAGACAGAGTGGAAAAGCTTTCTGCTAGGATGTAGACCACAAAAGACGCTAAAGACGAAGGTACGATGCTCTCCGGAGCTAAGAGCCGCTCCCGGGCTTCTTTCGGCAGAAGCGGCACTAAGAGAGCACTGTGAGCGGTACAATCGTCTTTGCGCGAAGAAGCCGCTTCTTCGGCTCCGGGAGCCGGAGAGAGCGGCAGCATCGGAAAGGTGAAGAAGGAAGCTGTACAACACTGGGATTGTGTGCGCAGCTTGCCAACTGATAGAAAACAGTACCTTACACTTTCCTGACGTTTCCAATCACATGAATATTCGATTGGAAGCTGTTTTGGACAACTTTTCTTTCCTTCATGCCAAACACTTGGCAGACCTCCGTGCAACGTCCAGAACACGATGGGAGACGTTTTCTGTGCTCCCGCAGGTTTTCCTTGCCAGACAGAGTGGAAAAGCTTTCTGCTAGGATGTAGACCACAAAAGACGCTAAAGACGAAGGTACGATGCTCTCTGGAGCTAAGAGCCGCTCCCGGGCTTCTTTCGGCAGAAGCGGCGCTAAGAGAGCACTGTGAGCGGTACAATCGTCTTTGCGCGAAGAAGCCGCTTCTTCGGCTCCGGGAGCCGGAGAGAGCGGCAGCATCGGAAAGGTGAAGAAGGAAGCTGTACAACACTGGGATTGTGTGCGCAGCTTGCCAACTGATAGAAAACAGTACCTTACCACTTTCCTGACGTTTCCAATCACATGAATATTCGATTGGAAGCTGTTTTGGACAACTTTTCTTTCCTTCATGCCAAACACTTGGCAGACCTCCGTGCAACGTCCAGAAGACGATGGGAGATGTTTTCTGTGCTCCCGCAGGTTTTCCTTGCCAGACAGAGTGGAAAAGCTTTCTGCTAGGATGTAGACCACAAAAGACGCTAAAGACGAAGGTACGATGCTCTCCGGAGCTAAGAGCCGCTCCCGGGTTTCTTTCGGCAGAAGCGGCACTAAGAGAGCACTGTGAGCGGTACAATCGTCTTTGCGTGAAGAAGCCGCTTCTTCGGCTCCGGGAGCCGGAGAGAGCGGCAGCATCGGAAAGGTGAAGAAGGAAGCTGTACAACACTGGGATTGTGTGCGCAGCTTGCCAACTGATAGAAAACAGTACCTTACCACTTTCCTGACGTTTCCAATCACATGAATATTCGATAAGAAGCTGTTTTGGACAACTTTTCTTTCCTTCATGCCAAACACTTGGCAGACCTCCGTGCAACGTCCAGAACACGATGGGAGATGTTTTCTGTGCTCCCGCAGGTTTTCCTTGCCAGACAGAGTGGAAAAGCTTTCTGCTAGGATGTAGACCACAAAAGACGCTAAAGACGAAGGTACGATGCTCTCCGGAGCTAAGAGCCGCTCCCGGGCCTCTTTCGGCAGCAGCGGCGCTAAGAGAGCACTGTGAGCGGTACAATCGTCTTTGCGCGAAGAAGCCGCTTCTTCGGCTCCGGGAGCCGGAGAGAGCGGCAGCATCGGAAAGGTGAAGAAGGAAGCTGTACAACACTGGGATTGTGTGCGCAGCTTGCCAACTGATAGAAAACAGTACCTTACCACTTTCCTGACGTTTCCAATCACATGAATATTCGATTGGAAGCTGTTTTGGACAACTTTTCTTTCCTTCATGCCAAACACTTGGCAGACCTCCGTGCAACGTCCAGAACACGATGGGAGATGTTTTCTGTGCTCCCGCAGGTTTTCCTTGCCAGACAGAGTGGAAAAGCTTTCTGCTAGGATGTAGACCACAAAAGACGCTAAAGACGAAGGTACGATGCTCTCCGGAGCTAAGAGCCGCTCCCGGGCTTCTTTCGGCAGAAGCGGCGCTAAGAGAGCACTGTGAGCGGTACAATCGTCTTTGCGCGAAGAAGCCGCTTCTTCGGCTCCGGGAGCCGGAGAGAGCGGCAGCATCGGAAAGGTGAAGAAGGAAGCTGTACAACACTGGGATTGTGTGCGCAGCTTGCCAACTGATAGAAAACAGTACCTTACCACTTTCCTGACGTTTCCAATCACATGAATATTCGATTGGAAGCTGTTTTGGACAACTTTTCTTTCCTTCATGCCAAACACTTGGCAGACCTCCGTGCAACGTCCAGAACACGATGGGAGATGTTTTCTGTGCTCCCGCAGGTTTTCCTTGCCAGACAGAGTGGAAAAGCTTTCTGCTAGGATGTAGACCACAAAAGACGCTAAAGACGAAGGTACGATGCTCTCCGGAGCTAAGCGCCGCTCCCGGGCTTCTTTCGGCAGAAGCGGCGCTAAGAGAGCACTGTCAGCGGTACAATCGTCTTTGCGCGAAGAAGCCGCTTCTTCGGCTCCGGGAGCCGGAGAGAGCGGCAGCATCGGAAAGGTGAAGAAGGAAGCTGTACAACACTGGGATTGTGTGCGCAGCTTGCCAACTGATAGAAAACAGTACCTTACACTTTCCTGACGTTTCCAATCACACGAATATTCGATTGGAAGCTGTTTTGGACAACTTTTCTTTCCTTCATGCCAAACACTTGGCAGACCTCCGTGCAACGTCCAGAACACGATGGGAGATGTTTTCTGTGCTCCCGCAGGTTTTCCTTGCCAGACAGAGTGGAAAAGCTTTCTGCTAGGATGTAGACCACAAAAGACGCTAAAGACGAAGGTACGATGCTCTCCGGAGCTAAGCGCCGCTCCCGGGCTTCTTTCGGCAGAAGCGGCGCTGACAGAGCACTGTGAGCGGTACAATCGTCTTTGCGCGAAGAAGCCGCTTCTTCGGCTCCGGGAGCCGGAGACAGCGGCAGCATCGGAAAAGTGAAGAAGGAAGCTGTACAACACTGGGATTGTGTGCGCAGCTTGCCAACTGATAGAAAACAGTACCTTACCACTTTCCTGACGTTTCCAATCACATGAATATTCGATTGGAAGCTGTTTTGGACAACTTTTCTTTCCTTCATGCCAAACACTTGGCAGACCACCGTGCAACGTCCAGAACACGATGGGAGATGTTTTCTGTGCTCCCGCAGGTTTTCCTTGCCAGACAGAGTGGAAAAGCTTTCTGCTAGGATGTAGACCACAAAAGACGCTAAAGACGAAGGTACGATGCTCTCCGGAGCTAAGAGCCGCTCCCGGGCTTCTTTCGGCAGAAGCGGCGCTAAGAGAGCACTGTGAGCGGTACAATCGTCTTTGCGCGAAGAAGCCGCTTCTTCGGCTCCGGGAGCCGGAGAGAGCGGCAGCATCGGAAAGGTGAAGAAGGAAGCTGTACAACACTGGGATTGTGTGCGCAGCTTGCCAACTGATAGAAAACAGTACCTTACACTTTCCTGACGTTTCCAATCACATGAATATTCGATTGGAAGCTGTTTTGGACAACTTTTCTTTCCTTCATGCCAAACACTTGGCAGACCTCCGTGCAACGCCCAGAACATGATGGGAGATGTTTTCTGTGCTCCCGCAGGTTTTCCTTGCCAGACAGAGTGGAAAAGCTTTCTGCTAGGATGTAGACCACAAAAGACGCTAAAGACGAAGGTACGATGCTCTCCGGAGCTAAGAGCCGCTCCCGGGCTTCTTTCGGCAGAAGCGGCGCTAAGAGAGCACTGTGAGCGGTACAATCGTCTTTGCGCGAAGAAGCCGCTTCTTCGGCTCCGGGAGCCGGAGAGAGCGGCAGCATCGGAAAGGTGAAGAAGGAAGCTGTACAACACTGGGATTGTGTGCGCAGCTTGCCAACTGATAGAAAACAGTACCTTACACTTTCCTGACGTTTCCAATCACATGAATATTCGATTGGAAGCTGTTTTGGACAACTTTTCTTTCCTTCATGCCAAACACTTGGCAGACCTCCGTGCAACGTCCAGAACACGATGGGAGATGTTTTCTGTGCTCCCGCAGGTTTTCCTTGCCAGACAGAGTGGAAAAGCTTTCTGCTAGGATGTAGACCACAAAAGACACTAAAGACGAAGGTACGATGCTCTCCGGAGCTAAGAGCCGCTCCCGGGCTTCTTTCGGCAGAAGCGGCGCTAAGAGAGCACTGTGAGCGGTACAATCGTCTTTGCGCGAAGAAGCCGCTTCTTCGGCTCCGGGAGCCGGAGAGAGCGGCAGCATCGGAAAGGTGAAGAAGGAAGCTGTACAACACTGGGATTGTGTGCGCAGCTTGCCAACTGATAGAAAACAGTACCTTACCACTTTCCTGACGTTTCCAATCACATGAATATTCGATTGGAAGCTGTTTTGGACAACTTTTCTTTCCTTCATGCCAAACACTTGGCAGACCTCCGTGCAACGTCCAGAACACGATGGGAGATGTTTTCTGTGCTCCCGCAGGTTTTCCTTGCCAGACAGAGTGGAAAAGCTTTCTGCTAGGATGTAGACCACAAAAGACGCTAAAGACGAAGGTACGATGCTCTCCGGAGCTAAGCGCCGCTCCCGGGCTTCTTTCGGCAGAAGCGGCGCTAAGAGAGCACTGTGAGCGGTACAATCGTCTTTGCGCGAAGAAGCCGCTTCTTCGGCTCCGGGAGCCGGAGAGAGCGGCAGCATCGGAAAGGTGAAGAAGGAAGCTGTACAACACTGGGATTGTGTGCGCAGCTTGCCAACTGATAGAAAACAGTACCTTACACTTTCCTGACGTTTCCAATCACATGAATATTCGATTGGAAGCTGTTTTGTACAACTTTTCTTTCCTTCATGCCAAACACTTGGCAGACCTCCGTGCAACGTCCAGAACACGATGGGAGATGTTTTCTGTGCTCCCGCAGGTTTTCCTTGCCAGACAGAGTGGAAAAGCTTTCTGCTAGGATGTAGACCACAAAAGACGCTAAAGACGAAGGTACGATGCTCTCCAGAGCTAAGCGCCGCTCCCGGGCTTCTTTCAGCAGAAGCGGCGCTAAGAGAGCACTGTGAGCGGTACAATCGTCTTTGCGCGAAGAAGCCGCTTCTTTGGCTCCGGGAGCCGGAGAGAGCGGCAGCATCGGAAAGGTGAAGAAGGAAGCTGTACAACACTGGGATTGTGTGCGCAGCTTGCCAACTGATAGAAAACAGTACCTTACCACTTTCCTGACGTTTCCAATCACATGAATATTCGATTGGAAGCTGTTTTGTACAACTTTTCTTTCCTTCATGCCAAACACTTGGCAGACCTCCGTGCAACGTCCAGAACACGATGGGAGATGTTTTCTGTGCTCCCGCAGGCTTTCCTTGCCAGACAGAGTGGAAAAGCTTTCTGCTAGGATGTAGACCACAAAAGGTGCTAAAGACGAATGTACGATGCTCTCCAGAGCTAAGAGCCGCTCCCGCGCTTCTTTCGGCAGAAGCGGCGCTAAGAGAGCACTGTGAGCGGTACAATCGTCTTTGCGCGAAGAAGCCGCTTCTTCGGCTCCGGGAGCCGGAGAGAGCGGCAGCATCGGAAAGGTGAAGAAGGAAGCTGTACAACACTGGGATTGTGTGCGCAGCTTGCCAACTGATAGAAAACAGTACCTTACACCTTTCCTGACGTTTCCAATTACATGAATATTCGATAAGAAGCTGTTTTGGACAGCTTTTCTTTACTTCATGCCAAATACTTGGCAGACCTCCATGCAACGTCCAGAACACAATGGGAGATGTTTTCTGTGCTCCCGCAGGTTTTCCTTGCCAGACAGAGTGGAAAAGCTTTCTGCTAGGATGTAGACCACAAAAGACGCTAAAGACGAAGGTACGATGCTCTCCGGAGCTAAGAGCCGCTCCCAAGCTTCTTTCGGCAGAAGCGGCGCTAAGAGAGCACTGTGAGCGGTACATACGTCATTGCGCGAAGAAGCCGCTTCTTCGGCTCCGGGAGCCGGAGAGAGCGGCAGCATCGGAAAGGTGAAGAAGGAAGCTGTACAACACTGGGATTGTGTGCGCAGCTTGCCAACTGATAGAAAACAGTACCTTACCACTTTCCTGACATTTCCAATCACATGAATATGCCATTGGAAGCTGTTTTGGACAACTTTTCTTTCCTTCATGCCAAACACTTGGCAGACCTTCGTGCAACGTCCAGAACACGATGGGAGATGTTTTCTGTGCTCCCGCAGGTTTTCCTTGCCAGACAGAGTGGAAAAGCTTTCTGCTAGGATGTAGACCACAAAAGACGCTAAAGACGAAGGTACGATGCTCTCCGGAGCTAAGAGCCGCTCCCGGGCTTCTTTCGGCAGAAGCGGCACTAAGAGAGCACTGTGAGCGGTACAATCGTCTTTGCGCGAAGAAGCCGCTTCTTCGGCTCCGGGAGCCGGAGAGAGCGGCAGCATCGGAAAGGTGAAGAAGGAAGCTGTACAACACTGGGATTGTGTGCGCAGCTTGCCAACTGATAGAAAACAGTACCTTACACTTTCCTGACGTTTCCAATCACACGAATATTCGATTGGAAGCTGTTTTGGACAACTTTTCTTTCCTTCATGCCAAACACTTGGCAGACCTCCGTGCAACGTCCAGAACACGATGGGAGATGTTTTCTGTGCTCCCGCAGGTTTTCCTTGCCAGACAGAGTGGAAAAGCTTTCTGCTAGGATGTAGACCACAAAAGACGCTAAAGACGAAGGTACGATGCTCTCCGGAGCTAAGCGCCGCTCCCGGTCTTCTTTCGGCAGAAGCGGCGCTGACAGAGCACTGTGAGCGGTACAATCGTCTTTGCGCGAAGAAGCCGCTTCTTCGGCTCCGGGAGCCGGAGACAGCGGCAGCATCGGAAAAGTGAAGAAGGAAGCTGTACAACACTGGGATTGTGTGCGCAGCTTGCCAACTGATAGAAAACAGTACCTTACCACTTTCCTGACGTTTCCAATCACATGAATATTCGATTGGAAGCTGTTTTGGACAACTTTTCTTTCCTTCATGCCAAACACTTGGCAGACCACCGTGCAACGTCCAGAACACGATGGGAGATGTTTTCTGTGCTCCCGCAGGTTTTCCTTGCCAGACAGAGTGGAAAAGCTTTCTGCTAGGATGTAGACCACAAAAGACGCTAAAGACGAAGGTACGATGCTCTCCGGAGCTAAGAGCCGCTCCCGGGCTTCTTTCGGCAGAAGCGGCGCTAAGAGAGCACTGTGAGCGGTACAATCGTCTTTGCGCGAAGAAGCCGCTTCTTCGGCTCCGGGAGCCGGAGAGAGCGGCAGCATCGGAAAGGTGAAGAAGGAAGCTGTACAACACTGGGATTGTGTGCGCAGCTTGCCAACTGATAGAAAACAGTACCTTACACTTTCCTGACGTTTCCAATCACATGAATATTCGATAAGAATCTGTTTTGGACAACTTTTCTTTCCTTCATGCCAAACACTTGGCAGACCTCCGTGCAACGCCCAGAACATGATGGGAGATGTTTTCTGTGCTCCCGCAGGTTTTCCTTGCCAGACAGAGTGGAAAAGCTTTCTGCTAGGATGTAGACCACAAAAGACGCTAAAGACGAAGGTACGATGCTCTCCGGAGCTAAGAGCCGCTCCCGGGCTTCTTTCGGCAGAAGCGGCGCTAAGAGAGCACTGTGAGCGGTACAATCGTCTTTGCGCGAAGAAGCCGCTTCTTCGGCTCCGGGAGCCGGAGAGAGCGGCAGCATCGGAAAGGTGAAGAAGGAAGCTGTACAACACTGGGATTGTGTGCGCAGCTTGCCAACTGATAGAAAACAGTACCTTACACTTTCCTGACGTTTCCAATCACATGAATATTCGATTGGAAGCTGTTTTGGACAACTTTTCTTTCCTTCATGCCAAACACTTGGCAGACCTCCGTGCAACGTCCAGAACACGATGGGAGATGTTTTCTGTGCTCCCGCAGGTTTTCCTTGCCAGACAGAGTGGAAAAGCTTTCTGCTAGGATGTAGACCACAAAAGACGCTAAAGACGAAGGTACGATGCTCTCCGGAGCTAAGAGCCGCTCCCGGGCTTCTTTCGGCAGAAGCGGCGCTAAGAGAGCACTGTGAGCGGTACAATCGTCTTTGCGCGAAGAAGCCGCTTCTTCGGCTCCGGGAGCCGGAGAGAGCGGCAGCATCGGAAAGGTGAAGAAGGAAGCTGTACAACACTGGGATTGTGTGCGCAGCTTGCCAACTGATAGAAAACAGTACCTTACCACTTTCCTGACGTTTCCAATCACATGAATATTCGATTGGAAGCTGTTTTGGACAACTTTTCTTTCCTTCATGCCAAACACTTGGCAGACCTCCGTGCAACGTCCAGAACACGATGGGAGATGTTTTCTGTGCTCCCGCAGGTTTTCCTTGCCAGACAGAGTGGAAAAGCTTTCTGCTAGGATGTAGACCACAAAAGACGCTAAAGACGAAGGTACGATGCTCTCCGGAGCTAAGCGCCGCTCCCGGGCTTCTTTCGGCAGAAGCGGCGCTAAGAGAGCACTGTGAGCGGTACAATCGTCTTTGCGCGAAGAAGCCGCTTCTTCGGCTCCGGGAGCCGGAGAGAGCGGCAGCATCGGAAAGGTGAAGAAGGAAGCTGTACAACACTGGGATTGTGTGCGCAGCTTGCCAACTGATAGAAAACAGTACCTTACCACTTTCCTGACGTTTCCAATCACATGAATATTCGATTGGAAGCTGTTTTGGACAACTTTTCTTTCCTTCATGCCAAACACTTGGCAGACCTCCGTGCAACGTCCAGAACACGATGGGAGATGTTTTCTGTGCTCCCGCAGGCTTTCCTTGCCAGACAGAGTGGAAAAGCTTTCTGCTAGGATGTAGACCACAAAAGGTGCTAAAGACGAATGTACGATGCTCTCCAGAGCTAAGAGCCGCTCCCGCGCTTCTTTCGGCAGAAGCGGCGCTAAGAGAGCACTGTGAGCGGTACAATCGTCTTTGCGCGAAGAAGCCGCTTCTTCGGCTCCGGGAGCCGGAGAGAGCGGCAGCATCGGAAAGGTGAAGAAGGAAGCTGTACAACACTGGGATTGTGTGCGCAGCTTGCCAACTGATAGAAAACAGTACCTTACCACTTTCCTGACATTTCCAATCACATGAATATGCCATTGGAAGCTGTTTTGGACAACTTTTCTTTCCTTCATGCCAAACACTTGGCAGACCTTCGTGCAACGTCCAGAACACGATGGGAGATGTTTTCTGTGCTCCCGCAGGTTTTCCTTGCCAGACAGAGTGGAAAAGCTTTCTGCTAGGATGTAGACCACAAAAGACGCTAAAGACGAAGGTACGATGCTCTCCGGAGCTAAGAGCCGCTCCCGGGCTTCTTTCGGCAGAAGCGGCGCTAAGAGAGCACTGTGAGCGGTACAATCGTCTTTGCGCGAAGAAGCCGCTTCTTCGGCTCCGGGAGCCGGAGAGAGCGGCAGCATCGGAAAGGTGAAGAAGGAAGCTGTACAACACTGGGATTGTGTGCGCAGCTTGCCAACTGATAGAAAACAGTACCTTACCACTTTCCTGACGTTTCCAATCACATGAATATTCGATTGGAAGCTGTTTTGGACAACTTTTCTTTCCTTCATGCCAAACACTTGGCAGACCTCCGTGCAACGTCCAGAACACGATGGGAGATGTTTTCTGTGCTCCCGCAGGTTTTCCTTGCCAGACAGAGTGGAAAAGCTTTCTGCTAGGATGTAGACCACAAAAGACGCTAAAGACGAAGGTACGATGCTCTCCGGAGCTAAGAGCCGCTCCCGGGCTTCTTTCGGCAGAAGCGGCGCTAAGAGAGCACTGTGAGCGGTACAATCGTCTTTGCGCGAAGAAGCCGCTTCTTCGGCTCCGGGAGCCGGAGAGAGCGGCAGCATCGGAAAGGTGAAGAAGGAAGCTGTACAACACTGGGATTGTGTGCGCAGCTTGCCAACTGATAGAAAACAGTACCTTACCACTTTCCTGACGTTTCCAATCACATGAATATTCGATTGGAAGCTGTTTTGGACAACTTTTCTTTCCTTCATGCCAAACACTTGGCAGACCTCCGTGCAACGTCCAGAACACGATGGGAGATGTTTTCTGTGCTCCCGCAGGTTTTCCTTGCCAGACAGAGTGGAAAAGCTTTCTGCTAGGATGTAGACCACAAAAGACGCTAAAGACGAAGGTACGATGCTCTCCGGAGCTAAGAGCCGCTCCCGGGCTTCTTTCGGCAGAAGCGGCGCTAAGAGAGCACTGTGAGCGGTACAATCGTCTTTGCGCGAAGAAGCCGCTTCTTCGGCTCCGGGAGCCGGAGAGAGCGGCAGCATCGGAAAGGTGAAGAAGGAAGCTGTACAACACTGGGATTGTGTGCGCAGCTTGCCAACTGATAGAAAACAGTACCTTACCACTTTCCTGACGTTTCCAATCACATGAATATTCGATTGGAAGCTGTTTTGGACAACTTTTCTTTCCTTCCTGCCAAACACTTGGCAGATCTCCGTGCAACGTCCAGAACACGATGGGAGATGTTTTCTGTGCTCCCGCAGGTTTTCCTTGCCAGACAGAGTGGAAAAGCTTTCTGCTAGGATGTAGACCACAAAAGACGCTAAAGACGAAGGTACGATGCTCTCCGGAGCTAAGAGCCGCTCCCGGGCTTCTTTCGGCAGAAGCGGCGCTAAGAGAGCACTGTGAGCGGTACAATCGTCTTTGCGCGAAGAAGCCGCTTCTTCGGCTCCGGGAGCCGGAGAGAGCGGCAGCATCGGAAAGGTGAAGAAGGAAGCTGTACAACACTGGGATTGTGTGCGCAGCTTGCCAACTGATAGAAAACAGTACCTTACACTTTCCTGACGTTTCCAATCACATGAATATTCGATTGGAAGCTGTTTTGGACAACTTTCCTTCCTTCATGCCAAACACTTGGCAGACCTCCGTGCAACGTCCAGAACACGATGGGAGATGTTTTCTGTGCTCCCGCAGGTTTTCCTTGCCAGACAGAGTGGAAAAGCTTTCTGCTAGGATGTAGACCACAAAAGACGCTAAAGACGAAGGTACGATGCTCTCTGGAGCTAAGAGCCGCTCCCGGGCTTCTTTCGGCAGAAGCGGCGCTAAGAGAGCACTGTGAGCGGTACAATCGTCTTTGCGCGAAGAAGCCGCTTCTTCGGCTCCGGGAGCCGGAGAGAGCGGCAGCATCGGAAAGGTGAAGAAGGAAGCTGTACAACACTGGGATTGTGTGCGCAGCTTGCCAACTGATAGAAAACAGTACCTTACACTTTCCTGACGTTTCCAATCACATGAATATTCGATTGGAAGCTGTTTTGTACAACTTTCCTTCCTTCATGCCAAACACTTGGCAGACCTCCGTGCAACGTCCAGAACACGATGGGAGATGTTTTCTGTGCTCCCGCAGGTTTTCCTTGCCAGACAGAGTGGAAAAGCTTTCTGCTAGGATGTAGACCACAAAAGACGCTAAAGACGAAGGTACGATGCTCTCCGGAGCTAAGCGCCGCTCCCGGGCTTCTTTCGGCAGAAGCGGCGCTAAGAGAGCACTGTGAGCGGTACAATCGTCTTTGCGCGAAGAAGCCGCTTCTTCGGCTCCGGGAGCCGGAGAGAGCGGCAGCATCGGAAAGGTGAAGAAGGAAGCTGTACAACACTGGGATTGTGTGCGCAGCTTGCCAACTGATAGAAAACAGTACCTTACCACTTTCCTGACGTTTCCAATCACATGAATATTCGATTGGAAGCTGTTTTGGACAACTTTTCTTTCCTTCATGCCAAACACTTGGCAGACCTCCGTGCAACGTCCAGAACACGATGGGAGATGTTTTCTGTGCTCCCGCAGGTTTTCCTTGCCAGACAGAGTGGAAAAGCTTTCTGCTAGGATGTAGACCACAAAAGACGCTAAAGACGAAGGTACGATGCTCTCCGGAGCTAAGAGCCGCTCCCGGGCTTCTTTCGGCAGAAGCGGCGCTAAGAGAGCACTGTGAGCGGTACAATCGTCTTTGCGCGAAGAAGCCGCTTCTTCGGCTCCGGGAGCCGGAGAGAGCGGCAGCATCGGAAAGGTGAAGAAGGAAGCTGTACAACACTGGGATTGTGTGCGCAGCTTGCCAACTGATAGAAAACAGTACCTTACCACTTTCCTGACGTTTCCAATCACATGAATATTCGATTGGAAGCTGTTTTGGACAACTTTTCTTTCCTTCATGCCAAACACTTGGCAGACCTCCGTGCAACGTCCAGAACACGATGGGAGATGTTTTCTGTGCTCCCGCAGGTTTTCCTTGCCAGACAGAGTGGAAAAGCTTTCTGCTAGGATGTAGACCACAAAAGACGCTAAAGACGAAGGTACGATGCTCTCCGGAGCTAAGAGCCGCTCCCGGGCTTCTTTCGGCAGAAGCGGCGCTAAGAGAGCACTGTGAGCGGTACAATCATCTTTGCGCGAAGAAGCCGCTTCTTCGGCTCCGGAAGCCGGAGAGAGCGGCAGCATCGGAAAGGTGAAGAAGGAAGCTGTTCAACACTGGGATTGTGTGCGCAGCTTGCCAACTGATAGAAAACAGTACCTTACCACTTTCCTGACGTTTCCAATCACATGAATATTCGATTGGAAGCTGTTTTGGACAACTTTTCTTTCCTTCATGCCAAACACTTGGCAGACCTCCGTGCAACGTCCAGAACACGATGGGAGATGTTTTCTGTGCTCCCGCAGGTTTTCCTTGCCAGACAGAGTGGAAAAGCTTTCTGCTAGGATGTAGACCACAAAAGACGCTAAAGACGAAGGTACGATGCTCTCCGGAGCTAAGAGCCGCTCCCGGGCTTCTTTCGGCAGAAGCGGCGCTAAGAGAGCACTGTGAGCGGTACAATCGTCTTTGCGCGAAGAAGCCGCTTCTTCGGCTCCGGGAGCCGGAGAGAGCGGCAGCATCGGAAAGGTGAAGAAGGAAGCTGTACAACACTGGGATTGTGTGCGCAGCTTGCCAACTGATAGAAAACAGTACCTTACCACTTTCCTGACGTTTCCAATCACATGAATATTCGATAAGAAGCTGTTTTGGACAGCTTTTCTTTCCTTCATGCCAAACACTTGGCAGACCTCCGTGCAACGTCCAGAACACGATGGGAGATGTTTTCTGTGTTCCCGCAGGTTTTCCTTGCCAGACAGAGTGGAAAAGTTTTCTGCTAGGATGTAGACCACAAAAGACGCTAAAGACGAAGGTACGATGCTCTCCGGAGCTAAGAGCCGCTCCCGGGCTTCTTTCGGCAGAAGCCGCGCTAAGAGAGCACTGTGAGCGGTACAATCGTCTTTGCGCGAAGAAGCCGCTTCTTCGGCTCCGGGAGCCGGAGAGAGCGGCAGCATCGGAAAGGTGAAGAAGGAAGCTGTACAACACTGGGATTGTGTGCGCAGCTTGCCAACTGATAGAAAACAGTACCTTACACTTTCCTGACGTTTCCAATCACATGAATATTCGATTGGAAGCTGTTTTGTACAACTTTTCTTTCCTTCATGCCAAACACTTGGCAGACCTCCGTGCAACGTCCAGAACACGATGGGAGATGTTTTCTGTGCTCCCGCAGGTTTTCCTTGCCAGACAGAGTGGAAAAGTTTTCTGCTAGGATGTAGACCACAAAAGACGCTAAAGACGAAGGTACGATGCTCTCCGGAGCTAAGAGCCGCTCCCGGGCTTCTTTCGGCAGAAGCGGCGCTAAGAGAGCACTGTGAGCGGTACAATCGTCTTTGCGCGAAGAAGCCGCTTCTTCGGCTCCGGGAGCCGGAGAGAGCGGCAGCATCGGAAAGGTGAAGAAGGAAGCTGTACAACACTGGGATTGTGTGCGCAGCTTGCCAACTGATAGAAAACAGTACCTTACACTTTCCTGACGTTTCCAATCACATGAATATTCGATTGGAAGCTGTTTTGTACAACTTTTCTTTCCTTCATGCCAAACACTTGGCAGACCTCCGTGCAACGTCCAGAACACGATGGGAGATGTTTTCTGTGCTCCCGCAGGTTTTCCTTGCCAGACAGAGTGGAAAAGCTTTCTGCTAGGATGTAGACCACAAAAGACGCTAAAGACGAAGGTACGATGCTCTCCGGAGCTAAGCGCCGCTCCCGGGCTTCTTTCGGCAGAAGCGGCGCTAAGAGAGCACTGTGAGCGGTACAATCGTCTTTGCGCGAAGAAGCCGCTTCTTCGGCTCCGGGAGCCGGAGAGAGCGGCAGCATCGGAAAGGTGAAGAAGGAAGCTGTACAACACTGGGATTGTGTGCTCAGCTTGCCAACTGATAGAAAACAGTACCTTACCACTTTCCTGACGTTTCCAATCACATGAATATTCGATTGGAAGCTGTTTTGGACAACTTTTCTTTCCTTCATGCCAAACACTTGGCAGACCTCCGTGCAACGTCCAGAACACGATGGGAGATGTTTTCTGTGCTCCCGCAGGTTTTCCTTGCCAGACAGAGTGGAAAAGCTTTCTGCTAGGATGTAGACCACAAAAGACGCTAAAGACGAAGGTACGATGCTCTCCGGAGCTAAGAGCCGCTCCCGGGCTTCTTTCGGCAGAAGCGGCGCTAAGAGAGCACTGTGAGCGGTACAATCGTCTTTGCGCGAAGAAGCCGCTTCTTCGGCTCCGGGAGCCGGAGAGAGCGGCAGCATCGGAAAGGTGAAGAAGGAAGCTGTACAACACTGGGATTGTGTGCGCAGCTTGCCAACTGATAGAAAACAGTACCTTACCACTTTCCTGACGTTTCCAATCACATGAATATTCGATAAGAAGCTGTTTTGGACAGCTTTTCTTTCCTTCATGCCAAACACTTGGCAGACCTCCGTGCAACGTCCAGAACACGATGGGAGATGTTTTCTGTGTTCCCGCAGGTTTTCCTTGCCAGACAGAGTGGAAAAGTTTTCTGCTAGGATGTAGACCACAAAAGACGCTAAAGACGAAGGTACGATGCTCTCCGGAGCTAAGAGCCGCTCCCGGGCTTCTTTCGGCAGAAGCCGCGCTAAGAGAGCACTGTGAGCGGTACAATCGTCTTTGCACGAAGAAGCCGCTTCTTCGGCTCCGGGAGCCGGAGAGAGCGGCAGCATCGGAAAGGTGAAGAAGGAAGCTGTACAACACTGGGATTGTGTGCGCAGCTTGCCAACTGATAGAAAACAGTACCTTACACTTTCCTGACGTTTCCAATCACATGAATATTCGATTGGAAGCTGTTTTGTACAACTTTTCTTTCCTTCATGCCAAACACTTGGCAGACCTCCGTGCAACGTCCAGAACACGATGGGAGATGTTTTCTGTGCTCCCGCAGGCTTTCCTTGCCAGACAGAGTGGAAAAGCTTTCTGCTAGGATGTAGACCACAAAAGGTGCTAAAGACGAATGTACGATGCTCTCCAGAGCTAAGAGCCGCTCCCGCGCTTCTTTCGGCAGAAGCGGCGCTAAGAGAGCACTGTGAGCGGTACAATCGTCTTTGCGCGAAGAAGCCGCTTCTTCGGCTCCGGGAGCCGGAGAGAGCGGCAGCATCGGAAAGGTGAAGAAGGAAGCTGTACAACACTGGGATTGTGTGCGCAGCTTGCCAACTGATAGAAAACAGTACCTTACCACTTTCCTGACATTTCCAATCACATGAATATGCCATTGGAAGCTGTTTTGGACAACTTTTCTTTCCTTCATGCCAAACACTTGGCAGACCTTCGTGCAACGTCCAGAACACGATGGGAGATGTTTTCTGTGCTCCCGCAGGTTTTCCTTGCCAGACAGAGTGGAAAAGCTTTCTGCTAGGATGTAGACCACAAAAGACGCTAAAGACGAAGGTACGATGCTCTCCGGAGCTAAGAGCCGCTCCCGGGCTTCTTTCGGCAGAAGCGGCGCTAAGAGAGCACTGTGAGCGGTACAATCGTCTTTGCGCGAAGAAGCCGCTTCTTCGGCTCCGGGAGCCGGAGAGAGCGGCAGCATCGGAAAGGTGAAGAAGGAAGCTGTACAACACTGGGATTGTGTGCGCAGCTTGCCAACTGATAGAAAACAGTACCTTACCACTTTCCTGACGTTTCCAATCACATGAATATTCGATTGGAAGCTGTTTTGGACAACTTTTCTTTCCTTCATGCCAAACACTTGGCAGACCTCCGTGCAACGTCCAGAACACGATGGGAGATGTTTTCTGTGCTCCCGCAGGTTTTCCTTGCCAGACAGAGTGGAAAAGCTTTCTGCTAGGATGTAGACCACAAAAGACGCTAAAGACGAAGGTACGATGCTCTCCGGAGCTAAGAGCCGCTCCCGGGCTTCTTTCGGCAGAAGCGGCGCTAAGAGAGCACTGTGAGCGGTACAATCGTCTTTGCGCGAAGAAGCCGCTTCTTCGGCTCCGGGAGCCGGAGAGAGCGGCAGCATCGGAAAGGTGAAGAAGGAAGCTGTACAACACTGGGATTGTGTGCGCAGCTTGCCAACTGATAGAAAACAGTACCTTACCACTTTCCTGACGTTTCCAATCACATGAATATTCGATTGGAAGCTGTTTTGGACAACTTTTCTTTCCTTCATGCCAAACACTTGGCAGACCTCCGTGCAACGTCCAGAACACGATGGGAGATGTTTTCTGTGCTCCCGCAGGTTTTCCTTGCCAGACAGAGTGGAAAAGCTTTCTGCTAGGATGTAGACCACAAAAGACGCTAAAGACGAAGGTACGATGCTCTCCGGAGCTAAGAGCCGCTCCCGGGCTTCTTTCGGCAGAAGCGGCGCTAAGAGAGCACTGTGAGCGGTACAATCGTCTTTGCGCGAAGAAGCCGCTTCTTCGGCTCCGGGAGCCGGAGAGAGCGGCAGCATCGGAAAGGTGAAGAAGGAAGCTGTACAACACTGGGATTGTGTGCGCAGCTTGCCAACTGATAGAAAACAGTACCTTACCACTTTCCTGACGTTTCCAATCACATGAATATTCGATTGGAAGCTGTTTTGGACAACTTTTCTTTCCTTCCTGCCAAACACTTGGCAGATCTCCGTGCAACGTCCAGAACACGATGGGAGATGTTTTCTGTGCTCCCGCAGGTTTTCCTTGCCAGACAGAGTGGAAAAGCTTTCTGCTAGGATGTAGACCACAAAAGACGCTAAAGACGAAGGTACGATGCTCTCCGGAGCTAAGAGCCGCTCCCGGGCTTCTTTCGGCAGAAGCGGCGCTAAGAGAGCACTGTGAGCGGTACAATCGTCTTTGCGCGAAGAAGCCGCTTCTTCGGCTCCGGGAGCCGGAGAGAGCGGCAGCATCGGAAAGGTGAAGAAGGAAGCTGTACAACACTGGGATTGTGTGCGCAGCTTGCCAACTGATAGAAAACAGTACCTTACACTTTCCTGACGTTTCCAATCACATGAATATTCGATTGGAAGCTGTTTTGGACAACTTTCCTTCCTTCATGCCAAACACTTGGCAGACCTCCGTGCAACGTCCAGAACACGATGGGAGATGTTTTCTGTGCTCCCGCAGGTTTTCCTTGCCAGACAGAGTGGAAAAGCTTTCTGCTAGGATGTAGACCACAAAAGACGCTAAAGACGAAGGTACGATGCTCTCTGGAGCTAAGAGCCGCTCCCGGGCTTCTTTCGGCAGAAGCGGCGCTAAGAGAGCACTGTGAGCGGTACAATCGTCTTTGCGCGAAGAAGCCGCTTCTTCGGCTCCGGGAGCCGGAGAGAGCGGCAGCATCGGAAAGGTGAAGAAGGAAGCTGTACAACACTGGGATTGTGTGCGCAGCTTGCCAACTGATAGAAAACAGTACCTTACACTTTCCTGACGTTTCCAATCACATGAATATTCGATTGGAAGCTGTTTTGTACAACTTTCCTTCCTTCATGCCAAACACTTGGCAGACCTCCGTGCAACGTCCAGAACACGATGGGAGATGTTTTCTGTGCTCCCGCAGGTTTTCCTTGCCAGACAGAGTGGAAAAGCTTTCTGCTAGGATGTAGACCACAAAAGACGCTAAAGACGAAGGTACGATGCTCTCCGGAGCTAAGCGCCGCTCCCGGGCTTCTTTCGGCAGAAGCGGCGCTAAGAGAGCACTGTGAGCGGTACAATCGTCTTTGCGCGAAGAAGCCGCTTCTTCGGCTCCGGGAGCCGGAGAGAGCGGCAGCATCGGAAAGGTGAAGAAGGAAGCTGTACAACACTGGGATTGTGTGCGCAGCTTGCCAACTGATAGAAAACAGTACCTTACCACTTTCCTGACGTTTCCAATCACATGAATATTCGATTGGAAGCTGTTTTGGACAACTTTTCTTTCCTTCATGCCAAACACTTGGCAGACCTCCGTGCAACGTCCAGAACACGATGGGAGATGTTTTCTGTGCTCCCGCAGGTTTTCCTTGCCAGACAGAGTGGAAAAGCTTTCTGCTAGGATGTAGACCACAAAAGACGCTAAAGACGAAGGTACGATGCTCTCCGGAGCTAAGAGCCGCTCCCGGGCTTCTTTCGGCAGAAGCGGCGCTAAGAGAGCACTGTGAGCGGTACAATCGTCTTTGCGCGAAGAAGCCGCTTCTTCGGCTCCGGGAGCCGGAGAGAGCGGCAGCATCGGAAAGGTGAAGAAGGAAGCTGTACAACACTGGGATTGTGTGCGCAGCTTGCCAACTGATAGAAAACAGTACCTTACCACTTTCCTGACGTTTCCAATCACATGAATATTCGATTGGAAGCTGTTTTGGACAACTTTTCTTTCCTTCATGCCAAACACTTGGCAGACCTCCGTGCAACGTCCAGAACACGATGGGAGATGTTTTCTGTGCTCCCGCAGGTTTTCCTTGCCAGACAGAGTGGAAAAGCTTTCTGCTAGGATGTAGACCACAAAAGACGCTAAAGACGAAGGTACGATGCTCTCCGGAGCTAAGAGCCGCTCCCGGGCTTCTTTCGGCAGAAGCGGCGCTAAGAGAGCACTGTGAGCGGTACAATCATCTTTGCGCGAAGAAGCCGCTTCTTCGGCTCCGGAAGCCGGAGAGAGCGGCAGCATCGGAAAGGTGAAGAAGGAAGCTGTTCAACACTGGGATTGTGTGCGCAGCTTGCCAACTGATAGAAAACAGTACCTTACCACTTTCCTGACGTTTCCAATCACATGAATATTCGATTGGAAGCTGTTTTGGACAACTTTTCTTTCCTTCATGCCAAACACTTGGCAGACCTCCGTGCAACGTCCAGAACACGATGGGAGATGTTTTCTGTGCTCCCGCAGGTTTTCCTTGCCAGACAGAGTGGAAAAGCTTTCTGCTAGGATGTAGACCACAAAAGACGCTAAAGACGAAGGTACGATGCTCTCCGGAGCTAAGAGCCGCTCCCGGGCTTCTTTCGGCAGAAGCGGCGCTAAGAGAGCACTGTGAGCGGTACAATCGTCTTTGCGCGAAGAAGCCGCTTCTTCGGCTCCGGGAGCCGGAGAGAGCGGCAGCATCGGAAAGGTGAAGAAGGAAGCTGTACAACACTGGGATTGTGTGCGCAGCTTGCCAACTGATAGAAAACAGTACCTTACCACTTTCCTGACGTTTCCAATCACATGAATATTCGATAAGAAGCTGTTTTGGACAGCTTTTCTTTCCTTCATGCCAAACACTTGGCAGACCTCCGTGCAACGTCCAGAACACGATGGGAGATGTTTTCTGTGTTCCCGCAGGTTTTCCTTGCCAGACAGAGTGGAAAAGTTTTCTGCTAGGATGTAGACCACAAAAGACGCTAAAGACGAAGGTACGATGCTCTCCGGAGCTAAGAGCCGCTCCCGGGCTTCTTTCGGCAGAAGCCGCGCTAAGAGAGCACTGTGAGCGGTACAATCGTCTTTGCGCGAAGAAGCCGCTTCTTCGGCTCCGGGAGCCGGAGAGAGCGGCAGCATCGGAAAGGTGAAGAAGGAAGCTGTACAACACTGGGATTGTGTGCGCAGCTTGCCAACTGATAGAAAACAGTACCTTACACTTTCCTGACGTTTCCAATCACATGAATATTCGATTGGAAGCTGTTTTGTACAACTTTTCTTTCCTTCATGCCAAACACTTGGCAGACCTCCGTGCAACGTCCAGAACACGATGGGAGATGTTTTCTGTGCTCCCGCAGGTTTTCCTTGCCAGACAGAGTGGAAAAGTTTTCTGCTAGGATGTAGACCACAAAAGACGCTAAAGACGAAGGTACGATGCTCTCCGGAGCTAAGAGCCGCTCCCGGGCTTCTTTCGGCAGAAGCGGCGCTAAGAGAGCACTGTGAGCGGTACAATCGTCTTTGCGCGAAGAAGCCGCTTCTTCGGCTCCGGGAGCCGGAGAGAGCGGCAGCATCGGAAAGGTGAAGAAGGAAGCTGTACAACACTGGGATTGTGTGCGCAGCTTGCCAACTGATAGAAAACAGTACCTTACACTTTCCTGACGTTTCCAATCACATGAATATTCGATTGGAAGCTGTTTTGTACAACTTTTCTTTCCTTCATGCCAAACACTTGGCAGACCTCCGTGCAACGTCCAGAACACGATGGGAGATGTTTTCTGTGCTCCCGCAGGTTTTCCTTGCCAGACAGAGTGGAAAAGCTTTCTGCTAGGATGTAGACCACAAAAGACGCTAAAGACGAAGGTACGATGCTCTCCGGAGCTAAGCGCCGCTCCCGGGCTTCTTTCGGCAGAAGCGGCGCTAAGAGAGCACTGTGAGCGGTACAATCGTCTTTGCGCGAAGAAGCCGCTTCTTCGGCTCCGGGAGCCGGAGAGAGCGGCAGCATCGGAAAGGTGAAGAAGGAAGCTGTACAACACTGGGATTGTGTGCTCAGCTTGCCAACTGATAGAAAACAGTACCTTACCACTTTCCTGACGTTTCCAATCACATGAATATTCGATTGGAAGCTGTTTTGGACAACTTTTCTTTCCTTCATGCCAAACACTTGGCAGACCTCCGTGCAACGTCCAGAACACGATGGGAGATGTTTTCTGTGCTCCCGCAGGTTTTCCTTGCCAGACAGAGTGGAAAAGCTTTCTGCTAGGATGTAGACCACAAAAGACGCTAAAGACGAAGGTACGATGCTCTCCGGAGCTAAGAGCCGCTCCCGGGCTTCTTTCGGCAGAAGCGGCGCTAAGAGAGCACTGTGAGCGGTACAATCGTCTTTGCGCGAAGAAGCCGCTTCTTCGGCTCCGGGAGCCGGAGAGAGCGGCAGCATCGGAAAGGTGAAGAAGGAAGCTGTACAACACTGGGATTGTGTGCGCAGCTTGCCAACTGATAGAAAACAGTACCTTACCACTTTCCTGACGTTTCCAATCACATGAATATTCGATAAGAAGCTGTTTTGGACAGCTTTTCTTTCCTTCATGCCAAACACTTGGCAGACCTCCGTGCAACGTCCAGAACACGATGGGAGATGTTTTCTGTGTTCCCGCAGGTTTTCCTTGCCAGACAGAGTGGAAAAGTTTTCTGCTAGGATGTAGACCACAAAAGACGCTAAAGACGAAGGTACGATGCTCTCCGGAGCTAAGAGCCGCTCCCGGGCTTCTTTCGGCAGAAGCCGCGCTAAGAGAGCACTGTGAGCGGTACAATCGTCTTTGCACGAAGAAGCCGCTTCTTCGGCTCCGGGAGCCGGAGAGAGCGGCAGCATCGGAAAGGTGAAGAAGGAAGCTGTACAACACTGGGATTGTGTGCGCAGCTTGCCAACTGATAGAAAACAGTACCTTACACTTTCCTGACGTTTCCAATCACATGAATATTCGATTGGAAGCTGTTTTGTACAACTTTTCTTTCCTTCATGCCAAACACTTGGCAGACCTCCGTGCAACGTCCAGAACACGATGGGAGATGTTTTCTGTGCTCCCGCAGGTTTTCCTTGCCAGACAGAGTGGAAAAGTTTTCTGCTAGGATGTAGACCACAAAAGACGCTAAAGACGAAGGTACGATGCTCTCCGGAGCTAAGAGCCGCTCCCGGGCTTCTTTCGGCAGAAGCGGCGCTTAGAGAGCACTGTGAGCGGTACAATCGTCTTTGCGCGAAGAAGCCGCTTCTTCGGCTCCGGGAGCCGGAGAGAGCGGCAGCATCGGAAAGGTGAAGAAGGAAGCTGTACAACACTGGCATTGTGTGCGCAGCTTGCCAACTGATAGAAAACAGTACCTTACACTTTCCTGACGTTTCCAATCACATGAATATTCGATTGGAAGCTGTTTTGTACAACTTTTCTTTCCTTCATGCCAAACACTTGGCAGACCTCCGTGCAACGTCCAGAACACGATGGGAGATGTTTTCTGTGCTCCCGCAGGTTTTCCTTGCCAGACAGAGTGGAAAAGCTTTCTGCTAGGATGTAGACCACAAAAGACGCTAAAGACGAAGGTACGATGCTCTCCGGAGCTAAGCGCCGCTCCCGGGCTTCTTTCGGCAGAAGCGGCGCTAAGAGAGCACTGTGAGCGGTACAATCGTCTTTGCGCGAAGAAGCCGCTTCTTCGGCTCCGGGAGCCGGAGAGAGCGGCAGCATCGGAAAGGTGAAGAAGGAAGCTGTACAACACTGGGATTGTGTGCGCAGCTTGCCAACTGATAGAAAACAGTACCTTACCACTTTCCTGACGTTTCCAATCACATGAATATTCGATTGGAAGCTGTTTTGGACAACTTTTCTTTCCTTCATGCCAAACACTTGGCAGACCTCCGTGCAACGTCCAGAACACGATGGGAGATGTTTTCTGTGCTCCCGCAGGTTTTCCTTGCCAGACAGAGTGGAAAAGCTTTCTGCTAGGATGTAGACCACAAAAGACGCTAAAGACGAAGGTACGATGCTCTCCGGAGCTAAGAGCCGCTCCCGGGCTTCTTTCGGCAGAAGCGGCGCTAAGAGAGCACTGTGAGCGGTACAATCGTCTTTGCGCGAAGAAGCCGCTTCTTCGGCTCCGGGAGCCGGAGAGAGCGGCAGCATCGGAAAGGTGAAGAAGGAAGCTGTACAACACTGGGATTGTGTGCGCAGCTTGCCAACTGATAGAAAACAGTACCTTACCACTTTCCTGACGTTTCCAATCACATGAATATTCGATAAGAAGCTGTTTTGGACAGCTTTTCTTTCCTTCATGCCAAACACTTGGCAGACCTCCGTGCAACGTCCAGAACACGATGGGAGATGTTTTCTGTGTTCCCGCAGGTTTTCCTTGCCAGACAGAGTGGAAAAGTTTTCTGCTAGGATGTAGACCACAAAAGACGCTAAAGACGAAGGTACGATGCTCTCCGGAGCTAAGAGCCGCTCCCGGGCTTCTTTCGGCAGAAGCCGCGCTAAGAGAGCACTGTGAGCGGTACAATCGTCTTTGCGCGAAGAAGCCGCTTCTTCGGCTCCGGGAGCCGGAGAGAGCGGCAGCATCGGAAAGGTGAAGAAGGAAGCTGTACAACACGGGGATTGTGTGCGCAGCTTGCCAACTGATAGAAAACAGTACCTTACACTTTCCTGACGTTTCCAATCACATGAATATTCGATTGGAAGCTGTTTTGTACAACTTTTCTTTCCTTCATGCCAAACACTTGGCAGACCTCCGTGCAACGTCCAGAACACGATGGGAGATGTTTTCTGTGCTCCCGCAGGTTTTCCTTGCCAGACAGAGTGGAAAAGTTTTCTGCTAGGATGTAGACCACAAAAGACGCTAAAGACGAAGGTACGATGCTCTCCGGAGCTAAGCGCCGCTCCCGGGCTTCTTTCGGCAGAAGCGGCGCTAAGAGAGCACTGTGAGCGGTACAATCGTCTTTGCGCGAAGAAGCCGCTTCTTCGGCTCCGGGAGCCGGAGAGAGCGGCAGCATCGGAAAGGTGAAGAAGGAAGCTGTACAACACTGGGATTGTGTGCGCAGCTTGCCAACTGATAGAAAACAGTACCTTACCACTTTCCTGACGTTTCCAATCACATGAATATTCGATAACAAGCTGTTTTGGACAACTTTTCTTTCCTTCATGCCAAACACTTGGCAGACCTCCGTGCAACGTCCAGAACACGATGGGAGATGTTTTCTGTGCTCCCGCAGGTTTTCCTTGCCAGACAGAGTGGAAAAGCTTTCTGCTAGGATGTAGACCACAAAAGACGCTAAAGACGAAGGTACGATGCTCTCCGGAGCTAAGCGCCGCTCCCGGGCTTCTTTCGGCAGAAGCGGCGCTAAGAGAGCACTGTGAGCGGTACAATCGTCTTTGCGCGAAGAAGCCGCTTCTTCGGCTCCGGGAGCCGGAGAGAGCGGCAGCATCGGAAAGGTGAAGAAGGAAGCTGTACAACACTGGGATTGTGTGCGCAGCTTGCCAACTGATAGAAAACAGTACCTTACCACTTTCCTGACGTTTCCAATCACATGAATATTCGATTGGAAGCTGTTTTGGACAACTTTTCTTTCCTTCATGCCAAACACTTGGCAGACCTCCGTGCAACGTCCAGAACACGATGGGAGATGTTTTCTGTGCTCCCGCAGGTTTTCCTTGCCAGACAGAGTGGAAAAGCTTTCTGCTAGGATGTAGACCACAAAAGACGCTAAAGACGAAGGTACGATGCTCTCCGGAGCTAAGAGCCGCTCCCGGGCTTCTTTCGGCAGAAGCGGCGCTAAGAGAGCACTGTGAGCGGTACAATCGTCTTTGCGCGAAGAAGCCGCTTCTTCGGCTCCGGGAGCCGGAGAGAGCGGCAGCATCGGAAAGGTGAAGAAGGAAGCTGTACAACACTGGGATTGTGTGCGCAGCTTGCCAACTGATAGAAAACAGTACCTTACCACTTTCCTGACGTTTCCAATCACATGAATATTCGATTGGAAGCTGTTTTGGACAGCTTTTCTTTCCTTCCTGCCAAACACTTGGCAGACCTCCGTGCAACGTCCAGAACACGATGGGAGATGTTTTCTGTGCTCCCGCAGGTTTTCCTTGCCAGACAGAGTGGAAAAGCTTTCTGCTAGGATGTAGACCACAAAAGACGCTAAAGACGAAGGTACGATGCTCTCCGGAGCAAAGCGCCGCTCCCGGGCTTCTTTCGGCAGAAGCGGCGCTAAGAGAGCACTGTGAGCGGTACAATCGTCTTTGCGCGAAGAAGCCGCTTCTTCGGCTCCGGGAGCCGGAGAGAGCGGCAGCATCGGAAAGGTGAAGAAGGAAGCTGTACAACACTGGGATTGTGTGCGCAGCTTGCCAACTGATAGAAAACAGTACCTTACACTTTCCTGACGTTTCCAATCACATGAATATTCGATTGGAAGCTGTTTTGGACAACTTTTCTTTCCTTCATGCCAAACACTTGGCAGACCTCCGTGCAACGTCCAGAACACGATGGGAGATGTTTTCTGTGCTCCCGCAGGTTTTCCTTGCCAGACAGAGTGGAAAAGCTTTCTGCTAGGATGTAGACCACAAAAGACACTAAAGACGAAGGTACGATGCTCTCCGGAGCTAAGCGCCGCTCCCGGGCTTCTTTCGGCAGAAGCGGCGCTGACAGAGCACTGTGAGCGGTACAATCGTCATTGCGCGAAGAAGCCGCTTCTTCGGCTCCGGGAGCCGGAGAGAGCGGCAGCATCGGAAAAGTGAAGAAGGAAGCTGTACAACACTGGGATTGTGTGCGCAGCTTGCCAACTGATAGAAAACAGTACCTTACCACTTTCCTGACGTTTCCAATCACATGAATATTCGATTGGAAGCTGTTTTGGAAAACTTTTCTTTCCTTCATGCCAAACACTTGGCAGACCTCCGTGCAACGTCCAGAACACGATGGGAGATGTTTTCTGTGCTCCCGCAGGTTTTCCTTGCCAGACAGAGTGGAAAAGCTTTCTGCTAGGATGTAGACCACAAAAGACGCTAAAGACGAAGGTACGATGCTCTCCGGAGCTAAGAGCCGCTCCCGGGCTTCTTTCGGCAGAAGCGGCGCTAAGAGAGCACTGTGAGCGGTACAATCGTCTTTGCGCGAAGAAGCCGCTTCTTCGGCTCCGGGAGCCGGAGAGAGCGGCAGCATCGGAAAGGTGAAGAAGGAAGCTGTACAACACTGGGATTGTGTGCGCAGCTTGCCAACTGATAGAAAACAGTACCTTACACTTTCCTGACGTTTCCAATCACATGAATATTCGATAAGAATCTGTTTTGGACAACTTTTCTTTCCTTCATGCCAAACACTTGGCAGACCTCCGTGCAACGCCCAGAACACGATGGGAGATGTTTTCTGTGCTCCCGCAGGTTTTCCTTGCCAGACAGAGTGGAAAAGCTTTCTGCTAGGATGTAGACCACAAAAGACGCTAAAGACGAAGGTACGATGCTCTCCGGAGCTAAGAGCCGCTCCCGGGCTTCTTTCGGCAGAAGCGGCGCTAAGAGAGCACTGTGAGCGGTACAATCGTCTTTGCGCGAAGAAGCCGCTTCTTCGGCTCCGGGAGCCGGAGAGAGCGGCAGCATCGGAAAGGTGAAGAAGGAAGCTGTACAACACTGGGATTGTGTGCGCAGCTTGCCAACTGATAGAAAACAGTACCTTACACTTTCCTGACGTTTCCAATCACATGAATATTCGATTGGAAGCTGTTTTGGACAACTTTTCTTTCCTTCATGCCAAACACTTGGCAGACCTCCGTGCAACGTCCAGAACACGATGGGAGATGTTTTCTGTGCTCCCGCTGGTTTTCCTTGCCAGACAGAGTGGAAAAGCTTTCTGCTAGGATGTAGACCACAAAAGACGCTAAAGACGAAGGTACGATGCTCTCCGGAGCTAAGAGCCGCTCCCGGGCTTCTTTCGGCAGAAGCGGCCCTAAGAGAGCACTGTGAGCGGTACAATCGTCTTTGCGCGAAGAAGCCGCTTCTTCGGCTCCGGGAGCCGGAGAGAGCGGCAGCATCGGAAAGGTGAAGAAGGAAGCTGTACAACACTGGGATTGTGTGCGCAGCTTGCCAACTGATAGAAAACAGTACCTTACCACTTTCCTGACGTTTCCAATCACATGAATATTCGATTGGAAGCTGTTTTGGACAACTTTTCTTTCCTTCATGCCAAACACTTGGCAGACCTCCGTGCAACGTCCAGAACACGATGGGAGATGTTTTCTGTGCTCCCGCAGGTTTTCCTTGCCAGACAGAGTGGAAAAGCTTTCTGCTAGGATGTAGACCACAAAAGACGCTAAAGACGAAGGTACGATGCTCTCCGGAGCTAAGCGCCGCTCCCGGGCTTCTTTCGGCAGAAGCGGCGCTAAGAGAGCACTGTGAGCGGTACAATGGTCTTTGCGCGAAGAAGCCGCTTCTTCGGCTCCGGGAGCCGGAGAGAGCGGCAGCATCGGAAAGGTGAAGAAGGAAGCTGTACAACACTGGGATTGTGTGCGCAGCTTGCCAACTGATAGAAAACAGTACCTTACCACTTTCCTGACGTTTCCAATCACATGAATATTCGATTGGGAGCTGTTTTGGACAACTTTTCTTTCCTTCATGCCAAACACTTGGCAGACCTCCGTGCAACGTCCAGAAGACGATGGGAGATGTTTTCTGTGCTCCCGCAGGTTTTCCTTGCCAGACAGAGTGGAAAAGCTTTCTGCTAGGATGTAGACCACAAAAGACGCTAAAGACGAAGGTACGATGCTCTCCGGAGCTAAGAGCCGCTCCCGGGCTTCTTTCGGCAGAAGCGGCACTAAGAGAGCACTGTGAGCGGTACAATCGTCTTTGCGCGAAGAAGCCGCTTCTTCGGCTCCGGGAGCCGGAGAGAGCGGCAGCATCGGAAAGGTGAAGAAGGAAGCTGTACAACACTGGGATTGTGTGCGCAGCTTGCCAACTGATAGAAAACAGTACCTTACCACTTTCCTGACGTTTCCAATCACATGAATATGCCATTGGAAGCTGTTTTGGACAACTTTTCTTTCCTTCATGCCAAACACTTGGCAGACCTCCGTACAACGTCTAGAACACGATGGGAGATGTTTTCTGTGCTCCCGCAGGTTTTCCTTGCCAGACAGAGTGGAAAAGCTTTCTGCTAGGATGTAGACCACAAAAGACACTAAAGACGAAGGTACGATGCTCTCCGGAGCTAAGCGCCGCTCCCGGGCTTCTTTCGGCAGAAGCGGCGCTAAGAGAGCACTGTGAGCGGTACAATCGTCTTTGCGCGAAGAAGCCGCTTCTTCGGCTCCGGGAGCCGGAGAGAGCGGCAGCATCGGAAAGGTGAAGAAGGAAGCTGTACAACACTGGGATTGTGTGCGCAGCTTGCCAACTGATAGAAAACAGTACCTTACCACTTTCCTGACGTTTCCAATCACATGAATATTTGATTGGAAGCTGTTTTGGACAACTTTTCTTTCCTTCATGCCAAACACTTGGCAGACCTCCGTGCAACGTCCAGAACACGATGGGAGATGTTTTCTGTGCTCCCGCAGGTTTTCCTTGCCAGACAGAGTGGAAAAGCTTTCTGCTAGGATGTAGACCACAAAAGACGCTAAAGACGAAGGTACGATGCTCTCCGGAGCTAAGAGCCGCTCCCGGGCTTCTTTCGGCAGAAGCGGCACTAAGAGAGCACTGTGAGCGGTACAATCGTCTTTGCGCGAAGAAGCCGCTTCTTCGGCTCCGGGAGCCGGAGAGAGCGGCAGCATCGGAAAGGTGAAGAAGGAAGCTGTACAACACTGGGATTGTGTGCGCAGCTTGCCAACTGATAGAAAACAGTACCTTACCACTTTCCTGACGTTTCCAATCACATGAATATGCCATTGGAAGCTGTTTTGGACAACTTTTCTTTCCTTCATGCCAAACACTTGGCAGACCTCCGTACAACGTCCAGAACTCGATGGGAGATGTTTTCTGTGCTCCCGCAGGTTTTCCTTGCCAGACAGAGTGGAAAAGCTTTCTGCTAGGATGTAGACCACAAAAGACGCTAAAGACGAAGGTACGATGCTCTCCGGAGCTAAGAGCCGCTCCCGGGCTTCTTTCGGCAGAAGCGGCGCTAAGAGAGCACTGTGAGCGGTACAATCGTCTTTGCGCGAAGAAGCCGCTTCTTCGGCTCCGGGAGCCGGAGAGAGCGGCAGCATCGGAAAGGTGAAGAAGGAAGCTGTACAACACTGGGATTGTGTGCGCAGCTTGCCAACTGATAGAAAACAGTACCTTACCACTTTCCTGACGTTTCCAATCACATGAATATTCGATTGGAAGCTGTTTTGGACAACTTTTCTTTCCTTCATGCCAAACACTTGGCAGACCTCCGTGCAACGTCCAGAACACGATGGGAGATGTTTTCTGTGCTCCCGCAGGTTTTCCTTGCCAGACAGAGTGGAAAAGCTTTCTGCTAGGATGTAGACCACAAAAGACGCTAAAGACGAAGGTACGATGCTCTCCGGAGCTAAGCGCCGCTCCCGGGCTTCTTTCGGCAGAAGCGGCGCTAAGAGAGCACTGTGAGCGGTACAATCGTCTTTGCGCGAAGAAGCCGCTTCTTCGGCTCCGGGAGCCGGAGAGAGCGGCAGCATCGGAAAGGTGAAGAAGGAAGCTGTACAACACTGGGATTGCGTGCGCAGCTTGCCAACTGATAGAAAACAGTACCTTACCACTTTCCTGACGTTTCCAATCACATGAATATGCCATTGGAAGCTGTTTTGGACAACTTTTCTTTCCTTCATGCCAAACACTTGGCAGACCTCCGTACAACGTCTAGAACACGATGGGAGATGTTTTCTGTGCTCCCGCAGGTTTTCCTTGCCAGACAGAGTGGAAAAGCTTTCTGCTAGGATGTAGACCACAAAAGACACTAAAGACGAAGGTACGATGCTCTCCGGAGCTAAGAGCCGCTCCCGGGCTTCTTTCGGCAGAAGCGGCGCTAAGAGAGCACTGTGAGCGGTACAATCGTCTTTGCGCGAAGAAGCCGCTTCTTCGGCTCCGGGAGCCGGAGAGAGCGGCAGCATCGGAAAGGTGAAGAAGGAAGCTGTACAACACTGGGATTGTGTGCGCAGCTTGCCAACTGATAGAAAACAGTACCTTACCACTTTCCTGACGTTTCCAATCACATGAATATTCGATTGGAAGCTGTTTTGGACAACTTTTCTTTCCTTCATGCCAAACACTTGGCAGACCTCCGTGCAACGTCCAGAACACGATGGGAGATGTTTTCTGTGCTCCCGCAGGTTTTCCTTGCCAGACAGAGTGGAAAAGCTTTCTGCTAGGATGTAGACCACAAAAGACGCTAAAGACGAAGGTACGATGCTCTCCGGAGCTAAGAGCCGCTCCCGGGCTTCTTTCGGCAGAAGCGGCGCTAAGAGAGCACTGTGAGCGGTACAATCGTCTTTGCGCGAAGAAGCCGCTTCTTCGGCTCCGGGAGCCGGAGAGAGCGGCAGCATCGGAAAGGTGAAGAAGGAAGCTGTACAACACTGGGATTGTGTGCGCAGCTTGCCAACTGATAGAAAACAGTACCTTACCACTTTCCTGACGTTTCCAATCACATGAATATTCGATAAGAATCTGTTTTGGACAGCTTTTCTTTCCTTCATGCCAAACACTTGGCAGACCTCCGTGCAACGTCCAGAACACGATGGGAGATGTTTTCTGTGTTCCCGCAGGTTTTCCTTGCCAGACAGAGTGGAAAAGTTTTCTGCTAGGATGTAGACCACAAAAGACGCTAAAGACGAAGGTACGATGCTCTCCGGAGCTAAGAGCCGCTCCCGGGCTTCTTTCGGCAGAAGCCGCGCTAAGAGAGCACTGTGAGCGGTACAATCGTCTTTGCGCGAAGAAGCCGCTTCTTCGGCTCCGGGAGCCGGAGAGAGCGGCAGCATCGGAAAGGTGAAGAAGGAAGCTGTACAACACTGGGATTGTGTGCGCAGCTTGCCAACTGATAGAAAACAGTACCTTACACTTTCCTGACGTTTCCAATCACATGAATATTCGATTGGAGGCTGTTTTGTACAACTTTTCTTTCCTTCATGCCAAACACTTGGCAGACCTCCGTGCAACGTCCAGAACACGATGGGAGTTTTTCTGTGTTCCCGCAGGTTTTCCTTGCCAGACAGAGTGGAAAAGCTTTCTGCTAGGATGTAGACCACAAAAGACGCTAAAGACGAAGGTACGATGCTCTCCGGAGCTAAGAGCCGCTCCCGGGCTTCTTTCGGCAGAAGCCGCGCTAAGAGAGCACTGTGAGCGGTACAATCGTCTTTGCGCGAAGAAGCCGCTTCTTCGGCTCCGGGAGCCAGAGAGAGCGGCAGCATCGGAAAGGTGAAGAAGGAAGCTGTACAACACTGGGATTGTGTGCGCAGCTTGCCAACTGATAGAAAACAGTACCTTACCACTTTCCTGACGTTTCCAATCACATGAATATTCGATTGGAAGCTGTTTTGGACAACTTTTCTTTCCTTCATGCCAAACACTTGGCAGACCTCCGTGCAACGTCCAGAACACGATGGGAGATGTTTTCTGTGCTCCCGCAGGTTTTCCTTGCCAGACAGAGTGGAAAAGCTTTCTGCTAGGATGTAGACCACAAAAGACACTAAAGACGAAGGTACGATGCTCTCCGGAGCTAAGCGCCGCTCCCGGGCTTCTTTCGGCAGAAGCGGCGCTAAGAGAGCACTGTGAGCGGTACAATCGTCTTTGCGCGAAGAAGCCGCTTCTTCGGCTCCGGGAGCCGGAGAGAGCGGCAGCATCGGAAAGGTGAAGAAGGAAGCTGTACAACACTGGGATTGTGTGCGCAGCTTGCCAACTGATAGAAAACAGTACCTTACCACTTTCCTGACGTTTCCAATCACATGAATATTCGATAACAAGCTGTTTTGGACAACTTTTCTTTCCTTCATGCCAAACACTTGGCAGACCTCCGTGCAACGTCCAGAACACGATGGGAGATGTTTTCTGTGCTCCCGCAGGTTTTCCTTGCCAGACAGAGTGGAAAAGCTTTCTGCTAGGATGTAGACCACAAAAGACGCTAAAGACGAAGGTACGATGCTCTCCGGAGCTAAGAGCCGCTCCCGGGCTTCTTTCGGCAGAAGCGGCGCTAAGAGAGCACTGTGAGCGGTACAATCGTCATTGCGCGAAGAAGCCGCTTCTTCGGCTCCGGGAGCCGGAGAGAGCGGCAGCATCGGAAAGGTGAAGAAGGAAGCTGTACAACACTGGGATTGTGTGCGCAGCTTGCCAACTGATAGAAAACAGTACCTTACACTTTCCTGACGTTTCCAATCACATGAATATTCGATAAGAATCTGTTTTGGACAACTTTTCTTTCCTTCATGCCAAACACTTGGCAGACCTCCGTGCAACGCCCAGAACACGATGGGAGATGTTTTCTGTGCTCCCGCAGGTTTTCCTTGCCAGACAGAGTGGAAAAGCTTTCTGCTAGGATGTAGACCACAAAAGACGCTAAAGACGAAGGTACGATGCTCTCCGGAGCTAAGAGCCGCTCCCGGGCTTCTTTCGGCAGAAGCGGCGCTAAGAGAGCACTGTGAGCGGTACAATCGTCTTTGCGCGAAGAAGCCGCTTCTTCGGCTCCGGGAGCCGGAGAGAGCGGCAGCATCGGAAAGGTGAAGAAGGAAGCTGTACAACACTGGGATTGTGTGCGCAGCTTGCCAACTGATAGAAAACAGTACCTTACACTTTCCTGACGTTTCCAATCACATGAATATTTGATTGGAAGCTGTTTTGGACAACTTTTCTTTCCTTCATGCCAAACACTTGGCAGACCTCCGTGCAACGTCCAGAACACGATGGGAGATGTTTTCTGTGCTCCCGCAGGTTTTCCTTGCCAGACAGAGTGGAAAAGCTTTCTGCTAGGATGTAGACCACAAAAGACGCTAAAGACGAAGGTACGATGCTCTCCGGAGCTAAGAGCCGCTCCCGGGCTTCTTTCGGCAGAAGCGGCGCTAAGAGAGCACTGTGAGCGGTACAATCGTCTTTGCGCGAAGAAGCCGCTTCTTCGGCTCCGGGAGCCGGAGAGAGCGGCAGCATCGGAAAGGTGAAGAAGGAAGCTGTACAACACTGGGATTGTGTGCGCAGCTTGCCAACTGATAGAAAACAGTACCTTACACTTTCCTGACGTTTCCAATCACATGAATATTCGATTGGAGGCTGTTTTGTACAACTTTTCTTTCCTTCATGCCAAACACTTGGCAGACCTCCGTGCAACGTCCAGAACACGATGGGAGATGTTTTCTGTGTTCCCGCAGGTTTTCCTTGCCAGACAGAGTGGAAAAGCTTTCTGCTAGGATGTAGACCACAAAAGACGCTAAAGACGAAGGTACGATGCTCTCCGGAGCTAAGAGCCGCTCCCGGGCTTCTTTCGGCAGAAGCCGCGCTAAGAGAGCACTGTGAGCGGTACAATCGTCTTTGCGCGAAGAAGCCGCTTCTTCGGCTCCGGGAGCCAGAGAGAGCGGCAGCATCGGAAAGGTGAAGAAGGAAGCTGTACAACACTGGGATTGTGTGCGCAGCTTGCCAACTGATAGAAAACAGTACCTTACCACTTTCCTGACGTTTCCAATCACATGAATATTCGATTGGAAGCTGTTTTGGACAACTTTTCTTTCCTTCATGCCAAACACTTGGCAGACCTCCGTGCAACGTCCAGAACACGATGGGAGATGTTTTCTGTGCTCCCGCAGGTTTTCCTTGCCAGACAGAGTGGAAAAGCTTTCTGCTAGGATGTAGACCACAAAAGACACTAAAGACGAAGGTACGATGCTCTCCGGAGCTAAGCGCCGCTCCCGGGCTTCTTTCGGCAGAAGCGGCGCTAAGAGAGCACTGTGAGCTGTACAATCGTCTTTGCGCGAAGAAGCCGCTTCTTCGGCTCCGGGAGCCGGAGAGAGCGGCAGCATCGGAAAGGTGAAGAAGGAAGCTGTACAACACTGGGATTGTGTGCGCAGCTTGCCAACTGATAGAAAACAGTACCTTACCACTTTCCTGACGTTTCCAATCACATGAATATTCGATAACAAGCTGTTTTGGACAACTTTTCTTTCCTTCATGCCAAACACTTGGCAGACCTCCGTGCAACGTCCAGAACACGATGGGAGATGTTTTCTGTGCTCCCGCAGGTTTTCCTTGCCAGACAGAGTGGAAAAGCTTTCTGCTAGGATGTAGACCACAAAAGACGCTAAAGACGAAGGTACGATGCTCTCCGGAGCTAAGAGCCGCTCCCGGGCTTCTTTCGGCAGAAGCGGCGCTAAGAGAGCACTGTGAGCGGTACAATCGTCATTGCGCGAAGAAGCCGCTTCTTCGGCTCCGGGAGCCGGAGAGAGCGGCAGCATCGGAAAGGTGAAGAAGGAAGCTGTACAACACTGGGATTGTGTGCGCAGCTTGCCAACTGATAGAAAACAGTACCTTACACTTTCCTGACGTTTCCAATCACATGAATATTCGATAAGAATCTGTTTTGGACAACTTTTCTTTCCTTCATGCCAAACACTTGGCAGACCTCCGTGCAACGCCCAGAACACGATGGGAGATGTTTTCTGTGCTCCCGCAGGTTTTCCTTGCCAGACAGAGTGGAAAAGCTTTCTGCTAGGATGTAGACCACAAAAGACGCTAAAGACGAAGGTACGATGCTCTCCGGAGCTAAGAGCCGCTCCCGGGCTTCTTTCGGCAGAAGCGGCGCTAAGAGAGCACTGTGAGCGGTACAATCGTCTTTGCGCGAAGAAGCCGCTTCTTCGGCTCCGGGAGCCGGAGAGAGCGGCAGCATCGGAAAGGTGAAGAAGGAAGCTGTACAACACTGGGATTGTGTGCGCAGCTTGCCAACTGATAGAAAACAGTACCTTACACTTTCCTGACGTTTCCAATCACATGAATATTTGATTGGAAGCTGTTTTGGACAACTTTTCTTTCCTTCATGCCAAACACTTGGCAGACCTCCGTGCAACGTCCAGAACACGATGGGAGATGTTTTCTGTGCTCCCGCAGGTTTTCCTTGCCAGACAGAGTGGAAAAGCTTTCTGCTAGGATGTAGACCACAAAAGACGCTAAAGACGAAGGTACGATGCTCTCCGGAGCTAAGAGCCGCTCCCGGGCTTCTTTCGGCAGAAGCGGCCCTAAGAGAGCACTGTGAGCGGTACAATCGTCTTTGCGCGAAGAAGCCGCTTCTTCGGCTCCGGGAGCCGGAGAGAGCGGCAGCATCGGAAAGGTGAAGAAGGAAGCTGTACAACACTGGGATTGTGTGCGCAGCTTGCCAACTGATAGAAAACAGTACCTTACCACTTTCCTGACGTTTCCAATCACATGAATATTCGATTGGAAGCTGTTTTGGACAACTTTTCTTTCCTTCATGCCAAACACTTGGCAGACCTCCGTGCAACGTCCAGAACACGATGGGAGATGTTTTCTGTGCTCCCGCAGGTTTTCCTTGCCAGACAGAGTGGAAAAGCTTTCTGCTAGGATGTAGACCACAAAAGACGCTAAAGACGAAGGTACGATGCTCTCCGGAGCTAAGCGCCGCTCCCGGGCTTCTTTCGGCAGAAGCGGCGCTAAGAGAGCACTGTGAGCGGTACAATCGTCTTTGCGCGAAGAAGCCGCTTCTTCGGCTCCGGGAGCCGGAGAGAGCGGCAGCATCGGAAAGGTGAAGAAGGAAGCTGTACAACACTGGGATTGTGTGCGCAGCTTGCCAACTGATAGAAAACAGTACCTTACCACTTTCCTGACGTTTCCAATCACATGAATATTCGATAAGAATCTGTTTTGGACAACTTTTCTTTCCTTCATGCCAAACACTTGGCAGACCTCCGTACAACGTCCAGAACACGATGGGAGATGTTTTCTGTGCTCCCGCAGGTTTTCCTTGCCAGACAGAGTGGAAAAGCTTTCTGCTAGGATGTAGACCACAAAAGACACTAAAGACGAAGGTACGATGCTCTCCGGAGCTAAGCGCCGCTCCCGGGCTTCTTTCGGCAGAAGCGGCGCTAAGAGAGCACTGTGAGCGGTACAATCGTCTTTGCGCGAAGAAGCCGCTTCTTCGGCTCCGGGAGCCGGAGAGAGCGGCAGCATCGGAAAGGTGAAGAAGGAAGCTGTACAACACTGGGATTGTGTGCGCAGCTTGCCAACTGATAGAAAACAGTACCTTACCACTTTCCTGACGTTTCCAATCACATGAATATTTGATTGGAAGCTGTTTTGGACAACTTTTCTTTCCTTCATGCCAAACACTTGGCAGACCTCCGTGCAACGTCCAGAACACGATGGGAGATGTTTTCTGTGCTCCCGCAGGTTTTCCTTGCCAGACAGAGTGGAAAAGCTTTCTGCTAGGATGTAGACCACAAAAGACGCTAAAGACGAAGGTACGATGCTCTCCGGAGCTAAGAGCCGCTCCCGGGCTTCTTTCGGCAGAAGCGGCACTAAGAGAGCACTGTGAGCGGTACAATCGTCTTTGCGCGAAGAAGCCGCTTCTTCGGCTCCGGGAGCCGGAGAGAGCGGCAGCATCGGAAAGGTGAAGAAGGAAGCTGTACAACACTGGGATTGTGTGCGCAGCTTGCCAACTGATAGAAAACAGTACCTTACCACTTTCCTGACGTTTCCAATCACATGAATATGCCATTGGAAGCTGTTTTGGACAACTTTTCTTTCCTTCATGCCAAACACTTGGCAGACCTCCGTACAACGTCCAGAACACAATGGGAGATGTTTTCTGTGCTCCCGCAGGTTTTCCTTGCCAGACAGAGTGGAAAAGCTTTCTGCTAGGATGTAGACCACAAAAGACGCTAAAGACGAAGGTACGATGCTCTCCGGAGCTAAGAGCCGCTCCCGGGCTTCTTTCGGCAGAAGCGGCGCTAAGAGAGCACTGTGAGCGGTACAATCGTCTTTGCGCGATGAAGCCGCTTCTTCGGCTCCGGGAGCCGGAGAGAGCGGCAGCATCGGAAAGGTGAAGAAGGAAGCTGTACAACACTGGGATTGTGTGCGCAGCTTGCCAACTGATAGAAAACAGTACCTTACCACTTTCCTGACGTTTCCAATCACATGAATATTCGATTGGAAGCTGTTTTGGACAACTTTTCTTTCCTTCATGCCAAACACTTGGCAGACCTCCGTGCAACGTCCAGAACACGATGGGAGATGTTTTCTGTGCTCCCGCAGGTTTTCCTTGCCAGACAGAGTGGAAAAGCTTTCTGCTAGGATGTAGACCACAAAAGACGCTAAAGACGAAGGTACGATGCTCTCCGGAGCTAAGCGCCGCTCCCGGGCTTCTTTCGGCAGAAGCGGCGCTAAGAGAGCACTGTGAGCGGTACAATCGTCTTTGCGCGAAGAAGCCGCTTCTTCGGCTCCGGGAGCCGGAGAGAGCGGCAGCATCGGAAAGGTGAAGAAGGAAGCTGTACAACACTGGGATTGCGTGCGCAGCTTGCCAACTGATAGAAAACAGTACCTTACCACTTTCCTGACGTTTCCAATCACATGAATATTCGATAAGAATCTGTTTTGGACAGCTTTTCTTTCCTTCATGCCAAACACTTGGCAGACCTCCGTGCAACGTCCAGAACACGATGGGAGATGTTTTCTGTGCTCCCGCAGGTTTTCCTTGCCAGACAGAGTGGAAAAGCTTTCTGCTAGGATGTAGACCACAAAAGACGCTAAAGACGAAGGTACGATGCTCTCCGGAGCTAAGAGCCGCTCCCGGGCCTCTTTCGGCAGCAGCGGCGCTAAGAGAGCACTGTGAGCGGTACAATCGTCTTTGCGCGAAGAAGCCGCTTCTTCGGCTCCGGGAGCCGGAGAGAGCGGCAGCATCGGAAAGGTGAAGAAGGAAGCTGTACAACACTGGGATTGTGTGCGCAGCTTGCCAACTGATAGAAAACAGTACCTTACCACTTTCCTGACGTTTCCAATCACATGAATATGCCATTGGAAGCTGTTTTGGACAACTTTTCTTTCCTTCGTGCCAAACACTTGGCAGACCTCCGTACAACGTCTAGAACACGATGGGAGATGTTTTCTGTGCTCCCGCAGGTTTTCCTTGCCAGACAGAGTGGAAAAGCTTTCTGCTAGGATGTAGACCACAAAAGACACTAAAGACGAAGGTACGATGCTCTCCGGAGCTAAGAGCCGCTCCCGGGCTTCTTTCGGCAGAAGCGGCGCTAAGAGAGCACTGTGAGCGGTACAATCGTCTTTGCGCGAAGAAGCCGCTTCTTCGGCTCCGGGAGCCGGAGAGAGCGGCAGCATCGGAAAGGTGAAGAAGGAAGCTGTACAACACTGGGATTGTGTGCGCAGCTTGCCAACTGATAGAAAACAGTACCTTACCACTTTCCTGACGTTTCCAATCACATGAATATTCGATTGGAAGCTGTTTTGGACAACTTTTCTTTCCTTCATGCCAAACACTTGGCAGACCTCCGTGCAACGTCCAGAACACGATGGGAGATGTTTTCTGTGCTCCCGCAGGTTTTCCTTGCCAGACAGAGTGGAAAAGCTTTCTGCTAGGATGTAGACCACAAAAGACGCTAAAGACGAAGGTACGATGCCCTCCAGAGCTAAGAGCCGCTCCCGGGCTTCTTTCGGCAGAAGCGGCGCTAAGAGAGCACTGTGAGCGGTACAATGGTCTTTGCGCGAAGAAGCCGCTTCTTCGGCTCCGGGAGCCGGAGAGAGCGGCAGCATCGGAAAGGTGAAGAAGGAAGCTGTACAACACTGGGATTGTGTGCGCAGCTTGCCAACTGATAGAAAACAGTACCTTACACTTTCCTGACGTTTCCAATCACATGAATATTCGATAAGAATCTGTTTTGGACAACTTTTCTTTCCTTCATGCCAAACACTTGGCAGACCTCCGTGCAACGTCCAGAACACGATGGGAGATGTTTTCTGTGCTCCCGCAGGTTTTCCTTGCCAGACAGAGTGGAAAAGCTTTCTGCTAGGATGTAGACCACAAAAGACGCTAAAGACGAAGGTACGATGCTCTCCGGAGCTAAGAGCCGCTCCCGGGCTTCTTTCGGCAGAAGCGGCGCTAAGAGAGCACTGTGAGCGGTACAATCGTCATTGCGCGAAGAAGCCGCTTCTTCGGCTCCGGGAGCCGGAGAGAGCGGCAGCATCGGAAAGGTGAAGAAGGAAGCTGTACAACACTGGGATTGTGTGCGCAGCTTGCCAACTGATAGAAAACAGTACCTTACACTTTCCTGACGTTTCCAATCACATGAATATTCGATAAGAATCTGTTTTGGACAACTTTTCTTTCCTTCATGCCAAACACTTGGCAGACCTCCGTGCAACGCCCAGAACACGATGGGAGATGTTTTCTGTGCTCCCGCAGGTTTTCCTTGCCAGACAGAGTGGAAAAGCTTTCTGCTAGGATGTAGACCACAAAAGACGCTAAAGACGAAGGTACGATGCTCTCCGGAGCTAAGAGCCGCTCCCGGGCTTCTTTCGGCAGAAGCGGCGCTAAGAGAGCACTGTGAGCGGTACAATCGTCTTTGCGCGAAGAAGCCGCTTCTTCGGCTCCGGGAGCCGGAGAGAGCGGCAGCATCGGAAAGGTGAAGAAGGAAGCTGTACAACACTGGGATTGTGTGCGCAGCTTGCCAACTGATAGAAAACAGTACCTTACCACTTTCCTGACGTTTCCAATCACATGAATATTTGATTGGAAGCTGTTTTGGACAACTTTTCTTTCCTTCATGCCAAACACTTGGCAGACCTCCGTGCAACGTCCAGAACACGATGGGAGATGTTTTCTGTGCTCCCGCAGGTTTTCCTTGCCAGACAGAGTGGAAAAGCTTTCTGCTAGGATGTAGACCACAAAAGACGCTAAAGACGAAGGTACGATGCTCTCCGGAGCTAAGAGCCGCTCCCGGGCTTCTTTCGGCAGAAGCGGCCCTAAGAGAGCACTGTGAGCGGTACAATCGTCTTTGCGCGAAGAAGCCGCTTCTTCGGCTCCGGGAGCCGGAGAGAGCGGCAGCATCGGAAAGGTGAAGAAGGAAGCTGTACAACACTGGGATTGTGTGCGCAGCTTGCCAACTGATAGAAAACAGTACCTTACCACTTTCCTGACGTTTCCAATCACATGAATATTCGATTGGAAGCTGTTTTGGACAACTTTTCTTTCCTTCATGCCAAACACTTGGCAGACCTCCGTGCAACGTCCAGAACACGATGGGAGATGTTTTCTGTGCTCCCGCAGGTTTTCCTTGCCAGACAGAGTGGAAAAGCTTTCTGCTAGGATGTAGACCACAAAAGACGCTAAAGACGAAGGTACGATGCTCTCCGGAGCTAAGCGCCGCTCCCGGGCTTCTTTCGGCAGAAGCGGCGCTAAGAGAGCACTGTGAGCGGTACAATCGTCTTTGCGCGAAGAAGCCGCTTCTTCGGCTCCGGGAGCCGGAGAGAGCGGCAGCATCGGAAAGGTGAAGAAGGAAGCTGTACAACACTGGGATTGTGTGCGCAGCTTGCCAACTGATAGAAAACAGTACCTTACCACTTTCCTGACGTTTCCAATCACATGAATATTCGATAAGAATCTGTTTTGGACAACTTTTCTTTCCTTCATGCCAAACACTTGGCAGACCTCCGTACAACGTCTAGAACACGATGGGAGATGTTTTCTGTGCTCCCGCAGGTTTTCCTTGCCAGACAGAGTGGAAAAGCTTTCTGCTAGGATGTAGACCACAAAAGACACTAAAGACGAAGGTACGATGCTCTCCGGAGCTAAGCGCCGCTCCCGGGCTTCTTTCGGCAGAAGCGGCGCTAAGAGAGCACTGTGAGCGGTACAATCGTCTTTGCGCGAAGAAGCCGCTTCTTCGGCTCCGGGAGCCGGAGAGAGCGGCAGCATCGGAAAGGTGAAGAAGGAAGCTGTACAACACTGGGATTGTGTGCGCAGCTTGCCAACTGATAGAAAACAGTACCTTACCACTTTCCTGACGTTTCCAATCACATGAATATTTGATTGGAAGCTGTTTTGGACAACTTTTCTTTCCTTCATGCCAAACACTTGGCAGACCTCCGTGCAACGTCCAGAACACGATGGGAGATGTTTTCTGTGCTCCCGCAGGTTTTCCTTGCCAGACAGAGTGGAAAAGCTTTCTGCTAGGATGTAGACCACAAAAGACGCTAAAGACGAAGGTACGATGCTCTCCGGAGCTAAGAGCCGCTCCCGGGCTTCTTTCGGCAGAAGCGGCACTAAGAGAGCACTGTGAGCGGTACAATCGTCTTTGCGCGAAGAAGCCGCTTCTTCGGCTCCGGGAGCCGGAGAGAGCGGCAGCATCGGAAAGGTGAAGAAGGAAGCTGTACAACACTGGGATTGTGTGCGCAGCTTGCCAACTGATAGAAAACAGTACCTTACCACTTTCCTGACGTTTCCAATCACATGAATATGCCATTGGAAGCTGTTTTGGACAACTTTTCTTTCCTTCATGCCAAACACTTGGCAGACCTCCGTACAACGTCCAGAACACAATGGGAGATGTTTTCTGTGCTCCCGCAGGTTTTCCTTGCCAGACAGAGTGGAAAAGCTTTCTGCTAGGATGTAGACCACAAAAGACGCTAAAGACGAAGGTACGATGCTCTCCGGAGCTAAGAGCCGCTCCCGGGCTTCTTTCGGCAGAAGCGGCGCTAAGAGAGCACTGTGAGCGGTACAATCGTCTTTGCGCGATGAAGCCGCTTCTTCGGCTCCGGGAGCCGGAGAGAGCGGCAGCATCGGAAAGGTGAAGAAGGAAGCTGTACAACACTGGGATTGTGTGCGCAGCTTGCCAACTGATAGAAAACAGTACCTTACCACTTTCCTGACGTTTCCAATCACATGAATATTCGATTGGAAGCTGTTTTGGACAACTTTTCTTTCCTTCATGCCAAACACTTGGCAGACCTCCGTGCAACGTC